>NC_138301.1:121938012-122105512 GCF_965601325.2 Salmo salar | reverse complement strand
GTGATGCATTTGGGTAATATTCATACCAGATAGAGCAATGAAGAGCTAATCTGGCAGCCCTGTTCTGAGCAATGAAGAGCTAATCTGGCAGCCCTGTTCTGAGCAATGAAGAGCTAATCTGGCAGCCCTGTTCTGAGCAATGAAGAGCTAATCTGGCAGCCCTGTTCTGAGCAATGAAGGGCTAATCTGGCAGCCCTGTTCTGAGCAATGAAGGGCTAATCTGGCAGCCCTGTTCTGAGCAATGAAGGGCTAATCTGGCAGCCCTGTTCTGAGCAATGAAGAGCTAATCTGGCAGCCCTGTTCTGAGCAATGAAGGGCTAATCTGGCAGCCCTGTTTTGAGCAATTTTGAGCTTTTTTATATATTTCTTTACTGCAGATGACCATATAACTGGACAGTACTCTAAGTGTAACAGGACCAGGGATTGACCATATAACTGGACAGTACTCTAAGTGTGACAGGACCAGGGATTGACCATATAACTGGACAGTACTCTAAGTGTGATAGGACCAGGGATTGACCATATAACTGGACAGTACTCTAAGTGTAACAGTACCAGGGATTGACCATATAACTGGACAGTACTCTAAATGTGATTGGACCAGGGATTGACCATATAACTGGACAGTACTCTAAGTGTGATTGGACCAGGGATTGACCAAAGAACTGGACAGTACTCTAAGTGTGATTGGACCAGGGATTGACCATATAACTGGACAGTACTCTAAGTGTAACAGTACCAGGGATTGACCATATAACTGGACAGTACTCTAAGTGTGACAAGACCAGGGATTGACCATATAACTGGACAGTACTCTGTGTGATTGGACCAGGGATTGACCATATAACTGGGCAGTACTCTAAGTGTAACAGGACCAGGGATTGACCATATAACTGGACAGTACTCTAAGTGTGATTGGACCAGGGATTGACCATATAACTGGACAGTACTCTAAGTGTGATTGGACCAGGGATTGACCATATAACTGGACAGTACTCTAAGTGTGATTGGACCAGGGATTGACCATATAACTGGACAGTACTCTAAGTGTAATAGGACCAGGGATTGACCATATAACTGGACAGTACTCTAAGTGTAACAGGACCAGGGATTGACCATATAACTGGACAGTACTCTAAGTGTGACCATATAACTGGACAGTACTCTAAGTGTAATAGGACCAGGGATTGACCATATAACTGGACAGTACTCTAAGTGTAATAGGACCAGGGATTGACCATATAACTGGACAGTACTCTAAGTGTAACAGGACCAGGGATTGACCATATAACTGGACAGTACTCTAAGTGTGACCATATAACTGGACAGTACTCTAAGTGTGACAGGACCAGGGATTGACCATATAACTGGACAGTACTCTAAGTGTAACAGGACCAGGGATTGACCATATAACTGGACAGTACTCTAAGTGTGACCATATAACTGGACAGTACTCTAAGTGTGATTGGACCAGGGATTGACCATATAACTGGACAGTACTCTAAGTGTGACAGGACCAGGGATTGACCATATAACTGGACAGTACTCTAAGTGTTATAGGACCAGGGATTGACCATATAACTGGACAGTACTCTAAGTGTGATTGGACCAGAGATTGACCATATAACTGGACAGTACTCTAAGTGTGACAGGACCAGGGATTGACCATATAACTGGACAGTACTCTAAGTGTAACAGGACCAGGGATTGACCATATAACTGGACAGTACTCTAAGTGTGACTGGACCAGGGATTGACCATATAACTGGACAGTACTCTAAGTGTGATAGGACCAGGGATTGAATCACCTGATTCAGAGTGTTAGATGTTACATACTCTGAACATTTTCTTGTCACAGTAATTCCCTTATCCATCTTAATAACAATATGATCTATGTGTTCTGACCATGATAAAGCTGCATCCAACATGACAGCTTGTAGTTTAGTTTTTTTCACTTCCTCTACATGTATTCTATTCATCGACAAATTCAATTGAGGATCATCAGCAAGCATATATCTTGAACCAAATGCAATACATTTAGTTTTAGAAATGTTCAACACCAATTTTGTTTATTTCAATCCACTCAGACACCATTCTTAGTTCACTGCTCAGTACATCTGTTAGCTCATTACATTCTGAGGCTGCGCTATACATTGTAGAGTCATCAGCATACATAATCACTCCTGCTTTGTTCATTACTGAAGGTAAATCATTAGTAAACATAGAGAAGTGAGCCTAGGGAAATTCCTTGAGAAACACCACAGTGTTTTACTGTTTGAAAAGCTACCATTAAAAAAAACACTTAAGATAACTTTCCATCCAGGATAGAGCTGCAGACTTAAAACCAGGGCCAGCTTTGATATTGTAGTTTTCCTAGTGAGTGAGTCCTGATTGAACGCTCTGTTGGACCTGTGGTAGATTACCTTAGGGCCAGCCTTTGGCATTTTAGTTTTCCTAGTGAGTGAGTCCTGATCGAACCCTTTGTAGGAACTGCGGTAGATTACGTTGGAGCCAGCCTTTGGTATTTTTGAATTTTCCTAGTGAGTACAACCATGTTATGATCACTACAACCTAGTGCCACTGATACAGCTTAAGAACAACGTTCAGCCATGTTGGTAAAAATGTGATCGATACAAGAATGATGATGTGATACCGGACCAATCAGTGAACATTCTGTTTGGTGATGTCATAACTTGGGTCAGGTTACATGGCAACAGAAATACGTTTCTTTCTCATTGGACAGTTGGTGTTCAAAAATATCAATATTCATATCTCTCCCCCCCAAATTTTTTTTTTTATATTTCCTTATTTTCATCAGATACTTTTATCCAACATTTAGCAAATTACATCAACATATTTCACATCAACACTAGATGGCCTATAGCAGCAACCAACTACTATAGGTTTTAAATGTGGTAAATACACCTGTACCCAAAGTGCCTCTAATCCATTCAACATTAAGTCCTTACGTTGTTTTACTGGAATATGAATCTAGATGTAAACTGCAATTCCACCCCCCCCCCCCATATCTATATCTGTCCCTCCTGAACATATTGTGTCCATGTATAAAGATCTCAGCATCCTCAATAGAAGAGTCCAAGTGAGTCTCTGATATTGCCAATACATGAATATTGTTTGACTGCACCAAACAGCATATTTCATGAATTGTGTTCCTTAATAAAAACTGCATATATTCAGAGTGAACAATGAACAGACCTTTCTTTGGTAGATTTACAGTATGTATACATCCAAACATGAATCACCAGTTGGAATCTGAGAGAGAGATACTCAGTCAGTATGTCTGTGTGTGTGTGTGTGTGTGTGTGTGTGTGTGTGTGTGTGTGTGTGTGTGTGTGTGTGTGTGTGTGTGTGTGTGTGTGTGTGTGTGTGTGTGTGTGTGTGTGTGTGTGTGTGTGTGTGTGTGTGCTTGCGTGGGGCTGGAATTACTTGTGACTGTCGCTCCTCCTAACTCCTTGGGAGAGAGGGTGAACAATCGGTTTGTCGTACCTCAGATATGTTATGTCACCTCGTTCTCTTGCAGCCTTAATGGCTGATATTAGTTCCTTTCTTCTTCTTTGACGGACTGCATCTGAGAAATCCTCATTGACGAAGATGAAGGACCCATTAAGGTGTTGACTGGTTATAGTTATAGTAGTGGTAGTGACTGGTTATAGTTATAGTAGTGGTAGTGACTGGTTATAGTTATAGTAGTGGTAGTGTCTGGTTATAGTAGTGGTAGTGACTGGTTATAGTAGTGGTAGTGACTGGTTATAGTAGTGGTAGTGACTGGTTATAGTAGTGGTAGTGTCTGGTTATAGTAGTGGTAGTGACTGGTTATAGTAGTGGTAGTGACTGGTTATAGTAGTGGTAGTGACTGGTTATAGTTATAGTAGTGGTAGTGACTGGTTATAGTAGTGGTAGTGACTGGTTATAGTAGTGGTAGTGACTGGTTATAGTTATAGTAGTGGTAGTGACTGGTTATAGTAGTGGTAGTGACTGGTAATAGTAGTGGTAGTGTCTGGTTATAGTAGTGGTAGTGACTGGTTATAGTAGTGGTAGTGACTGGTTATAGTAGTGGTAGTGACTGGTTATAGTAGTGGTAGTGACTGGTTATAGTAGTGGTAGTGACTGGTTATAGTTATAGTAGTGGTAGTGTCTGGTTATAGTAGTGGTAGTGTCTGGTTATAGTAGTGGTAGTGACTGGTTATAGTAGTGGTAGTGACTGGTTATAGTAGTGGTAGTGACTGGTTATAGTAGTGGTAGTGTCTGGTTATAGTAGTGGTAGTGACTGGTTATAGTAGTGGTAGTGTCTGGTTATAGTAGTGGTAGTGACTGGTTATAGTAGTGGTAGTGTCTGGTTATAGTAGTGGTAGTGACTGGTTATAGTAGTGGTAGTGACTGGTTATAGTAGTGGTAGTGACTGGTTATAGTAATGGTAGTGACTGGTTATAGTAGTGGTAGTGTCTGGTTATAGTAGTGGTAGTGTCTGGTTATAGTTATAGTAGTGGTAGGTACTGGTTATAGTTATAGTAGTGGTAGTGACTGGTTATAGTTATAGTAGTGGTAGTGTCTGGTTATAGTAGTGGTAGTGTCTGGTTATAGTAATGGTAGTGTCTGGTTATAGTAGTGGTAGTGACTGGTTATAGTAGTGGTAGTGACTGGTTATAGTAGTGGTAGTGACTGGTTATAGTAGTGGTAGTGTCTGGTTATAGTAGTGGTAGTGTCTGGTTATAGTAGTGGTAGTGTCTGGTTATAGTAGTGGTAGTGACTGGTTATAGTAGTGGTAGTGTCTGGTTATAGTAGTGGTAGTGACTGGTTATAGTAGTGGTAGTGACTGGTTATAGTAGTGGTAGTGTCTGGTTATAGTAGTGGTAGTGTCTGGTTATAGTTATAGTAGTGGTAGGTACTGGTTATAGTTATAGTAGTGGTAGGTACTGGTTATAGTTATAGTAGTGGTAGTGTCTGGTTATAGGAGTGGTAGTGTCTGGTTATAGTAGTGGTAGTGTCTGGTTAAAGTAGTGGTAGTGGTAGTGTCTGGTTATAGTAATGGTGGTGACTGGTTATAGTAATGTTAGTGACTGGTTATAGTAGTGGTAGTGACTGGTTATAGTAGTGGTAGTGTCTGGTTATAGTAATGGTGGTGACTGGTTATAGTAGTGGTAGTGACTGGTTATAGTTATAGTAGTGGTAGTGACTGGTTATAGTAGTGGTAGTGACTGGTTATAGTAGTGGTAGTGTCTGGTTATAGTAATGGTGGTGACTGGTTATAGTAGTGGTAGTGACTGGTTATAGTTATAGTAGTGGTAGTGACTGGTTATAGTAGTGGTAGTGACTGGTTATAGTAGTGACTGGTTATAGTAGTGGTAGTGACTGGTTATAGTAGTGGTAGTGTCTGGTTATAGTAGTGGTAGTGACTGGTTATAGTAGTGGTAGTGACTGGTTATAGTAGTGGTAGTGACTGGTTATAGTAGTGGTAGTGACTGGTTATAGTAGTGGTAGTGACTGGTTATAGTTATAGTAGTGGTAGTGACTGGTTATAGTAGTGGTAGTGTCTGGTTATAGTTATAGTAGTGGTAGTGACTGGTTATAGTAGTGGTAGTGACTGGTTATAGTAGTGGTAGTGACTGGTTATAGTAGTGGTAGTGACTGGTTATAGTAGTGGTAGTGACTGGTTATAGTAATGGTAGTGACTGGTTATAGTAGTGGTAGTGACTGGTTATAGTTATAGTAGTGGTAGTGACTGGTTATAGTAGTGGTAGTGTCTGGTTATTGTAGTGGTAGTGACTGGTTATAGTAGTGGTAGTGACTGGTTATAATAGTGGTAGTGACTGGTTATAGTAATGGTAGTGACTGGTTATAGTAGAGGTAGTGACTGGTTATAGTTATAGTAGTGGTGGTGACTGGTTATAGTAGTGGTAGTGTCTGGTTATAGTAGTGGTAGTGACTGGTTATAGTAGTGGTAGTGACTGGTTATAGTTATAGTAGTGGTAGTGACTGGTTATAGTAATGGTAGTGACTGGTTATAGTAATGGTAGTGACTGGTTATAGTAGTGGTAGTGTCTGGTTATAGTAGTGGTAGTGTCTGGTTATAGTAGTGGTAGTGTCTGGTTATAGTAGTGGTAGTGACTGGTTATAGTAGTGGTAGTGACTGGTTATAGTAGTGGTAGTGTCTGGTTATAGTAGTGGTAGTGACTGGTTATAGTAGTGGTAGTGACTGGTTATAGTAGTGGTAGTGACTTGTTATAGTAGTGGTAGTGTCTGGTTATAGTAGTGGTAGTGACTGGTTATAGTAGTGGTAAGGACTGGTTATATTTGTGGTAGTGACTGGTTATAGTTATAGTAGTGGTAGTGACTGGTTATAGTAGTGGTAGTGACTGGTTATAGTAGTGGTAGTGACTGGTTAAAGTAGTGGTAGTGTCTGGTTATAGTAGTGGTAGTGACTGGTTATAGTAGTGGTAGTGACGGGTTATAGTAGTGGTAGTGACTGGTTATAGTAGTGGTAGTGACTGGTTATAGTAGTGGTAGTGACTGGTTATAGTAGTGGTAGTGTCTGGTTATAGTTATAGTAGTGGTAGTGTCTGGTTATAGTTATAGTAGTGGTAGTGTCTGGTTATAGTAGTGGTAGTGACTGGTTATAGTAGTGGTAGTGACTGGTTATAGTAGTGGTAGTGACTGGTTATAGTAGTGGTAGTGACTGGTTATAGTTATAGTAGTGGTAGTGACTGGTTATAGTAGTGGTAGTGACTGGTTATAGTTATAGTAGTGGTAGTGACTGGTTATAGTTATAGTAGTGGTAGTGACTGGTTATAGTAGTGGTAGTGACTGGTTATAGTAGTGGTAGTGACTGGTTATAGTAGTGGTAGTGACTGGTTATAGTAGTGGTAGTGACTGGTTATAGTAGTGGTAGTGACTGGTTATAGTAGTGGTAGTGTCTGGTTATAGTAGTGGTAGTGTCTGGTTATAGTTATAGTAATGGTAGTGACTGGTTATAGTAGTGTCGGTGACTGGTTATAGTACTGGTAGTGTCTGGTTATAGTAGTGGTAGTGTCTGGTTATAGTAGTGGTAGTGTCTGGTTATAGTTATAGTAGTGGTAGTGACTGGTTATAGTAATGGTAGTGACTGGTTATAGTAGTGGTAGTGACTGGTTATAGTAGTGTTAGTGTCTGGTTATAGTAGTGGTAGTGACTGGTTATAGTTATAGTAATGGTAGTGACTGGTTATAGTAGTGGTATTGTCTGGTTATAGTTATTGTAGTGGTAGTGTCTGGTTATAGTAGTGGTAGTGTCTGGTTATAGTTATAGTAGTGATAGTGACTGGTTATAGTAGTGGTAGTGTCTGGTTATAGTTATAGTAGTGGTAGTGACTGGTTATAGTAGTGGTAGTGACTGGTTATAGTAGTGGTAGTGACTGGTTATAGTAGTGGTAATGACTGGTTATAGTAATGGTAGTGACTGGTTATAGTAGTGGTAGTGACTGGTTATAGTAGTGGTAGTGACTGGTTATAGTAGTGGTAGTGACTGGTTATAGTAGTGGTAGTGACTGGTTATAGTAGTGGTAGTGACTGGTTATAGTAGTGGTAGTGTCTGGTTATAGTAGTGGTAGTGACTGGTTATAGTAGTGGTAGTGACTGGTTATAGTAGTGGTAGTGTCTGGTTATAGTAGTGGTAGTGACTGGTTATAGTAGTGGTAGTGACTGGTTATAGTAGTGGTAGTGACTGGTTATAGTAGTGACTGGTTATAGTAGTGGTAGTGACTGGTTATAGTAGTGGTAATGACTGGTTATAGTAATGGTAGTGACTGGTTATAGTAGTGGTAGTGACTGGTTATAGTTATAGTAGTGGTAATGACTGGTTATAGTTATAGTAGTGGTAGTGACTGGTTATAGTAGTGGTAGTGACTGGTTATAGTAGTGACTGGTTATAGTAGTGGTAGTGACTGGTTATAGTAGTGACTGGTTATAGTAGTGGTAGTGACTGGTTATAGTAGTGGTAGTGACTGGTTATAGTAGTGGTAATGACTGGTTATAGTAATGGTAGTGACTGGTTATAGTTATAGTAGTGGTAGTGACTGGTTATAGTAGTGGTAGTGACTGTTTATAGTAGTGGTAGTGACTGGTTATAGTTATAGTAGTGGTAGTGTCTGGTTATAGTAATGGTAGTGACTGGTTATAGTTATAGTAGTGGGAGTGACTGGTTATAGTAGTGGTAGTGACTGGTTATAGTAGTGGTAGTGACTGGTTATAGTAATGGTAGTGACTGGTTATAGTTATAGTAGTGGGAGTGACTGGTTATAGTAGTGGTAGTGACTGGTTATAGTAGTGGTAGTGTCTGGTTATAGTAGTGGTAGTGACTGGTTATAGTTGTGGTAGTGACTGGTTATAGTAGTGGTAGTGTCTGGTTATAGTAGTGGTAGTGTCTGGTTATAGTAGTGGTAGTGACTGGTTATAGTAGTGGTAGTGACTGGTTATAGTAGTGGTAGTGTCTGGTTATAGTAATGGTAGTGACTGGTTATAGTTATAGTAGTGGTAGTGAATGGCTATTGTAGTGGTAGTGTCTAAAGTAGTAATGGTAATGACTCAAGACATGTATAGATGTCCGATTTCAAAGTCACTCTTGAGCGATCTGCCTGGTGTGTGTGTGTGTGTGTTCTCTGATTAACACTGTATTGTTGGTTGTTGTCTCAGAAAAATGTATAAAAACTACATAAAGAAATATTTCAGTCAACACACACACACACACCCACACACACACACACACACACACACACACACACACACACACACACACACACACACACACACACACACACACACACACACACACACACACACATCAAAACAAGTTTATTTACACAGCTCTTTTTTTTCATCAACAAATTACCACGATGAATGTTTTTATTCCAAGGTAAATGGGAAATCATTTATCTTTAATAAAGGCTTTAAAGATGTTTTTTACTGAAAATGTACTCACGAGGTTTATTAATTAATGGTGTGTGTGTGTGTGTGAGTGAGTACGCGTTTGTCTGAAAGGTACTGTAATTACAAGGTTTATAATGCATCTTTTAGTGGTGAATTAGAGATGTTGTTGAATACATACACTTTGGTCGTGGACAACTATTATGGAAATGAGTCACAGGTTTTTAGTTTGTGTTTGTTTTGGAAATGTTGTCGATGTCAGACATAAGCAACACTCTTTGGTCTCTGTTCGATCAGATCCGCTTCAGCCGAGACCCTCGTTGCTGTGTTTTTGCCGGTGTCGGCGGTGAAACTGGGTCAGAGCTGTCAAATCCACCAAAAAAACGCCCCCCCGGTATTATGCTTAAAATGGACGTTGGCTACACGTAGTCGCATTAACAGGATGTCTGTGAATCTGACCTAGACTCGTTTTGTTTTTGGGGCTTTATTATGGAAAAAGTTTATAGGAAATCGTAAAAAAAAAAAAAAATCAAAGATCAAGTTCTGATAGCTAAGGGTTTAGCGACACGGTTCGCTTTTTTGACAGCAAGTTTGTGTCCCAGATTAGAACAATAGCGGTTATATATATATATATATATGTTTTCTAAGTGCATTGATGCAGCTAGGGAACACAGAATTTAAGTTCAGTACCTGCCAAGGGGTCGATGAGTCTGGCGGTACTGACCTGCTCCAATCTACTGAACAGATGGTAAGCTCAACTCCGCGGCGGCCAGTGGAGCACATCGGCAAGGCGCAGGAGGTCGAGTGTGAGGCAGTCCAGTCGGCTTCCATATATCCTAGAAGGAGATCTAGAAGGATCTAGAAGAGGACCTAGGACCTAGAAGATCAGATCCAGCTATTTAACAGCTTTGTCCCGCTGGAGGCGGACTTACCGGCCCCAGGAGTCAGCTCTGATCCTGGGAGTACACCAACAGCCAGAAGCCGTCCAGTGGCACCCCTCCACAGCTCAGCCAGTCGCTGACCAAAGGAAGCAAGGTCTTGGGCCCTCCTCCACATCCGCTGCTACTGGTAGATGTGCGGTGAGTCAAGCTGGCATGAGTCAAAGCACACCTCCTCTCTTCCCGAGGCAGGCTCTTTCTGTCCCCCCCCCCCCCGCTTCCCTCCCCATCGGATTCCATCATGACCACCATTGTCGTGGGAAGCTTGATGGTGAGAGATTTTGGCCTCGCCTGTGGCCTGTGGGCCAACCAAGGTCCATTGTCACTCAGGCGTCCGTATCCAAGACATCAACTGCTTCCTGTCCACAGTTCTAGCAAACTACTCTAATATTGGCACCATTGTTATTCACTTTGGATTTAACGGCATTTGCTTTCGGCAATCTGAGGAAGGACTACAACATTCTCTTTAACACCCTTGCTGGCACAGGGGGAGAGAATAATAATCTCTGGTCCCCCCTGCCTTGAAATAGAAGAAGTTCGGAACATTACAGATGCCCCGCTGCCCTAAACCAGTTCCCGAAGAAACTATTGCAAAGACGAGAATGTCTCATTTTTTTGTGACAATTTTGACTTGCTGTGGGAGCAACCGATACTCTTTAAAAGACAATGGGATGCACCCTAACCGCAGCGGTTCCAGGAGTATCTCCATCCACATAGAGAACTGTTTTAGAGACTGACAGTCTGGGTTTGGTAGTGCTCCAGTCCTCCCTGTCATAATAACCAACAGATGAGTATCTCCGTCAACATAGTGTCACGTCCTGACCCTAGTAAGATGTCATTTTCTATCGTAGAGTAGGGCAGGGTGTGACAGGGGGTGTTTTGGGTTGTTCTGTGTTTTCTATTTCTATGTTTAAGTTCTAGTTTGTCTATTTCTATGTTGGGATTGTTTTGGGGTTGATCTCTAATTGGAGGCAGCTGATCCTCATTGCCTCTGATTAGAGATCATATTTAAGTAGGGGTTTTTCTCATTGTTGTTTTGTGGGTTATTATCTTTTGAGTAGTGTGTTTTCCTCTCTGCGTCACGGTTTGTTGTTTTTGTATATTCAAGTATATTGCATTTTTAGTTTCACAATAAATATAATATGTGGAACTACGAACACGCTGCATTTTGGTCCGATCCTTCGAACAGCCGTGACACATAGAGAACTGTTTTAGGGACTGACAGTCTGGGTTTGGTAGTGCTCCAGTCCTCCCTGTCATACTAACCAACAGAGGATGTGAAAAAAATATATACATATATTTAGCTTTTTCTGGGATGCTAAACCAGACAAGCTAAAGCTTTGCACAACTATATAATTAATATGAATTGGGTACAGATTATTAAATATAAAAACATTTAACTTCAATCTTAAATGGTTCTTTAGTAGATTACAAAAAAAAAGTTAATCCATTGTTTAAAAATTACCTTTTTGCCTTTATGCAGATTGCCATGTCTCATTTTCATTTTCAAAGTATCTATTTTTTTTTAAACAAGTGGTAACAAACAAGCAATTTCAATTTCATCCCCATGAAAATATTGGACAAATATTACAACAAATATTATGGCTGAACTCAAATGTGCTGGTTGATAAAATACCTGTATTTATGGTAAAGATGTTTGAAAATGATATTTTGTTTTTAAATTATATTAATGTCTTTCATGGAGGTCTGCTCAATCCAAGGGTACAACCAATTGACTACAGCATGGAGGAGGCAGGAAACTGGTCTGTCTTCTCAACATAAAGGATCAAAACTGGCAGAGGAAAAGAAAATAGCATAAATAGGAAGGTATACCAGTTTCATTTGACAACTGTGCCATACAGATTGCAAAATAGTTAGGAAGAGATTTTTGATGTACCGATTCCATGGTACAGGGTGTATGAGTTGATATATAAAATGATGCAAGATTCAAGACTTTGTGCTTTTCAGCTAAAATGATCATATAGAATTCTTGCCACCAACAGAATGTTGAATATTTGGGGCATAAAATCATAGAAGCTCTGCAGATTTTGTTGTGAGGATATAGAATCAATAGACCATTTATTTTGGTATTGTCCTCAGGTAGCCTGTTTCTGGTCTCAGGTTCAGGAATGGCTGAAAATGCAGAACGTTGATCTAAAATTGACCCTAGAAATAGTACTGTTAGGAGATCTGGAGAGACCGGGTCAGTCAATTAATAATATACTAATACTCTTAGTATAAGTATTTATCTTCAACTCGCAATCTATGGATTCTATTCGATTAGATAGATTGAAATTGTACGTTAAACATCACAGCATAGTCAAATGATATACAGTGCCAAAATAGGAAGAATGCCAAGGGGGATGAGTACTTTCGCAAACACCTGCATCGGCATCAGCCTGAGGCAAACCGGCATTAGCTGTAACAACAGTGTCATTCAAACTTTCTTTCTGTTATGTTTTATTTTGACTTTATTCTTTTATACTTTTATCTTTGACCGTCGTTCTATCCCCTGCCCAGCAAATCCTCTCCCATTTGTCTCCAATTCCACATCCCCAACCCTCAGCTTCCATTGGGCCGGTGGCCGGTGGCCAGTGGCCGGTGGCTGGATTGTTGGTTCGGATCCCCATTTTTTTGACCTTGTGGGAGATTTGTGACGTGCTCTTGAGCAGGCCGTTGACCCAAGTTGCTTCTGTGTGTCGCTCTGGATGGGAGTCTGTTCGATGACTAATCTGATGTAGTTGTTGAGCGGCTTCACTGAAAGCATATTGTATGTTTTCAAAAATTCTATACAAAAAAAAAAAAATTATAAAAAAAGGAAAAACAGAGGACATGGAAATTGTATTTTATCCCAGAGAAATAGAAGTGTTCCTTTAACTGTGAGCTCTGAGGGTACAGTCAATAATAAGTAACCTAATCTATGTTCCTTTAACTGTTAGATCCAAGGGCATTGTCTGCAATAATCATATGCACATATAATTGAATTCCAATGTTTGTACTGAAACTGTCTGCCTTAGGAAGAAGCCCACCATGTGCAGCCCACTCAGTACTATTGACTCAAATGTAAATGTCACTGACATGTCTAACTTGGATCAGCCTCTCAGAATAGCAGTAAAAACAAACAAGCAACCCAACAAAAAGGACTAAAAATAGCCCCTCTTATCATATGTAGCCTGAAAGAAAAAAAACTATTCATAAAAAAAAAAAAAAATCGATAACTTATTAACATCAGAAAACACTCATATTCTGGCCATCATCAGAAACACAGTTAGATAATTCCTTTGATGA
The DNA here is from genome assembly GCF_965601325.2 of Salmo salar. Lineage (NCBI taxonomy): Eukaryota > Metazoa > Chordata > Actinopteri > Salmoniformes > Salmonidae > Salmo > Salmo salar. Next base: position 122,092,371 of record NC_138301.1, on the reverse strand, counting down.
TTCAGCAGTAGCTATACATGGTTAAAGAATATACAGGAAGGATTGGTAATTTCCTTTGACTCAGTAGTAGTGTTCCATTGCTGGCTTGCCTCTGAAGTTAAGCAGGGTTGGTCCTGGTCAGTCCCTGGATGGGAGACCAGATGCTGCTGGAAGTGGTGTTGGAGAGCCAGTAGGAGGTACTCTTTCCTCTGGTCTAAAAAAAAAAAGAAAAAAAAAAAAGATCAATGCCCCAGGGCAGTGATTGGGGACATTGCCCTGTGTAGAGTGCTGTCTTTCGGATGGGATGTAAAACAGGTGTCCTGACTCTCTGTGGTCACTAAAGAGCCCATGGCACTGATCATAAGAGTAGGGGTGTTTACCCTGGTGTCCTGGTTAAATCACCAGTCATAAAATCATGGCCACCTAATAATCACCAGCTTACAATTGGCTTATTCCTCTCCCCTGTAACTATTCCCCAGGTTGTTGCTGTAAATGAGTACATGTTCTCAGTCAACTTACCTGGTTAAATGTAAAAAAACAAAAACAAAATGGAAGTCACATGGCTACAGGTTCATCTAACTCATCTAAAGCCTATTCTTGTAGGAAGTTGCTATAGACCACCAAGTGCTAAAAGGCTGTATTTGGTATCAACAGAGAGGTCTATGTTTTTGGGTGACCTAAGTATTCACTGGTTGTCATCAAGCTGTCCACTCAAAAAAGAAGCTAGTACCTGCAATCTGGATCAAATTACCAGTCAACCTACCACAGTATTTATAAACAGAACAGGAATTAAATCCTTCATGTGTATTCAAATCAAATCAAATTGTATTGGTCACATACACATATTTAGCAGATGTGGTTACGCCTGCTCCCGCTACCCCATCTCTGGCGCTCGAGGACGCCAGGCTGCCCATCGTTACGCACACCTGTCACTATCGTTACCCGCATCACCGCTTCATTGGATTCACCTGGACTCCTTCACTTTGTTGATTGCATCCCTCTATATCTCTTCTATTCCTCAGTTTGATCCCAGTGCCACCATTAAATGTGGTTTTGTTCCCCCTGTCCAGACGCTGTCCTTGTTTTGTTTCATGTCCGTTTATTTATTAAATATTCACTCCCTGTACTTGCTTCTCGTCTCCAAGTGTCTGTTCTCACAGATATTATTACGGGTGTTGTGAAGTGCTTGTGTTCCTAGCGTCAACAATTCACAAGAATACACACAAATCTAAAAGTAAAAGAATGGAATTAAGAAGGTCGTTTTACTGCTAACCTACAAAGCATTACATGGGCTTGCTCCTACCTATCTTTCTGATTTGGTCCTGCCATACTGTCATAGAATAAGTCGTACTCATCCTTAAAAATGTCGTACTGGAGAGAAGAGGACCAAAACGCAGCAGGTGTGTGTATGCTCATCGTGTGTATTTAATTACAGACTAAATGAACATCAAAACGAACTCACGAGAATGAACGAACAACCAACAGTCTGGCAAAGCTCAACACAGAACAATTCCCCACAACCCCAAAGACAAACACACACACCTATATAGGACTTCCAATCAAAGGCAACTATACACACCTGCCTTCAATTGGAAGTCCCAATCATCAACCCAACATTAAACAAACACAAACCCCCTGCCACATCCTGACCTAGACTAAGCAATACGCCCTCTGCTGGTCAGGACGTGACACATACATACCTACACATACGCTACGGTCACAAGACGCAGGCCTCCTAATTATCCCTAGAATTTCTAAGCAAACGGCTGGAGGTAGGGCTTTCTCCTATAGAGCTCCATTTTTATGGAATGGTCTGCCTACCCATGTGAGAGACGCAGACTCAGTCTCAACCTTTAAGTCTTTACTGAAGACTTATCTCTTCAGTAAGTCCTATGATTAAGTATAGTCTGGCCCAGGAGTGTGAAGGTGAACGGAAAGGCTGGAGCAACGAACCGCCCTTGCTGTCTCTGCCTTGCCGGTTCCCCTCTCTCCACTGGGATTCTCTGCCTCTAACCCTATTTAAGGGGCTGAGTCACTGGCGTACTGGTGTTCTTCCATGCCGTCCATGGGAGGGGTGCGTCACTTGAGTGGGCTGAGTCACTGACGTGGTCTTCCTGTCTGGGTTGGCGCCCCCCCTTGGGTTGTGCCATGGCGGAGATCGTTGTGGGCTATACTCGGCCTTGTCTTAGGACGGTAAGTTGGTGGTTGGAGACATCCCTCTAGTGGTGTGGGGGCTGTGCTTTGGCAAAGTGGGTGGGGTTATATCCTGCCTGTTTGGCCCTGTCCGGGGGTTTCATCGGATGGGGCCACAGTGTCTCCTGATCCCTCCTGTCTCAGCCTCCAGTATTTATGCTGCAGTAGTTTATGTGTCGGGGGGCTAGGGTCAGTCTGTTACATCTGGAGTATTTATCTTGTCTTATCCGGTGTCCTGTGTGAATTTAAATATGCTCTCTCTAATTCTCTCTTTCTTTCTTTCTCTCGGAGGACCTGAGCCCTAGGACCATGCCTCAGGACTACCTGTCATGATGACTCCTTGCTGTCCCCAGTCCACCTGGCCATGCTGCTGCTCCAGTTTCAACTGTTCTGCCTGCGGCTATGGAACCCTGACCTGTTCACCGGACGTGCTTGTTGCACCCTCGACAACTACTATGGTTATTATTATTTGACCATGCTGGTCATTTATGAACATTTTAACATCTTGACCATGTTCTGTTATAATATCCACCCGGCACAGCCAGAAGAGGACTGGCCACCCCTCATAGCCTGGTTCCTCTCTAGGTTTCTTCCTAGGTTTTTGGCCTTTCTAGGGAGTTTTTCCTAGGGAGTTTTTCCTAGCCACCGTGCTTCTTTCACATGCATTGCTTGCTGTTTGGGATTTTAGGCTGGGTTTCTGTACAGCACTTTGAGATATCAGCTGATGTACGAAGGGCTATATAAATACATTTGATTTGATTTGAAGAAACATAAACGTCAGGACAAGCAATGTCAGAGTGGGATTGACTAAAATACAGTAGAATAGAATACAGTATTTACATATGAGATGAGTAAAGCAGTATGTAAACATTATTAAAGTGACCAGTGTTCCATTATTAAACTGACCAGTGTTCCATTATTAAAGTGACCAGTGATTCCATGTCTGTGTATATGGAGCAGCAGCCTCTAAGGTGCAGGGTTGAGTAGCCGGCTAGTGATGGCTATTTATCAATCTGATGGCCTTGTTATAGAAGCTGTTTTTCAGTCTCTCGGTCCCACCTTTGATGTACCTGTCCTGACCTCGCATTCTGGATGATAACGGGGTGAACAGGCAGTGGCTCGGGTGGTTGATGTCCTTGATGATCTTTTTTGGCCTTCCCGTGACATCGGGTGGTGTAGGTGTCCTGGAGGGCAGGTAGTTTCCCCCCCCCGGTAATGCGTTGAGCAGACCGCACCACCCTCTGGAGACGCACCACCCTCTGGAGACGCACCACCCTCTGGAGACGCACCACCCTCTGGAGACGCACCACCCTCTGGAGACGCATCACCCTCTGGAGAACCCTGCGGTTGCCGTACCAGGCTGTGATACAGCCCGACAGGATGTTTCTCAATTGTGCATCTGTAAAATGTTGTGTGGGTTCTAGGGGCCAAGACAAATTTCTTCGGCCTCCAAAGGCTGCTGTATTGATGACATCTTTACTAATGTTGCGCAAATCTGCTCTAAAGCAGATCCCATCAGATGAAGTGATCATAATATTATTGAATTAACATTAATTTAACTAGGGCAAGTCAGTTAAGAACACATTTTTATTTACAATGACGGCCTACTGGGGAACATTGGGTTAACTGCCTTGTTCAGGGGGCAGAACGACAGATTTTTACCTTGTCAGCTCGGGGGATTCAATCTAGCAACCTTTCTGTTACTAGTCCAACTCTCTAACCACTAGGCTACCTGCCGCCCCTCCACTCTAACCACTAGTCTACCTGCCGCCCCTCCACTCTAACCACTAGGCTACCTGCCGCCCCTCCACTCTAACCACCAGGCTACCTGCCGCCCCTCCACTCTAACCACCAGGCTACCTGCCGCCCCTCCACTCTAACCACTAGGCTACCTGCCGCCCCTCCACTCTAACCACTAGGCTACCTGCCGCCCCTCCACTCTAACCACTAGGCTACCTGCCGCCCCTCCACTCTAACCACCAGGCTACCTGCCGCCCCTCCACTCTAACCACTAGGCTACCTGCCGCCCCTCCACTCTAACCACCAGGCTACCTGCCGCCCCTCCACTCTAACCACTAGGCTACCTGCCGCCCCTCCACTCTAACCACTAGGCTACCTGCCTCCCCTCCACTCTAACCACTAGGCTACCTGACCCCCCCCCTCCACTCTAACCACTAGGCTACCTGCCTCCCCTCCACTCTAACCACCAGGCTACCTGCAGCCCCTCCACTCTAACCACTAGGCTACCTGCCGCCCCTGCACTCTAACCACTAGGCTACCTGCCTCCCCTCCACTCTAACCACCAGGCTACCTGCCTCCCCTCCACTCTAACCACTAGGCTACCTGCCGCCCCTCCACTCTAACCACTAGGCTACCTGCCGCCCCTCCACTCTAACCACTAGGCTACCTGCCGCCCCTCCACTCTAACCACTAGGCTACCTGCCCCCCCCCCACTCTAACCACTAGGCTACCTACCGCCCCTCCACTCTAACAAATGCTGAGCCTTTATAGTCGTTCATAACGGACCACATGATGACACAGAAGCATCGTCGTTGTGAGTTCCACAAGTGGGTGTGGAAGAGGTGAAAATATTGTTAGTGTCTATATAAATAAGGACAAACCACCTGCTACCAACAACCTGGATGGTACATTTGCCACATCTTCAATTTAAGCCTAGAAGACGCTGTGTGCCCTCAGACATGGGTACCAAAACATTCCTGCAGCGTTGAAGGTCCCCAAGAACACAGTGGCTTCCATCATTCTTAAATGGAAGAAGTTTGGAACCACCAAGACTCCTCCTAGAGCTGGTCGCCCGGCCAAACTGAGCAATCGTCAGGGAGGTGACCAAGAACCTGATGGTCACTATGACAGAGCTCCAGAGTTCCTTTGTGGAGATGGGAGAACCTTCCAGAAGGACAACCGTCTCTGCTGTACCAATCAGGCCTTTATGGTATAGTGGCCAGACGGAAGCTACTCCTCAGTAAAAAGCACGACAGCCCACTTGGAGTTTGCCAAAAGACACCTGAAGACTCTCAGACCATGAGAAACAAGATTCTCTGGTCTGAAGAAACCAAGATTGAAATGTGGCACCATCTCTATGGTGAAGCATGGTGGTGGCAGCATCATGCTGTGGGGATGTTTTTCAGCGACTGGACCTGGGAGACTAGCCAGGATCGAGAGAGATATAAACGTAGTAAAGAGAGTTCCTTGATGAAAACCTGCTCCAGAGTGCTCAGGAGCTCAGACTGGGGTGAAGGTTCACCTTCCAACAGGACAACGACCCTAAGCACAGCCAAGACAACACAGAAGTGGCTTCAGGACAAGTCTCTGAATGTCCTTGATTGGCCCATCCAGCCAGCCAGAACCCGATCTAACATCTCTGGATAGACCCATCCAACCTATCAGAGCTTGAGAGGATCTTCAGAGAAGAATGGGAGAAACTCCTCAAAAACAGGTGTGCCAAGCTTGTAGAGTCATACCTAAGGCTGTAATCACTGCCAAAGGTGCTTCAACAAAGTACTGAGTAAAGGGTCTGAATACTTATGTAAATGTGATATTAGTTTTTCTTATTTTAATACATTTGCAAACATTTCTAAAAACTGTTTTTGCTTTGTCATTATGGGGTATTATGTATATATTGATGAGAGAAAAAAACAATTTAATCAATTTTAGAATATAACGTAACAAAATGTGGAAAAAAATAAAGGTTTGAATACTTTCCGAATACACTGTATCTATTCTCTCAACCAGCTTCATGAGGTAGTCGCCTGGAATGTATTTCAATGAACAGGTGTGCCTTGTTAATCAGGCCTTTGTGGTTGAATTGCTGCAAAGAAACCACTACTAAAGGACACCAATAAGAAGAAGAGACTTGTTTGGGCCAAGAAACACGAGCAACGGACATTAGACTGGTGGAAATCTGTCCTTTGGTTTGATGAGTCCAAATTTGTGATTTTTGGTTACAACCTCTGTGTCTTTGTGAGATGCAGAGTAGGTGAACGGATGATCTCCGCATGTGTGGTTCCCACCGTGAAGCATGGAGGAAGAGGTGTGATGGTGTTGGGGTGCTTTGCTGGTGACACTGTCAGTGTTTTATTTAGAATTCAAGACACTCTTAACCAGCATGGCTAACACAGCATTCTGCAGCGATACTCTTTCCATGTGGTTTGCGCTTAGTGGGATTATCATTTGTTTTTCAACAGGACAATAAACCAACACACCTCCAGGCTGTGTAAGGGATATTTGAACAAGAAGGAGAGTGATGCATCAGATGACCCGGTCTCCACAATCACCCAACCTCAATGAGATGGTTTGGGATGAGTTGGAACGCAGAGTGAAAGAAAATCAACCAACAAGTCTCAGCGTATGTGGGAACTCCTTCAAGACTGTTGGAAAAGCATTCCAGGTGACGCTGGTTGAGAGAATGCCAAGAGTGTACCAAGCTGTCATCAAGGCAAAGGGTTGCTACTTTGAAGAATCTCAAATATATTTTGATTTGTTTAACACTTTGTTTGGCTACTACGTGATTCCATATGTGTTATTTCATAGTTTTGATGTCTTCAATATTATTCTACAATGTAGAAAATTGTAAAAAATAACGAAAAACACTGGAATGCGTAGGTGTGTCCAAACTTTTGACTGGTACTGTATAAAACACCTTGCAGAAAGCATATCCAACTGACAATTTATTAGAAAAAAATATTAACTTTTGGAACCAAGACTTAAAAATAACTTATGTTGGCACAAAATGGAGGGAAAAGATGGAGCATAACTAACAAAATGGAGGGAAAAGATGGAGCATAACTAACAAAATGGAGGGAAAAGATGGAGCATAACTAACAAAATGACGTAATGTACCTTTAATCCAGTATAAGCTAATGTATAGAATGTATTATACGAGAGACAAAATTCACAAATTTCTACAGCACAACGACAGAGTCATATCTTAAGTGTGAAACTAATAATGACTCAATAATCCATTCTTTCTGGGATAAAGTCTGGAATTGTGGGCAGAGATAGGCAGTTGGCTGTCAAAAGTATAACAAATGTCAACTTAGTTTGGATCCGTCTGCCTGCATATTTCTAGACATGGCATATGGGGGTGTAGTAAGATACTCGATGGGGTTTGACGATTCTCTTATAATCACTCATCTTGAAAAAAAACCATATACTAAAAACTTGGAAATCAATCAGCCACCATCATTAACACAATGGAAAAATCGAACGATTTACTATCTAAATATTGAAAGTGTGTGGGCTACGGAGAGAAACAAAATGGAGCAGTTTCAGGCCAAGTGGCAAACAATAACGAAGGCAGTAGTGATGGGGGCGTGAGGATGCGGGTCTGGGCAGAGGAGATGTAGTCGTTGTTTTATTTTTAATTATTTTTTTAAACTAGGCAAGTCAATTAAGAACAAATTCTTATTTACAATGACGGCCTACCAAAAGGGAAAAGGCCTCCTGCGGGGACGGGGGCTGGGATTAAACACTTACAATTTTTTGTTTGAAATTTAGTACAAAACACACATCACGACAAGAGAGACAACACAACACTACATAAAGAGAGACCTAAGACAACAACACAGCAAGACAGCAACATATGACACCACAGCATGGTAGCAACACAACATGACAACAACATGGTAGCAACACAACATGACAACAACATGGTAGCAACACAACATGACAACAACATGGTAGCAACACAACATAACAACAACATGGTAGCAACACAACATAACCACAACATGGTAGCAACACAACATGGCAGCAGCACAAAACATGGTATCAACATTATTTGGCACAGACAACAGCACAAAGGGCAAGAAGGTAGAAACAGCAATACATCACACAAAGCAGACGCAACTGTCAGAAAGAGTTTCCATGATTGAGTCTTTGACTGAATGGTAAAGATGAGGTCATCTTTACTCTTCTGCCTTGTGAGTGGAAGGGGGACTGGGGAAAGGGTGAGGAGGCAAGGAAGGGAACGAAGAGGCAAGGAAGGGAACGAAGAGGCAAGGAAGGGAACGAGACAGTTGGAAAGAAATGAATCGAAGGCAGACTTCAGGAGGTTGAAGTTGCTAGTCCATGTTTGTGTGCATCTGTACGTTGATCGTATGTTTGGTTAAAAAAAATATATATGTATACACACAATACCAGTCAAAAGTTTGGAAACACCTACTCATTCAAGTGTTTTCTTTGTTTTTACTATTTTCTACATTGTAGAATAATAGTGAAGACATCAACACTATGAAAAAACACATATGGAATCATGTAGTAACCAAAACAGTGTTAACCTGTTAGGGCTAGGGGGCAGTATTGACACGGCTGGATAAAAAACGTACCCGATTTAATCTGGTTACTACTCCTGCCCAGTAACTAGAATATGCATATAATTATTGGCTTTGGATAGAAAACACCCTAAAGTTTCTAAAACTGTTTGAATGGTGTCTGTGAGTATAACAGAACTCCTATGGCAGGCCAAAACCTGAGAAGATTTCAAGCAGGAAGTGGCCTGTCTGAGAAGTAGTGCTTCATCTTGGCTCTTTTTATTGAAGACTCAGGATCTGTGCAATAACGTGACACTTCCTACGGCTTCCATAGGGTCTCAGAGCCCGGGAAGAAGTTGAACGATATCGAGGCAGGCTCTGGCTGAAACACTTTATCGCTTTTGGCAAGTGGCCACTCAGAGTACTATGGGCTTAGGCGCGTGCCCGCTTCGACCGAATGCTTTCTTTTCCTTTGTCTGTTTATCTAAACGCAGATTCCCGGTCGGAATATTATCGCTTTTTTATGAGAAAAATTGCATAAAAATTGATTTTAAACAGCGGTTGACATGCTTCGAAGTACGGTAATGGAATATTTAGAATTCTTTTGTGACGAATTGCACCATGCTCGTCACCCTTCTTTACCCATCGGATAGTGTCTAGAACGCACAAACAAAACGCCGCTGTTTGGATATAACGATGGATTATTTTGGACCAAACCAACATTTGTTATTGAAGTAGAAGTCCTGGGAGTGCATTCTGACGAAGACAACAAAGGTAATAACATTTTTCTTATAGTAAATCTGACTTTGATGAGTGCTAAACCTGCTGGGTGTCTAAATAGCTAGCCCTGTGATGCCGGGCTATCTACTGAGAATATTGCAAAATGTGCTTTCACCGAAAAGCTATTTTAAAATCGGACATATCGAGTGCATAGAGGAGTTCTGTATCTATAATTCTTAAAATAATTGTTATCCTTTTTGTGAACGTTTATCGTGAGTAATTTAGTAAATTCACCGGCAGTGTTCGGTGGGAATGCTAGTCACATGCTAGTCACATGCTAATGTAAAAAGCTGATTTTTGATATAAATATGAACTTGATTGAACAAAACATGCATGTATTGTATAACATAATGTCCTAGGGTTGTCATCTGATGAAGATCATCAAAGGTTAGTGCTACATTTAGCGTCCCACCTAGCCCATAGAGGTTAAACAAATCAAAATATATTGTATATTTGAGATTCTTCAAAAAGCCACCCTTGGCCTTGATGACAGCATTGCACACTCTTGGCATTCTCTCAACCAGCTTCATGAGGTAGTCACCTGGAATGCATTTCAATTAACCTCTTGACGGTCGCCTAGGATAGGGGGCGCTACAGCGATTTTTGAAAGAAATTCGTGCCCATTTTAAACGGCCTCCTACTCAAACTCAGAAGCTAGGATATACATATAATTAATACTTGTGGATAGAAAACACCCTAAAGTTTCTAAAACTGTTTGAATGTTGTCTGTGAGTATAACAGAACTCATATGGCAGTCAAAACCCCGAGACCGATCGTAACAGGATGTGGAATTCTGAATTGCGGACTCAACTTCATCACTTTGCCTATAAATCACACCGTGAGCAATAGTTCATTGAGCACTTCCTATTGTTTCCACTAGATGTCCCCAGTCTTTACAAAGTGGTTTGAGTCTCCTACTGTGAAAACTGACAGAATGAGAGGCTGTGGAAAGTGGTCACATGAGGAGGGCCATCACCATTATGACACCAGCGCCCCTGGCTACCCTCCCCTTTCGAAACGTTTAGAAAGACAATGCAATCGTCCCCCTTGAATCTTATTGGAGCTCTGGTTAAAAAAAGGCCCTAAAGATTTATGTTATACAACGTTTGACATGTTTGAACGAACCTAAATTAAAAAAAATGCATTTTATTGAAAGAGGAGTCCCACGGCCGACGGAGCTTTTGGAGCAGCCTTCAGAATGCGCTAACAAGAACAAGCTATTGGGACGTAAAGGATTAACTTTTTCGAACGAAAATACATTTGTTGTGGACCTGGGATTTCTGGAAGTGCTTTCTGATGAAGATAATCAAAGGTAAGGGATTATTGACAATAGTATACAAGAGTAGATTTGATATGCGATTGTTCCAAGATGGCGCTGACCTGTAACGGTAGCCTATTTTTCTGAGTATCGCATCCCATTTTATCGCAAAGCGTGATTACCCAGTAAAGTTATTTTTAAATCTGGCATTGCAGGTGCTTTCAAGAGATGCTAATCTATACATCTTAGAATGACAATATTACATTTTAAAAATGTTTTCGAATAGTAATTTAGTAAATTGTAGCGCTGTTTCACCGGACGCATTTGAGGGAAAATAGTTAGTCAACGTTACGCGCCGATGTAAAATGCTGTTTTTATATATAAATATGAACTTTATCGAACAAAATAATGCATGTATTGTGTAACATGATGTCCTAGGAGTGTCATCTGATGAAGATTGTCAAAGGTTAGTGCTGCATTTAGCTGTTTTTTGGTTATTTGTGATGCATGTGGTTGGTGGGAAAATGGCTATGTGGCTACTTTTACGATATACTCCTCTAACATAATCTAATGTTTTGCTTTTGCTGTAAAGCCTTTTTGAAATCGGACAACGTGGTTTGATTCAGGAGAGGTGTATCTGTCAAAATAGCTAGCCTGTGATGGCCGGGCTATCTACTCAGAATATTGCAAAATGTGCTTTCACCAAAAAGCTATTTTAAAATCGGACACCGCGATTGCATAGAGGAGTTCTGTATCTATAATTCTTAAAATAATTGTTATGTTTTTTGTGAACGTTTATCGTGACAAATTTAGTAAATTCACCGGAAGTGTTCGGTGGGAATGCTAGTTCTGAACGTCACATGCTAATGTAAAAAGCTGTTTTTTGATATAAATATGTACTTGATTGAACAAAACATGCATGTATTGTATAACATAATGTCCTAGGAGTGTCATCTGATGAAGATCATCAAAGGTTAGTGCTGCATTTAGCTGTGGTTTTGTTTTTTGTGACATTATATGCTAGCTTGAAAAATGGGTGTCTGATTATTTCTGGCTGGGTACTCTCCTGACATAATCTAATGTTTTGCTTTCGTTGTAAAGCCTTTTTGAAATCGGACAGTGTGGTTAGATAAAGGAGAGTCTTGTCTTTAAAAAGGTGTAAAATAGTCATATGTTTGAAAAATTGAAGTTTTCGGATTTTCGAGGAGTTTGTATTTCGCGCCACGCCCTATCATTGGATATTCGGAGCAGTGTTCCGCTAGCGGAACGTCTAGATGTAAGAGGTTAACAGTTTTTTGGTTACTACATTATTCCATATGTTCCATGTGTTATTTCATAGTTTTGATGTCTTCACTATTATTCTACAATGTAGAAAATAGGAAAAACAAGAAAAAACCCTTGAATGACAAGGTGTGTCCAAACTTTTCACTGCTACTGTATATATATATATATACACTGCTCAAAAAAATAAAGGGAACACTTAAACAACACAATGTAACTCCAAGTCAATCACACTTCTGTGAAATCAAACTGTCCACTTAGGAAGCAACACTGATTGACAATAAATTTCACATGCTGTTGTGCAAATGGAATAGACAACAGGTGGAAATTATAGGCAATTAGCAAGACACCCCCAATAAAGGAGTGGTTCTGCAGGTGGGGACCACAGACCACTTCTCAGTTCCTATGCTTTCTGGCTGTTGTTTTGGTCACTTTTGAATGCTGGCGGTGCTTTCACTCTAGTGGTAGCATGAGACGGAGTCTACAACCCACACAAGTGGCTCAGGTAGTGCAGCTCATCCAGGATGGCACATCAATGCGAGCTGTGGCAAGAAGGTTTGCTGTGTCTGTCAGCGTAGTGTCCAGAGCATGGAGGCGCTACCAGGAGACAGGCCAGTACATCAGGAGATGTGGAGGAGGCCGTAGGAGGGCAACAACCCAGCAGCAGGACCGCTACCTCCGCCTTTGTGCAAGGAGGAGCAGGAGAAGCACTGCCAGAGCCCTGCAAAATGACCTCCAGCAGGCCACAAATGTGCATGTGTCTGCTCAAACGGTCAGAAACAGACTCCATGAGGGTGGTATGAGGGCCCAACGTCCACAGGTGGGGGTTGTGCTTACAGCCCAACACCGTGCAGGACGTTTGGCATTTGCCAGAGAACACCAAGATTGGCAAATTCGCCACTGGCGCCCTGTGCTCTTCACAGATGAAAGCAAGTTCACACTGAGCACGTGACAGACGTGACAGAGTCTGGAGACGCCGTGGAGAACGTTCTGCTGCCTGCAACATCCTCCAGCATGACCGGTTTGGCGGTGGGTCAGTCATGGTGTGGGGTGGCATTTCTTTGGGGGGCCGCACAGCCCTCCATGTGCTCACCAGAGGTAGCCTGACTGCCATTAGGTACCGAGATGAGATCCTCAGACCCCTTGTGAGACCATATGCTGGTGCGGTTGGCCCTGGGTTCCTCCTAATGCAAGACAATGCTAGACCTCATGTGGCTGGAGTGTGTCAACAGTTCCTGCAAGAGGAAGGCATTGATGCTATGGACTGGCCAGCCCATTCCCCAGACCTGAATCCAATTGAGCACATCTGGGACGTCATGTCTCGCTCCATCCACCAACGCCACGTTGCACCACAGACTGTCCAGGAGTTGGCGGATGCTTTAGTCCAGGTCTGGGAGGAGATCCCTCAGGAGACCATCCGCCACCTCATCAGGAGCATGCCAGGCGTTGTAGAGAGGTCATACAGTCACATGGAGGCCACACACACTACTGAGCCTCATTTTGACTTGTTTTAAGGACATTACATCAAAGTTGGATCAGCCTGTAGTTTGGTTTTCCACTTTAATTTTGAGTGTGACTCCAAATCCAGACCTCCATGGGTTGATAAATTGGATTTCCATTGATTATTTTTATTTGATTTTGTTGTCAGCACATTCAACTATGTAAAGAAAAAAGTATTTAATAAGATTATTTCATTCATTCAGATCTAGGATGTGTTGTTTTAGTGTTCCCTTTATTTTTTTGAGCAGTGTATATAGGGCTGGGAATTATACTATTATACTATATAGGGCTGGGAATTATACTATTACTATACTATATAGGGCTGGGAATTATACTACTACTATACTATATAGGGCTGGGAATTATACTACTACTATACTATATAGGGCTGGGAATTATACTATTATACTATATAGGGCTGGGAATTATACTACTACTATACTATATAGGGCTGGGAATTATACTATTATACTATATAGGGCTGGGAATTATACTACTACTATACTATATAGGGCTGGGAATTATACTACTACTATACTATATAGGGCTGGGAGTTATACTACTACTATACTATATAGGGCTGGGAATTATACTACTACTATACTATATAGGGCTGGGAATTATACTACTACTATACTATATAGGGCTGGGAATTATACTACTACTATACTATATAGGGCTGGGAGTTATACTACTACTATACTATATAGGGCTGGGAATTATACTATTATACTATACTATATAGGGCTGGGAGTTATACTACTATACTATATACTGGTACTGTATATATATATATATATATATATATAAAAAGTATCTGAACACATACAGCGTATTCGGAAAGTATTCAGACACCTACACTTTTTCCACATTTTGTGACGTTACAGCTTTATTCTAAAATTGACTTTTTTCCCCACCAATCTACCCACAATACCCCATAAGGACAAAGTGAAAACAGGTTTTTGAAAAATTGTAAAGACCGGATGCGCAGTTTAGTAGGAGTGTAGCTTTCAGATAGTTGTTTTTACCCACCAGAGAGAGTAAATGTCATTCTGGTAATCTGTCCTGTTGTATAGTTATTGCATGTTAAGGTTGAATTAAAATTTTTTTTTAGCACCAATTAGGTTTACAGAAGTGTATGAGCTCTCTAAAAGCCTATGTAAATCCAATTCCTGGCATACAATAAAGTGGCATACGTTATAATAAATTTAATAATATTTAATCTTAATATTACAAAATAATGTGCAGCATATACATTTAACATGATGAACAAGAATGACATTTACACTCACGGGTGGCCAATTAGATCTAGTTGAAAGCCATTTCCATAATAAGCTACGCCTCCTGAAAATAACCTAAGGATTACATTAAAAAAGACCCAGCTGCTAAGTCAACCCAGCATGAGAGTATAAAATACCCGACTGATGGTTAAATTAACCAATGTTTTTGGTAATGCTAACAACCAAACTTGTTGGGTTATTCTGGCAACCTAACTGGCTGAGTCAAAATAACCCAGCATGTGTTCTTTCCAGTATTTAATCAACTCTGGGTTACCAAAGGACACAAATTGGGTTGTTTTTAACCCAGCATTTTTGAGAGTGTGGTTGCATGTATTTCCCTCTCGATATTCTAATGAGAATACCAGTATGTCTTACAGTGTTCTGCCTTCAAAGAAGAGATGAGGGGTGTGTGTTTATGTGTGTATTTATGTGAGAGAGAGAGAGAGAGAGAGTGAGAGAGAGAAAAATAGAGATTCCCTCTCTGTATTCTTTGACTATAGTAATTGCCTAGGTCTGCAGGCTAGTGAGAGAAGAGACTGTCCTGTAGGGGAGGAGAGAGGAAGAGGAGGATGAGAGGAGAGAAGAACATGGTATCTCCAGGAAAATCATTAAGGCAGCATGTTTTGGCTTGTAGCCAATGTGAGGCAGATGCAGATAGAACCTAGTAGTCGATGAACCAGGCAGAGAAAGGTAGAACCTAGTAGTCGATGGACCAGGGAGAGACAGGTAGAACCTCGAAGTCGATGAACCAGGGAGAGACAGGTAGAACAACGTAGTCGATGAACCAGGGAGAGAAAGGTAGAACCTCGTAGTCGATGAACCAGGGAGAGAAAGGTAGAACCTTGTAGTTGATGAACCAGGGAGAAAAAGGTAGAACCTCGTAGTCGATGAACCAGGAAGAGAAAGGTAGAACCTCGTAGTTGATGAACCAGGGAGAAAAAGGTAGAACCTCGTAGTCGATGAACCAGGAAGAGAAAGGTAGAACCTCGTAGTCGATGAACCAGGAAGAGAAAGGTAGAACCTCGTAGTTGATGAACCAGGGAGAAAAAGGTAGAACCCAGTAGTATATGGACCAGGGAGAAACATGTAGAACCCAGTAGTACATGAACCAGGGAGAGAAAGGTAGAACCTCGTAGTCAATGAACCAGGGAGAGAAAGGTAGAACCTCATAGTATATGGACCAGGGAGAAACATGTAGAACCCAGTAGTATATGAACCAGGGAGAGAAAGGTAGAACCTCGTAGTCGATGAACCAGGGAGAGAAAGGTAGAACCCAGTAGTATATGACCCAGGGAGAGAAAGGTAGAACCTCGTAGTTGATGAACCAGGGAGAGAAAGGTAGAACCTCATAGTATATGGACCAGGGAGAAACATGTAGAACCCAGTAATATATGAACCAAGGAGAGAAAGGTAGAACCTTGTAGTCGATGAACCAGGGAGAGAAAGGTAGAACCTAGTAGTCGATGAACCAGGGAGAGACAGGTAGAACCTGGAAGTCGATGAACCAGGGAGAGAAAGGTAGAACCTAGTAGTCGATGAACCAGGAAGAGAAAGGTAGAACCTCGAAGTCGATGAACCAGGGAGAGACAGGTAGAACCTTGTAGTCGATGAACCAGGGAGAGAAAGGTAGAACCTCGTAGTCGATGAACCAGGGAGAGACAGGTAGAACAACGTAGTCAATGAACCAGGGAGAGAAAGGTAGAACCTCGTAGTTGATGAACCAGGGAGAAAAAGGTAGAACCTCATAGTCGATGAACCAGGAAGAGAAAGGTAGAACCTCGTAGTTGATGAACCAGGGAGAAAAAGGTAGAACCTCGTAGTCGATGAACCAGGAAGAGAAAGGTAGAACCTCGTAGTCGATGAACCAGGGAGAGAAAGGTAGAACCTCGTAGTCGATGAACCAGGGAGAGACAGGTAGAACAACGTAGTCAATGAACCAGGGAGAGAAAGGTAGAACCTCGTAGTCGATGAACCAGGAAGAGAAAGGTAGAACCTCGTAGTCGATGAACCAGGGAGAGAAAGGTAGAACCTCGTAGTCGATGAACCAGGAAGAGAAAGGTAGAACCTCGTAGTCGATGAACCAGGAAGAGAAAGGTAGAACCTCGAAGTCGATGAACCAGGGAGAGACAGGTAGAACAACGTAGTCAATGAACCAGGGAGAGAAAGGTAGAACCTCGTAGTCGATGAACCACGGAGAGAAAGGTAGAACCTAGTAGTCGATGAACCAGGGAGAGACAGGTAGAACCTCGAAGTCGATGAACCAGGGAGAGAAAGGTAGAACCTTGTAGTCAATGAACCAGAGAGAGAAAGGTAGAACCTCGTATTCGATGAACCAGGAAGAGAAAGGTAGAACCTCGAAGTCGATGAACCAGGGAGAGACCGGTAGAACCTTGTAGTCGATGAACCAGGGAGAGAAAGGTAGAACCTTGTAGTCGATGAACCAGGGAGAGACAGGTAGAACAACGTAGTCAATGAACCAGGGAGAGAAAGGTAGAACCTCGTAGTTGATGAACCAGGGAGAAAAAGGTAGAACCTTGTAGTCGATGAACCAGGAAGAGAACGGTAGAACCTCGTAGTTGATGAACCAGGGAGAAAAAGGTAGAACCTCGTAGTCGATGAACCAGGGAGAGACAGGTAGAACAACGTAGTCAATGAACCAGGGAGAGAAAGGTAGACCTCGTAGTCGATGAACCAGGAAGAGAAAGGTAGAACCTCGTAGTCGATGAACCAGGAAGAGAAAGGTAGAACCTCGTAGTCGATGAACCAGGGAGAGAAAGGTAGAACCTCGTAGTCGATGAACCAGGTAGAGAAAGGTAGAACCTCGTAGTCGATGAACCAGGGAGAGAAAGGTAGAACCCAGTAGTATATGAACCAGGCAGAAACATGTAGAACCCAGTAGTATATGGACCAGGGAGAAACATGTAGAACCCAGTAGTACATGAACCACGGAGAGAAAGGTAGAACCTCATAGTCGATGAACCAGGGAGAGAAAGGTAGAACCTAGTAGTCGATGAACCAGGGAGAGACAGGTAGAACCTCGAAGTCGATGAACCAGGGAGAGAAAGGTAGAACCTTGTAGTCGATGAACCAGGGAGAGAAAGGTAGAACCTCGTAGTCGATGAACCAGGAAGAGAAAGGTAGAACCTCGAAGTCGATGAACCAGGGAGAGACAGGTAGAACCTCGAAGTCGATGATCCAGGGAGAGACAGGTAGAACCTCGTAGTTGATGAACCAGGGAGAAAAAGGTAGAGCCTCGTAGTCGATGAACCAGGAAGAGAAAGGTAGAACCTCGTAGTCGATGAACCAGGGAGAGAAAGGTAGAACCTCGTAGTCGATGAACCAGGGAGAGAAAGGTAGAACCTCATAGTTGATGAACCAGGGAGAAAAAGGTAGAACCTCGTAGTCGATGAACCAGGAAGAGAAAGGTAGAACCTCGTAGTCGATGAACCAGGGAGAGAAAGGTAGAACCTCGTAGTCGATGAACCAGGGAGAGACAGGTAGAACAACGTAGTCAATGAACCAGGGAGAGAAAGGTAGAACCTCGTAGTCGATGAACCAGGGAGAGAAAGGTAGAACCTCGTAGTCGATGAACCAGGAAGAGAAAGGTAGAACCTTGTAGTCGATGAACCAGGAAGAGAAAGGTAGAACCTTGTAGTCGATGAACCAGGGAGAGAAAGGTAGAACCTCGTAGTCGATGAACCAGGGAGAGACAGGTAGAACAACGTAGTCAATGAACCAGGGAGAGAAAGGTAGAACCTCGTAGTCGATGAACCAGGGAGAGAAAGGTAGAACCTAGTAGTTGATGAACCAGGGAGAGACAGGTAGAACCTCGAAGTCGATGGACCAGGGAGAGAAAGGTAGAACCTTGTAGTCGATGAACCAGGGAGAGAAAGGTAGAACCTCGTAGTCGATGAACCAGGGAGAGACAGGTAGAACCTCGAAGTCGATGAACCAGGGAGAGAAAGGTAGAACCTAGTAGTCGATGAACCAGGAAGAGAAAGGTAGAACCTCGAAGTCGATGAACCAGGGAGAGACAGGTAGAACCTTGTAGTCGATGAACCAGGGAGAGAAAGGTAGAACCTCGTAGTCGATGAACCAGGGAGAGAGAGGTAGAATAACGTTGTCAATGAACCAGGGAGAGAAAGGTAGAACCTCGTAGTCGATGAACCAGGGAGAAAAAGGTAGAACGTCGTAGTCGATGAACCAGGAAGAGAAAGGTAGAACCTCGTAGTTGATGAACCAGGGAGAAAAAGGTAGAACCTCGTAGTCGATGAACCAGGAAGAGAAAGGTAGAAACTCGTAGTCGATGAACCAGGGAGAGAAAGGTAGAACCTCGTAGTCGATGAACCAGGGAGAGACAGGTAGAACAACGTAGTCAATGAACCAAGGAGAGAAAGGTAGAACCTCGTAGTCGATGAACCAGGGAAGGAAGGTAGAACCTCGTAGTCGATGAACCAGGAAGAGAAAGGTAGAACCTCGTAGTCGATGAACCAGGAAGAGAAAGGTAGAACCTCGTAGTCGATGAACCAGGGAGAGAAAGGTAGAACCTCGTAGTCGATGAACCAGGTACAGAAAGATAGAACCTTGTAGTCGATGAACCAGGGAGAGAAAGGTAGAACCCAGTAGTATATGAACCAGGGAGAAACATGTAGAACCCAGTAGTATATGGACCAGGGAGAAACATGTAAAACCCAGTAGTACATGAACCAGGGAGAGAAAGGTAGAACCTCGTAGTCGATGAACCAGGGAGAGAAAGGTAGAACCTCATAGTATATGGACCAGGGAGAAACATGTAGAACCCAGTAGTATATGAACCAGGGAGAGAAAGGTAGAACCTCGTAGTCGATGAACCAGGGAGAGAAAGATAGAACCCAGTAGTATATGACCCAGGGAGAGAAAGGTAGAACCTCGTAGTCGATGAACCAGGGAGAGAAAGGTAGAACCCAGTACTATATGAACCAGGGAGAAACATGTAGAACCCAGTAGTATATGGAGCAGGGAGAAACATGTAGAACCCAGTAGTACATGAACCAGGGAGAGAAAGGTAGAACCTCGTAGTCGATGAACCAGGGAGAGAAAGGTAGAACCTCATAGTCGATGAACCAGGGAGAGAAAGGTAGAACCTCATAGTCGATGAACCAGGGAGAGAAAGGTAGAACCCAGTAGTATATGACCCAGGGAGAGAAAGGTAGAACCTCGTAGTTGATGAACCAGGGAGAGAAAGGTAGAACCTCATAGTATATGGACCAGGGAGAAACATGTAGAACCCAGTAGTATATGAACCAAGGAGAGAAAGGTAGAACCCAGTAGTATATGAACCAGGGAGAGAAAGGTAGAACCCAGTAGTATATGAACCAGGGAGAGAAAGGTAGAACCTCGTAGTCGATGAACCAGGGAGAGAAAGGTAGAACCCAGTACTATATGAACCAGGGAGAAACATGTAGAACCCAGTAGTATATGGAGCAGGGAGAAACATGTAGAACCCAGTAGTACATGAACCAGGGAGAGAAAGGTAGAACCTCGTAGTCGATGAACCAGGGAGAGAAAGGTAGAACCCAGTAGTATATGACCCAGGGAGAGAAAGGTAGAACCTCGTAGTTGATGAACCAGGGAGAGAAAGGTAGAACCTCATAGTATATGGACCAGGGAGAAACATGTAGAACCCAGTAGTATATGAACCAGGGAGAGACAGGTAGAACCTCGTAGTCGATGAACCAGGGAGAGACAGGTAGAACCCAGAAGTAGATAGAGAGAGCGAGATCGACAAAGAACATAGAATGAGACCCAAATAGAGATAATGTAGCGATATATAGAGATAATATAGAGATATATAGAGATAATATATATTTATATAGAGATAATATATCGATATATGGAGCGTGAGAGATTGAGAAAATCGATAGAACTTGAATGCTTCACAAGTCGTCTGCGAGTCAGACACAGGTCAGGTATTTTTACAAGTCGTCAGCGAGTCAGACACAGGTCAGGAATGTTTACAAGTCGTCTGCGAGTCAGACACAGGTCAGGAATGTTTACAAGCTAAAGTTAGGAACACAGTTTGGGGTTTTTATTGCCTTGAAACTGTAGAAACTGGAAATCATTAAAAGCATGAAATCCCTGTTTGTGAATCTTGGCATAACCCCTCTCCAGATAGAAAACAAACATTGACTACGTCCCAAATCGAACCATATTGCCTATATAGTGCCATACTTTTGACCAGGACTCATAGGGTTCTGTTCAGAAGTAGTGCGCCATATAGGGAATAGGGTGCCATAGGGCTCTGGTCTAAAGTAGTGCACTATATAGGGAATAGGGTGCCATAGGGCTCTGGTATAAAGTAGTGCACTATATAGGGAATAGGGTGCCATAGGGCCCTGGTCTAAAGTAGTGCACTATATAGGGAATAGGGTGCCATATGGCTCTGGTCTAAAGTAGTGCACTATATATGGAATAGGGTGCCATACGCTCTGGTATAAAGTAGTGCACTATATATAGGGAATAGGGTGTCATAGGGCTCCGGTCTAAAGTAGTGCACTATATAGGGAATAGGGTGCCATAGGGCTCTGGTATAAAGTAGTGCGCTATATGTAGGGAATAGGGTGCCATAGGGCTCTAGTCTAAAGTAGTGCACTATATAGGGAATAGGGTGCCATTTGACACGTAGTCACTATCATTACACTCTGTACTTTAGGACGTGGGTGTTGCAATAACAGTCATATACCTCAATTAGTCCCGAACACATATGGAGCAGGAGAAGAAGGGAGGGAGAGGAGAGGAGGGGTGGAGGAGGAAAAGGAGGAGGAGAGGAGGGGAGGAGCAGGAGAGAGAGGAGGAGAGGAGGAGAGGAGGAGGAGAGAGAGGAGGAGAGGAGGGGTGGAGGAGGAGAGAGAGGGGTAGAGGAGGGGTGGAGGAAGAGAAGGAGGAGGAGAGGAAGAGAGGGGTAGAGGAGGGGTGGAGGAAGAGAAGGAGGGGGAGAGGAGGAAGAGAAGGAGGAGGAGAGGAGGAGAGGAGGAGAGGAGGGGTGGAGGAAGAGAAGGAGGAGGAGAGGAGGGGAGGGGTAGAGGAGGGGTGGAGGGGTGGAGTAAGAGAGAAAGGAGGGGAGAGGAGGGGTGGAGGAGGGGTGGAGGAAGAGAGACAGGAGGGGAGAGGAGGGGTGGAGGAGGGGTGGAGGAAGGGTGGAGGAAGAGAGAGAGGAGGGGAGAGGAGGGGTGGAAGAAGGGTGGAGGAAGAGAGGAGGGGTGGAGGAAGAGAGAGAGAGGAGGGGTGGAGGAAGAGAGAGGAGAAAGAGAGAGAAGAGGGGTGGAGGAGGGGTGGCGGAAGAGAGAGAGGAGGGGAGAGGAGGAGAGAAGGTGAGATGAGGGGAGAAAGGGAGAGATAGTGATTGCATAGAAAATGAGTGGAAAAGGATGAGTAGAAGAGAGGAGGAGGAGGAGAGAGAGGGATGAGAGAGGATAATGTTTACGGGGGCTAATTCAAGCAGTAAATGATGTCCATTCTCCATGCAGTGGGGTGTGAGAACCACAGCTGCCGTTGGGTCACCCGCCGTGTTTGTGTTTGTGTGTTTGTTTGTTTGTGTGTGTTTGTGTGTGTGCGTGTGTGTGTTTAAGCTGAGAATGGGTGGTAATGAACACACACTAAAAGCTCACAGCCATTTCACCCTTCGCTAAAAAGTCGTTAACCACGAATGTACATCCCCTCCTGACAGACTGTCTGCCTCTTCTCACTCACACACACACACACACACACACACACACACACACACACACACACACACACACACACACACCCCCCCCCCCCCCCCCCCCCCCCGACTGTCGGCCGCCCTGAGGATGATTGAGCCGAGTTGACATCAAACTAACCACAATCCTTTGCTGCATCCTGCGGCAACTAACCCACAATCCCTTGACCGCAGCCTGCATCGGACTCACTTCTTGATAACAGCCTGCATCTCTGATTCACTTCCTGACCACAGCCTGCATCTCTGATTCACTTCCTGACCACAGCCTGCATCTCTGATTCACTTCCTGACCACAGCCTGCATCTCTGACTCACTTCCTTCTAGTGACTCCTCTCTTTGTCTCCAGACTACCCCCCCCTCGCTCTCCTCACTCTCTCCCAGTGGAACGACAGAACAAAAAAAACAAGCTGGAAAGGTGTGGAGACAGTGAAAAGAGAGGGAAGGAAGAAAGAAAGAGAAATGGAACACCTGCTGGGGTTTTGCCTTTCAATTAGTGGCGTTAAGGAGTGTGGATGAAACAGGTTAATTAGTATCTATAATTAGTCAAACTGTCTTTATTACTAATCACACACACTTGCACACACACACACACACACACACACACAGAACACACACACACACACACACACACACACACACCAGGACAACATGCAAAAATCGTCTGATTGTTGTCCCCATTCACGCTATTCTATTGATAGCAATTCTAATCTGATCATATGAAGAGAGAGAGAGAGAGAGAGAGACAGAGACAGAGACAGAGACAGAGACAGAGAGAGAGAGAGAGAGAGAGAGAGAGAGAGAGAGAGAGAGAGACAGAGAGAGAGAGAGAGAGAGAGAGAGAGAGAGAGAGAGAGAGAGAGAGACAGAGAGACAGAGAGACAGAGAGAGAGAAACTACAACAAAACTACATTGCTTATTGGGAAACACAAGCACAGTGCTAACAGGCGTGCTAACTGGCAGTGCTAACTGGCAGTGCTAACTGGCAGTGCTAACTGGCAGTGCTAACTGGCAGTGCTAACTGGCAGTGCTAACTGGCCCTAAATCGACAGTACACCGTGGCTAACTATTTGACCATGGTTACAAGATCAAAACCTTAGAAAAACCTTGACAAAGTACAGGCTCAGTGAGCACAGCCTTGCCATTGAGAAGTGCATTACATTGCTGCCTGCCATAAGTTGAGGGACAGTGTCTGACAGATCAATCAACCTGCACATGTCCTCTATTGTATGCTTATTGTTGAATGTATGGTTATTTTGACCCTTGGTTATTGTTGTTACTGTTGTCCCGTTGACAATTTTGATTCTTATTATTTTCATATTGTAAATATCCAAAATAAGCTTTGACAATATGTACATTGTTTCGTCATGCCAATAAAGCAAATTGAATTGAATTGAGAGAGAGAGAGACTTTTTAAAAACATTTTATCTTTCTTTAATGAAACATTCTCATTTCATTAAAACTTCACCCTGTACTGCATACATATACCCTACTCACCTTTCCCTCTACCACACGATACAAAACAACATCACAATAACCAAAAAACCTCACCACTTATATCCAAAACATCTTCCCCAGATATACAGACAGCCCCCCAACACACCATATCTCCTGAAACATCTCCCCCAGCTATACAGACAGCCCCCCCAACACACCATATCTCCTGAAACATCTCCCCCAGCTATACAGACAGCCCCCCCAACACACCATATCTCCTGAAACATCTCCCCCAGCTATACAGACAGCCCCCCCCAACACACCATGTCTCCTGAAACATCTTCCCCAGCTATACAGACAGCCCCCCCAACACACCATGTCTCCTGAAACATCTTCCCCAGCTATACAGACAGCCCCCCCAACACACCATGTCTCCTGAAACATCTTCCCCAGCTATACAGACAGCCCCCCAACACACCATATCTCCTGAAACATCTCCCCCAGATATACAGACAGCCCCCCCAACACACCATGTCTCCTGAAACATCTCCCCCAGCTATACAGACAGCCCCCCCAACACACCATATCTCCTGAAACATCTCCACACTTTTTTATCATTTTATAGAAGTCAAATTCCACCCTAAGGCGCGCAGAGACCATCCCATTAAATACTAGTAAAGGGTCTGTTATCCCCCCACCTTTGACCTTGTTAGCCAAATAGCTAACTTCGCCTGAGGAAACAGAAAATTCTTATTCGAATACCTGTATCCCATTATAAACATCCCAACAGTAAAAACCTCCCCCAACCTCTCACACAGACATTCCAACAGAGACATTAATGACATTAACCTGGCACACACAGAAAACACATGAATCACAGTTTCTTTCATAACACAGAAAGGACACCCCTGCCCGACTCCCGGTTCAACCCGTGCCAACCAGCTGTTAGTGGCCAGGGCTCCATGAAGAACCCTCCACTGGAGGTCCCTTGACTTCTTTGGTACTGGGGGTTTGTAGAGCCCCCTCCATCTAAAACCCACCATGCTCTCCGCCCCACATACCCCCTGCCACTGATGTGCCTTCACTCTTGTTAGGCTCCTAATGTTCCTCACCTTAATGCAGAGGTTGTAGAGGGCTTTACCTCCCACCCCCTCAAACTCCCCCAGGCTCGGAGTGTTCAAATCTAACAAGTCCCTGCTATCACCTGCAGTGGCGGAAACATTGGTGGCCCCTCCCCCTTTGGCCACTCAAACATCCCCCTTACCGGCTGAGACAGTGCCTCCTGGACCTCCTCCAGGAATCTCTCCAGCAGCCTAAGAGATGTTATTCCTGTTTGTTGTGCCAAGACTTCCGGGGTTTTCCACCCCTCCTCTCCCAGCAGTCTCAGGTCACCCAGCCTTAGTAAACCCACTGCCATCAGTTGCCTCTGCAGGGTGGCCAACTGCTCCGATCTCAAAGGGATGGCTGGGTTGTGGAAGATAGGCTCCTCCCACACCCACAGCCCAGGCTCCACACCCCCTTCTCATGTGGGCCTTAGCAGCTGCCAGGCCCTCAGCACTGCAGAGTAAAAATCAGAGAGACCTGCTGTACTCACCCTCTCTAGCCTCATGAGGAACAGCTGCCGATCCAAACCTAATCCGCCAGCTGTCCTCACCAGTGCGCATGCTGGTTCCCTCCAGCCAACATCAGTATGGTACAGCAGTCTCTGCACCGCCTTTAGCCAGAAAGCAGCCATCCTGCTCTCCAGTTCCACCAGGCCCTGTCACCCTTCGTGGACGGTCATGTACAACACTGCCGCCCTCAGCCAGTGATGGCCCGACCAGAAGAAGTCCACCAGCGGGGGGGTTGAGGACAGCCAGTTAATGCCACAGGGAAGATGCCACCAGGTTGTTGATTATCAGCACTCTCCCTCTATATGACACTTGGGACAGGATCCACCTCCACCTGGCCAGTCTTGACACCACTGCCTGGGACAGCTCCTCCCAGTTCTTCCTAACCCACCTCTCCAAGCTCAGGTACACCAGCAACATTTTAAGCCCTTCACAACCCCACTGCAAACCCCCTGGAAGCAGCGGAGGAGCCCTATTCCCCCCATGCCCCACATAACAGAGCTTTGCTCTTGCCCCAGTTTACTTTAGCTGATGAAGCTCCCTTGTACACCTTCAGACTGGTCTCTAGTGCCTGCATATCCTGACCATCACAGAAACATCATCTGCATATGCTGACACTGCTATGCCTGTCACCACACCCATGCCTGTCCAGCACACTCCCTGCAGTCTCCTGCGTAGCAGGCCCAAAAAAGGCTCAATGACTTGTATATAACTACCCCGATAGAGGGCATCCTTGTCTAATGCCCTGTCTCAACCAGACTGGCCTACTGAGCCCCCCCTCCCATCTTGGCCATACATGACGCCCCAGCATACAACAGCTTCACACAGGTCAAAAAACTCTTCCCAAACCCAAACACAGACATCACATTAAACAGATACTCATGGTCCACTCTATCAAAAGCCTTCTCTTGGTCTAAAGAGACCAGTCCAAAGTTCACATTAGAAACTCTCGACAAGTCCAACATGTCCCTGATTAAGAACAAGTTGTCCGTGATTGAGCGTCCCGGTACACAAAATGTTTGGTCCTTATGTACTATCGAGTCCAAATGGGACTTCAGTCTGTAAGAGAGGACCTTGGAAGATATCTTGTAGTCCGCACAGAGCAATGCCACAGGCCTCCAGTTCTTAACCTGTTGGGGCTAGGGGGCAGTATTTGCACGGCCGGATAAATAACGTACCCGATTTAATCTGGTTACTACTCCTGCCCAGTAACTAGAATATGCATATAATTATTGGCTTTGGATAGAAAACACCCTAAAGTTTCTAAAACTGTTTGAATGGTGTCTGTGAGTATAACAGAACTCATTTGGCAGGCCAAAACCTGAGAAGATTCCTTACAGGAAGTGGCCTGTCTGACGAATTGTGTTTCATCTTGGCTCTTTTTATTGAAGACTGAGGATCTTTGCAATAACGTGACACTTCCTACGGCTCCCATAGGCTCTCAGAGCCCGGGAAAAAGCTGAACGATATCGAGGCAGGCTCTGGCTGAAACACTTTATCGCTTTTGGCAAGTGGCCGATAAGAGTACTATGGGCTTAGGCGCGTGCCCGAGTCGACCGGATGCTTTATTTTCTTTCGTCTGTTTACCTAAACGCAGATTCCCGGTCGGAATATTATCGCTTTTTTATGAGAAAGATGGCATAAAAATTTATTTTAAACAGCGGTTGACATGCTTCGAAGTACGGTAATGGAATATTTAGAATTTTTTTGTCACGAATTGCGCCATGCTCGTCACCCTTATTTACCCTTTCGGATAGTGTCTTGAACGCACGAACAAAACGCCGCTGTTTGGATATAACTATGGATTATTTTGAACCAAACCAACATTTGTTATTGAAGTAGAAGTCCTGGGAGTGCATTCTGACGAAGACAGCAAAGGTAATAACATTTTTCTTATAGTAAATCTGACTTTGATGAGTGCTAAACTTGCTGGGTGTCTAAATAGCTAGCCCTGTGATGCCGGGCTATCTACTGAGAATATTGCAAAATGTGCTTTCACCGAAAAGCTATTTTAAAATCGGACATATCGAGTGCATAGAGGAGTTCTGTATCTATAATTCTTAAAATAATTGTTGTGCTTTTTGTGAACGTTTATCGTGAGTAATTTAGTAAATTCACCGGCAGTGTTCGGTGGGAATGCTAGTCACATGCTAGTCACATGCTAATGTAAAAAGCTGGTTTTTGATATAAATATGAACTTGATTGAACAAAACATGCATGTATTGTATAACATAATGTCCTAGGGTTGTCATCTGATGAAGATCATCATAGTTTAGTGCTGCATTTAGCTGTGGTTTGGGTTTATGTGACATTATATGCTAGCTTGAAAAATGGGTGTCTGATTATTTCTGGCTGGGTACTCTGCTGACATAATCTAATGTTTTGCTTTCGTTGTAAAGCCTTTTTGAAATCGGACAGTGTGGTTAGATTAACGAGAGTCTTGTCTTTAAAATGGTGTAAAATAGTCATATGTTTGAAAAATTTAAGTTTTTGCATTTTTTAGGTATTTGAATATCGCGCCACGGGATTACACTGGCTGTTGAGTAGCGTCCCACCTAGCCCATAGAGGTTAAGTTCACACAGGTCCACTTTTTTGGGCAGGAGAGTCAGAGCCGCCCGACAGCAGCTCATCGGCAACTCTCCTACCCCGAAGCATTCACACAACACGCAAAAGAAGTCCAGTCCAATTATTCCTCAGAATCTTTTATAAAACTCCACTGAGAGTCCATCGACCCCCGTGCACGACCGGGGGACATCTGGGTTACGGCCTCTGTCAATTCATGGGACAACAGGGGAGTGTCCATTTCATCCCTCTGTGCCAGAGAGAGCTTAGGGAGTCCTGCGAACAAGACCTGAGCACACATAGGATCACACAGTTCTGCCCTATACAACTCAGTATACAACTCCACAGTTCGCTCCCGCATCTCACCCACCACAGAGGTCACCTGCCCATCAGACAGCCATAGACACTGCATATCCTTGGCTTCACCGCTCTGTCTTTCCAAACCAAAGAAGAAGGAGCTGGGAGCATCCATCTCCTTGAGCATGGAGAACCTAGCTCTTACAAGTGCTCCCTTTGCTTTAACCTGGATAAAACTGACCAGGTCCCAACGTAATTCAGCTAAATTAGCCTGGAGGCCTACATTTCCTTGTCCCACCATCTCTACCTCCATCTCACTAATACACCGCTCTAGTTCCCCAACACTCTCCTAGCCTCTGAGGATGAGAGAGCTGTATACTGTTGACAGAAAAGCCGAATTTGGACTTTCCCCACATCCCACCATTGACTCAGAGACTCATACTCCTCTCTTCGCTGCCCTCACCTTTCCCAAAAGGTCTGGAAACCTGAGCAAAAAGTGGCATCTTGTAAGAGCTTTACATTGAACTTCCAATAGGATGCCAGCCGGGGCCCTGGTGAAATAGACAACAGAGCTATTGGTTATGTGGTGATCTGAAAAACCCACTGGGAGAATGGTAGCGCCCAACAGCCTATTGCTCCGATTCCTGGACATATAAAAACGATCAAGTCGGGCTGCACTCACCCTAGCCCCAAAAACCTTCCCCCATGTATACTGTCTTGTGTTGGGCTGTTTAGTTCTCCAAACATGCACTAGGTCGAACTGATTAATGATGTCCCTTAACACTCCCACTGACACTGAATGAGGCTCTACACCATTTCTGTCTTTCGTAAAATCCATTGTACAGTTCCAGTCCCCTCCGACCACCAGCGTCTCCTCAGGCGTTACCTGTGAGAGTTCCTGTCTAAGACTCCCAAATAGAACCCCCCATTTTCTCCCTGTGTTAGGTGCATACACATTTATAAAGACAAAACCCATGTTGTTAATTTCTGCTTTTACAACAAGCAGCCTACCCCTAAACACCTTCTTTGAGGAGCAAATTTTTACAGACAGACCCGCCCCTGCACTAAAATTTGTCCCATGGCTCAACACACTTGCCACTTTCCACCAGAGCCCCCAGTCGACTTCATTCACCACATCACTATGCGTCTCCTGCAGAAACAACACCTGTACTTTTTTTGTTTTACATATTCACCCAACACACTCCTCTTTCCCGCATCTCTGGTGCCATTTATATTGAGCGAGCCTACCTGAAGAGCCTCCATAAGAAGTGGGAGAAAAGCCTGCAAAGAAAGAGACCAATAGCAAAGCTCAAAAAGTCACAGTGCCAGAAAGAAACTTTAGATCTCAACAGTGTCTGAAGGTCAACCTTTACGCACTGTTGTGACCCACTTCCTCAACCTAAACCGTTTCCTGGGTGAGAGGACACCATGCCCCTCATTTTTCATAGCATATTGTACTGATCTTACAAACATTCTCGGATCAGAAAAAAGACCTCAAGATTAACTTTTTCCCCCTTGGTCTCATTCAGGAACCTTGTCAGTTCCCTCAATGTGTACTTTGACCCCTCTACTTGACTGGCTGTCATTGAAGAGGAGTCTGAAAGAAAACCTTGTCAATCATCCTCTTCCTCAGACTCACTTTCCTCCTCATCTCCATCTCCCATCCTGACCACCTGCCCTTCCTCTCTGGTCAGGGCCTCCTCCCCAGCACCAGGCAAAGGTTCATTGGTGCTTTTGATCACACCAGCCTCTCCCCTCCCACCTCCTTTTTTCTCCCCCTTTTTCCTTTTCAGCTTGACACCCTCCTCTTCCCCCCTAGTCTCTTACACTTCCCCACTACACTCTCCTCATCCACTAGCATAACCTGACTAGACCCAGCCTCAGCTACCCCACCATCCATAGCATGACTAGGCCCAGCCTCATCTACACCACCATCTCATAGCCTGACTAGGCCCAGCCTCATCTACACCACCATCCCTGGCATGACTAGGCCCAGCCTCATCTACACCACCATCCATAGCATGACTTGACCCAGCCTCAGCTACCCCACCATCCATAGCATGACTAGGCCCAGCCTCATCTACACCACCATCTCTAGCCTAACTAGGCCCAGCCTCATCTACACCACCATCCCTGGCATGACTAGGCCCAGCCTCATCTACACCACCATCCCTGGCATGACTAGGCCCAGCCTCATCTACACCACCATCCCTGGCATGACTAGGCCCAGCCTCATCTCTAGCCTAACTAGGCCCAGCCTCATCTACACCACCATCCCTGGCATGACTAGGCCCAGCCTCATCTACACCACCATCTCTAGCCTAACTAGGCCCAGCCTCATCTACACCACCATCCCTGGCATGACTAGGCCCAGCCTCATCTACACCACCATCTCTAGCCTAACTAGGCCCAGCCTCATCTACACCATCATCCCTGGCATGACTAGGCCCAGTCTCTGCTGTCTGCATCTCATTGCCCCCTGCACTTTCACGTCGATTTCCCCCACTGGTACGCAAAGCTCTTATGCCCCAAATCCACGACACTCAAAACACCATAGACTATCTGTGCTGGCAAACCCTGCGTAGAGTCCCCCTTTAACTTCTCTAGGGCTGTGAGGGGAATGGCACCTCCGTACCTTCAGGCTCTGATCAGTCCCTACACCCAAAGAAGGGCACTGCGTTCATCCACCTCTGGCCTGCTGGCCCCCCTACCTCTGCGGAAGCACAGTTCCCGCTCAGCCCAGTCAAAACTGTTCGCTGCTCTGGCATCCCAATGGTGGAACAAGCTCCCTCACGACACCAGGACAGCGGAGTCAATCACCACCTTCCGGAGACACTTGAAACCCCACCTCTTTAAAGAATACCTGGGATAGGATTAAGTCATCCTTCTAACCCCCCCCCCCACCCTCCCCCCCCCAAAAAGATATAGATGTACTATTGTAAAGTGGTTGTTCCACTGGATATCATAGATGAATGCACCAATTTGTAAGTCGCTCTGGATAAGAGCGTCTGCTAAATGACGTAAATGTAAATGTAGAGTAGGGGGTAGTATTTTGACATCAGGATGAAAGGCGTGACCGTAGTAAACTGCCTGCTACTCAGGCCCAGAAGCTAGGATATGCATATTATTAGCAGATTTGGATAGACAACACTCTGAAGTTTCTAAAACTGTTTGAATGATGTCTGTGAGTATAACATAACTTATTTGGCAGGCAAAACCCCGAGGGCAAACCATCCAGGAATTTATTTTTTGAGGTCACTCTCTTTTCAAGGGATTTTCAATGGGAATCTAGATTTCTAAGGCACTTGCTTGCAGTTCCTATCGCTTCCACTGGATGTCAACAGTCTTTATACATTTTTTGATGTTTTTCCTTGAGAAATTAAGAAGTAAGGCAGTTCAGAACGAGGGTCGAGTGAAGTGTACTGTTTGTTAGAGGCGCGTGACCTGAAAGCATGCTCCACTTTGTTTTCGTCCTGTATTTAACACAGTTTATCCCGTCTTAAATTTTATCGATTATTTACATTTTAGGGTACCTGAGGTTGGATTAGGAACATTGTTTGAAATGTTTACAGGTAACTTATTAGATACTTTGTAGGCATGTTGGGCGAGTTGAAACTGGTGTATTTCTGAATTAAACGCGCCAAATAAATTGAAATTTTTTGGGACATAAAGAAGGCCATTATCGAACAAAAGGACCATTTGTGATGTTTCTGGGACATTTTGGAGTGCCAACAGAAGAAGATTTTCAAAGGTCAGGCATTAATTATGTCGCTATTTCTGACTTTTGTGGTGCACCTGCCTGGTTGAAATATGATTTTCATGTGTTTGTATGCGGGACGCTGTCCTCAGATAATCACATGGTTTGCTTTCGCCATAAAGACTTTTTGAAATCTGACACAGCGGCTGGATCATTAACAAGAAGTTAAGCTTTATTTTGATGTATAACACATATTTTTAAGAATGTAAAATATTTGAATCTGGTATTTTTGAATTTTGCGCTCTGCAAGTTCACCGGATGTTGGCCAGGTGGCTACAGTCCCATAAGAAGTTAACATCATCCAATTGGCTATACTTAAACTCTTTAACATCATCCTTAGCTATGGCATCTTCCCCAATATTTGGAACCAAGGACTGATCACCCCAATCCACAAAAGTGGAGACAAATTTGACCCCAATAACTACTGTGGGATATGTGTCAACAGCAACCTTGGGAAAATCCTCCGCATTATCATTAACATTAGACTCGTACATTTCCTCAGTGAAAACAATGTACTGAGCAAATGTCAAATTGGCCTTTTACCAAATTACCGTACAACAGACCACGGAACACCCTAATTGACAACCAAACAAACCACAACAAAGGCAAAGTCTTCTCATGCTTTGTTGACTTAAAAAAAGCCTTCGACTCAATTTGGCATGATGGTCTGTCTGCTATACAAATTGATGGATAGTGGTGTTGGGGGAAAAAAATACGACATTATAAAATCCATGTACACAAACAACAAGTGTGTGGTTAAAATTGGCAAAAAACACACACATTTCTTCCCACAGGGCCGTGGGGTGAGACAGGGATGCAGCTTAAGCCCCACCCTCTTCAACATATATATAAACGAATTGGCGAGGGCACTAGAACAGTCTGCAGCACCCGGCCTCACCCTACTAGAATCTGAAGTCAAATGTCTACTGCACAGATTCTGCCAGGCCTGGGCCCCGACAGTAAATCTCAGTAAAACATAAATAATTGTGTTCCAAAAAAGGTCCAGTCGCCAAGACCACAAATACAAATTCCATCTAGACACCGTTGACCTAGAGCACACAAAAAACTATACATACCTTGGCCTAAACATCAGTGCCACAGGTAACTTCCATAAAGCTGTGAACGATCTGAGAGACAAGGCAAGAAGGGCATTCTATGCCATCAAAAATAACATAAAATTCAACTGTACCAATTAGGATCTGGCTAAAAATACTTGAAACAGTTATAGAACCCATTGCCCTTTATGGTTGTGAGGTCTGGGGTCCTGCTCACCAACCAAGAATTCACAAAATGGGACAAACACCAAATTAAGACTCTGCATGCAGAATTCTGCAAAAATATCCTCCGTGTATAACGTAAAACACCAAATAATGCATGCAGAGCCGAATTAGGCTGATACCCGCTAATTTTCCAGATCCAGAAAAGAGCCGTTAAATTCTACAACCACCTAAAAGGAAGCGATTCCCAAGCCTTCCATAACAAAGCGTTAATCTACAGAGAGATGAACCTGCAGAAGAGTCCATTAAGCAAGCTGGTCCTGGGGCTCTGTTCACAAACACAAACAGACCCCCAGGACAGCAACACAATTTGACCCAACCAAATCATGAGAAAACAAAAAGATAATTACTTGACGCATTGGAAAGAATTAACAAAAAAACTGAGCAAACTAGAATGCTATTTGGCCCTGAACAGAGACTACACAGTGGCAGAATACCTGACCCATGTGACTGACCCAAATTTAAGGAAAGCTTTGACAATATACAGATTCAGTGAGCATAGCCTTGCTATTGAGAAAGGCCACCATAGGCAGACCTTGCTCTCAAGAGAAGACAGGCTATGTGCACACTGCCCACAAAATGAGGTGGAAACTTAGCTGCACTTCCTAACCTCCTGCCCAATGTATGACCATATTAGATCCACAAAGAATTCGAAAACAAACCCGATTTTGATAAACTCCCATATCTACTGGGTGAAATACCACAGTGTGACCTGTTGCCACAAGTAAAGGGCAACCAGTGAAGAACAAACACCTTTGTAAATACAACCCACATTTATGCTTATTTATTTTCCCTTTTGTACTTTAACCATTTGTACATTGTTACAACACTTTATATATATACATAATATGACATTTGTAATATCTTTATTCTTTTGAAACTTCTGTGAGTGTAGTGTTTACTGTTCATTTTTATTATTTATTTATCTTTTGTATATTATCTACCTCACTTGCTTTGGAAATGTTAACATATGTTTCCCATGCTAATAAAACCCCTTGAATTGAATTGACAGAAACAGAAAAAAGAGAGAGAGAGACAAAGAGAGAGAGACAGAAAAAGAGAGTGCATTGTACATTGTACATGTACATTGTTACGTCATGCCAATAAAGCAAATTTAATTGAATTAAGAAAGAGTAATTTTGTGTGAAGATTTGTCACTTTTTTTTTGCTGGTTTTGGAACTAAATTAGCGCTAGCTAGCAACAGCAGCAGACAAACAAACCGGTTGCTATGGCAACGGGGCAGCGGGACAGAGCGGCAGCAGCTGCAGTAGCAGAGCCCACAGGCACCATGTCCCCACTCACCCTCAGCGCCGAATCCATTCTCTACCCTCCAGAGGCCCAAAAATGACACAACGAGGATAAGCTTTTTAAACAGACACTACTAAACGGGAGGCCAGAAACCCTTTTTTTTTGCAGACCTCTACAAAAACGGTGATGTGAGAAAATCTCATCTTCCTCACTGACCAGCCAAATGCATGGCGCTCAGCAGTCTGCTCTCACTACCCATCCATAAAGAAAGAGGGAATCTGTAACGGGTGGAAGCTGAAAATCGAAGAGACAGACGACCATGACAGCACCATGATAACAATCAACCTCTACAAGACTGGGACTGTCATGGTGCCAGGTAACAGACTGGGACTGTCATGGTGCCAGGTAACAGACTGGGACTGTCATGGTGTCAGGTAACAGACTGGGACTGTCATGGTGCCAGGTAACAGACTGGGACTGTCATGGTGCCAGGTAACAGACTGGGACTGTCATGGTGCCAGGTAACAGACTGGGACTGTCATGGTGTCAGGTAACAGACTGGGACTGTCATGGTGCCAGGTAACAGACTGGGACTGTCATGGTGCCAGGTAACAGACTGGGACTGTCATGGTGCCAGGTAACAGACTGGGACTGTCATGGTGCCAGGTAACAGACTGGGACTGTCATGGTGCCAGGTAACAGGCTGGGACTGTCATGGTGCCAGGTAACAGACTGGGACTGTCATGGTGCCAGGTAACAGACTGGGACTGTCATGGTGCCAGGTAACAGACTGGGACTGTCATGGTGCCAGGTAACAGGCTGGGACTGTCATGGTGCCAGGTAACAGACTGGGACTGTCATGGTGCCAGGTAACAGACTGGGACTGTCATGGTGCCAGGTAACAGGCTGGGACTGTCATGGTGCCAGGTAACAGACTGGGACTGTCATGGTGCCAGGTAACAGGCTGGGACTGTCATGGTGCCAGGTAACAGACTGGGACTGTCATGGTGCCAGGTAACAGACTGGGACTGTCATGGTGCCAGGTAACACGACTGGGACTGTCATGGTGCCAGGTAACAGACTGGGACTGTCATGGTGTCAGGTAACAGACTGGGACTGTCATGGTGCCAGGTACCAGACTGGGACTGTCATGGTGCCAGGTAACAGGCTGGGACTGTCATTGTGCCAGGTAACATCAGGCTGTTTGAAACAGACTTTCAGACCATTAAGGAGCGAGCAGAGAGAGAGAAGGACACCACCAGTGACATGCCCTCCCACAAGACAAACTCCACCAACACCACCCTCACCCCTACTCTCCCCACCCAAAAAGGCACATCCAGCACCACCCTCACCCCTACTCTCCCCACCCAAAAAGGCCCATCCAGCACCACCCTCACCCCTACTCTCCCCACTCAAAAAGGCAAATCCAGCACCACCCTCACCCCTACTATCCCCACCCAAAAAGGCACATCCAGCACCTCTCTTCCCACCATAGTGGAGGACACGCCCCAGGAGGAGAGCGACCCCCCACAGTGCAGAGCAGGCTCAGGCCCTCACCACCACCATGGATACCATGAGGGATGAGTTCACCAGACTGGAGGGGGGAGGTGGTCCTCCTCACCACCATGGCTGCCATGAGGGATGAGTTCACCAGACTGGAGGGGGGAGGTGGTCCTCCTCACCACCATGGATACCATGAGGGATGAGTTCACCAGACTGGAGGGGGAGGTGGTCCTCCTCACCACCATGGATACCATG
This sequence comes from Salmo salar, assembly GCF_965601325.2. Taxonomy (NCBI): domain Eukaryota; kingdom Metazoa; phylum Chordata; class Actinopteri; order Salmoniformes; family Salmonidae; genus Salmo; species Salmo salar. The sequence goes on along the minus strand of NC_138301.1, from coordinate 122,056,148 downwards.
AGGGATGAGTTCACCAGACTGGAGGTGGTCCTCCTCACCACCATGGATACCATGAGGGATGAGTTCACCAGACTGGAGGTGGTCCTCCTCACCACCATGGATACCATGAGGGATGAGTTCACCAGACTGGAGGGGGGAGGTGGTCCTCCTCACCACCATGGATACCATGAGGGATGAGTTCACCAGACTGGAGGGGGAGGTGGTCCTCCTCACCACCATGGATACCATGAGGGATGAGTTCACCAGACTGGAGGTGGTCCTCCTCACCACCATGGATACCATGAGGGATGAGTTCACCAGACTGGAGGGGGGGTGGTCCTCCTCACCACCATGGATACCATGAGGGATGAGTTCACCAGACTGGAGGGGGATGTGGTCCTCCTCACCACCATGGATACCATGAGGGATGAGTTCACCAGACTGGAGGGGGAGGTGGTCCTCCTCACCACCATGGATACCATGAGGGATGAGTTCACCAGACTGGAGGGGGAGGTGGTCCTCCTCACCACCATGGATACCATGAGGGATGAGTTCACCAGACTGGAGGGGGGAGGTGGTCCTCCTCACCACCATGGATACCATGAGGGATGAGTTCACCAGACTGGAGGGGGAGGTGGTCCTCCTCACCACCATGGATACCATGAGGGATGAGTTCACCAGACTGGAGGGGGGAGGTGGTCCTCCTCACCACCATGGATACCATGAGGGATGAGTTCACCAGACTGGAGGGGGTCCTCCTCACCACCATGGATACCATGAGGGATGAGTTCACCAGACTGGAGGGGGGAGGGGGCCCTCCTCACCACCATGGCTGCCATGAGGGATGAGTTCACCAGACTGGAGGGGGAGGTGGTCCTCCTCACCACCATGGCTGCCATGAGGGATGAGTTCACCAGACTGGAGGTGGCCCTCCTCACCACCATGGATACCATGAGGGATGAGTTCACCAGACTGGAGGGGGGAGGTGGTCCCCCTCACCACCATGGATACCATGAGGGATGAGTTCACCAGACTGGAGGGGGGAGGGGGCCCTCCTCACCACCATGGATACCATGAGGGATGAGTTCACCAGACTGGAGGGGGGAGGGGGCCCTCCTCACCACCATGGATACCATGAGGGATGAGTTCACCAGACTGGAGGGGGAGGTGGTCCTCTTCACCACCATGGATACCATGAGGGATGAGTTCACCAGACTGGAGAGGGGAGGGGGCCCTCCTCACCACCATGGATACCATGAGGGATGAGTTCACCAGACTGGAGGGGGGAGGTGGTCCTCCTCACCACCATGGATACCATGAGGGATGAGTTCACCAGACTGGAGGGGGGAGGTGGTCCTCCTCACCACCATGGATACCATGAGGGATGAGTTCACCAGGCTGGAGGGGGAGGTGGTCCTCCTCACCACCATGGATACCATGAGGGATGAGTTCACCAGACTGGAGGGGGAGGTGGTCCTCCTCACCACCATGGATACCATGAGGGATGAGTTCACCAGACTGGAGGTGGCCCTCCTCACCACCATGGATACCATGAGGGATGAGTTCACCAGGCTGGAGGGGGAGGTGGTCCTCCTCACCACCATGGATACCATGAGGGATGAGTTCACCAGACTGGAGGGGGTCCTCCTCACCACCATGGATACCATGAGGGATGAGTTCACCAGGCTGGAGGGGGAGGTGGTCCTCCTCACCACCATGGATACCATGAGGGATGAGTTCACCAGACTGGAGGGGGAGGTGGTCCTCCTCACCACCATGGATACCATGAGGGATGAGTTCACCAGACTGGAGGGGGAGGTGGTCCCCCTCACCACCATGGATACCATGAGGGATGAGTTCACCAGGCTGGAGGGGGAGGTGGTCCTCCTCACCACCATGGATACCATGAGGGATGAGTTCACCAGACTGGAGGGGGGAGGTGGTCCTCCTCACCACCATGGATACCATGAGGGATGAGTTCACCAGACTGGAGGGGGGAGGTGGTCCTCCTCACCACCATGGATACCATGAGGGATGAGTTCACCAGACTGGAGGGGGAGGTGGTCCTCCTCACCACCATGGATACCATGAGGGATGAGTTCACCAGACTGGAGGGGGGAGGTGGTCCTCCTCACCACCATGGATACCATGAGGGATGAGTTCACCAGACTGGAGGGGGAGGTGGTCCTCCTCACCACCATGGATACCATGAGGGATGAGTTCACCAGACTGGAGGAGGAGGTGGTCCTCCTCACCACCATGGATACCATGAGGGATGAGTTCACCAGACTGGAGGGGGAGGTGGTCCTTCTCACCACCATGGATACCATGAGGGATGAGTTCACCAGACTGGAGGGGGGAGGTGGTCCTCCTCACCACCATGGATACCATGAGGGATGAGTTCACCAGACTGGAGGGGGAGGTGGTCCTCCTCACCACCATGGCTGCCATGAGGGATGAGTTCACCAGACTGGAGGGGGAGGTGGCCCTACTGAGGGAGAGCAAACAGCCACCAGACATCCAGACCTTAGAAGGAGCTCCTAACCAAGGTGTTAACATCAACCAGACCTTAGAGGAGATCCTAACCAATGTGTTAACATCAACCAGAACTTAGAGGAGATCCTAACCAAGGTGTTAACATCAACCAGACCTTAGAGGACCTCCTAACCAAGGTGTTAACATCAACCAGACCTTAGAGGACCTCCTAACCAAGGTGTAAACAGCAACCAGACATCCTCACCTTAGAGGAGCTGCTAACCAAGATGTGGACAGAGCAGGACAGCAGCCTTGCAACACAGCTGAAAGAGGTTCAGCAAGAGAGAGACGGACTCAAGAGAGAGCTGGCTGATCTAACAATGGAGGTGAGAGAGCTGGCTGATCTAACAATGGAGGTGAGAGAGCTGGCTGATCTAACACAGGAGGTGAGAGAGCTCCAAAAAGACAGGCAGAACAGTAATAACGGCCTGACCTCACTAAGAGAGGAGCTGCAGGAGAGAAAGAGAACAGAGGACAGGCTGCAGGAGAGACAGAGAACAGAGGACAGGCTGCAGGAGAGAAAGAGAACGGAGGACAGGCTGCAGGAGAGGAAGAGAACAGAGGACAGGCTGCAGGAGAGAAAGAGAAAGAGGACAGGCTGCAGGAGAGACAGAGAACAGAGGACAGGCTGCAGGAGAGACAGAGAACAGAGGACAGGCTGCAGGAGAGAAAGAGAACAGAGGACAGGCTGCAGGAGAGACAGAGAACAGAGGACAGGCTGCAGGAGAGACAGAGAACAGAGGACAGGCTGCAGGAGAGAAAGAGGACAGAGGACAGGCTGCAGGAGAGAAAGAGAACAGAGGACAGGCTGCAGGAGAGAAAGAGAACAGAGGACAGGCTGCAGGAGAGAAAGAGAACAGAGGACAGGCTGCAGGAGAGAAAGAGGACAGGCTGCATGAGATAAAGAGGACAGGCTGCAGGAGAGATAGAGGACAGGCTGCAGGAGAGAAAGAGGACAGGCTGCAGGAGAGAAAGAGAAAGAGGACAGGCTTCAGGAGAGAAAGAGAACAGAGGACAGGCTGCAGGAGAGAAAGAGAACAGAAGACAGGCTGCAGGAGAGGAAGAGAACAGGGGACAGGCTGCAGGAGAGAAAGAGAACAGAGGACAGGCTGCAGGAGAGAAAGAGGACAGGCTGTAGGAGAGAAAGAGGACAGGCTGCAGGAGAGAAAGAGGACAGGCTGCAGGAGAGAAAGAGAACAGAGGACAGGCTGCAGGAGAGAAAGAGGACAGGCTGCAGGAGAGAAAGAGAACAGAGGACAGGCTGCAGGAGAGAAAGAGGACAGGCTGCAGGAGAGAAAGAGAACAGAGGACAGGCTGCAGGAGAGAAAGAGGACAGGCTGCAGGAGAGAAAGAGGACAGGCTGCAGGAGAGAAAGAGGACAGGCTGCAGGAGAGAAAGAGGACAGAGGACAGGCTGCAGGAGAGAAAGAGGACAGGCTGCAGGACAGAAAGAGGACAGAGGACAGGCTGCAGGAGAGAAAGAGAACAGAGGACAGACTGCAGGAGAGAAAGAGAACAGAGGACATGCTGCAGGAGAGAAAGAGAACAGAGGACAGACTGCAGGAGAGAAAGAGAACAGAGGACAGGCTGCAGGAGAGAAAGAGAACAGAGGACAGACTGCAGGAGAGAAAGAGAACAGAGGACAGGCTGCAGGAGAGAAAGAGAACAGAGGACAGGCTGCAGGAGAGAAAGAGGACAGAGGACAGGCTGCAGGAGAGAAAGAGAACAGAGGACAGGCTGCAGGAGAGAAAGAGAACAGAGGACAGGCTGCAGGAGAGAAAGAGAACAGAGGACAGGCTGCAGGAGAGAAAGAGGACAGGCTGCAGGAGAGAAAGAGGACAGGCTGCAGGAGAGAGAGAGAACAGAGGACAGGCTGCAGGAGAGAAAGAGAACAGAGGACATGCTGCAGGAGAGAAAGAGGACAGGCTGCAGGAGAGAAAGAGGACAGGCTGCAGGAGAGAAAGAGAACAGAGGACAGGCTGCAGGAGAGAAAGAGAACAGAGGACAGGCTGCAGGAGAGAAAGAGGACAGGCTGCAGGAGAGAAAGAGAACAGAGGACAGGCTGCAGGAGAGAAAGAGAACAGAGGACAGGCTGCAGGAGAGAAAGAGAACAGAGGACAGGCTGCAGGAGAGAAAGAGAAAGAGGACAGGCTGCAGGAGAGAAAGAGGACAGGCTGCAGGAGAGAAAGAGGACAGGCTGCAGGAGAGAAAGAGGACAGGCTGCAGGAGAGAAAGAGGACAGGCTGCAGGAGAGAAAGAGGACAGGCTGCAGGAGAGAAAGAGGACAGGCTGCAGGAGAGAAAGAGAACAGAGGACAGGCTGCAGGAGAGAAAGAGGACAGGCTGCAGGAGAGAAAGAGGACAGAGGACAGACTGCAGGAGAGAAAGAGAACAGAGGACAGGCTGCAGGAGAGAAAGAGAACAGAGGACAGGCTGTAGGATAGAAAGAGAACAGAGGACAGACTGCAGGAGAGAAAGAGAACAGAGGACAGACTGCAGGAGAGAAAGAGAACAGAGGACTGACTGCAGGAGAGAAAGAGGACAGAGGACAGGCTGCAGGAGAGAAAGAGAACAGAGGACAGGCTGCAGGAGAGAAAGAGGACAGAGGACAGGCTGCAGGAGAGAAAGAGAACAGAGGACAGGCTGCAGGAGAGAAAAGAGGACAGGCTGCAGGAGAGGAAGAGAACAGAGGACAGGCTGCAGGAGAGACAGAGAACAGAGGACAGGCTGCAGGAGAGAAAGAGGACAGGCTGCAGGAGAGAAAGAGGACAGAGGACAGGCTGCAGGAGAGAAAGAAAACAGAGGACAGGCTGCAGGAGAGGACAGAGGACAGAGGACAGGCTGCAGGAGAGAAAGAGGACAGGCTGCAGGAGAGAAAGAAAACAGAGGACAGGCTGCAGGAGAGGACAGAGGACAGAGGACAGGCTGCAGGAGAGAAAGAGGACAGGCTGCAGGAGAGAAAGAGAACAGAGGACACCCCAGCTCCAACACCCACCAGCCCCCCCTCTGCCCCCTCCTGTCCAGAAGAAACAATGGCTGACATGTCCTGTTGATGGACTCAAATGGGAAGATTGTTCAGGAGAATAAACTTTTCCCTCGACACAAAAGGAGAAAGGTGTGGTGCCCCAACAACGCAGAGTGCCATGGAGCTGCTTGATAAGGCCCATCTCGGGTCACCAAGCCACATAATCATACACACCGGAAGCAACGACCTGCGTGCTCAGCAGGAGAGGGTGGCGACTCCACTACGGGGAGCGATTGAGAAGGCCTCCACAATCTTTCCCAACTCAAGAATTGTGGTGTCAACCCTTCTACAGAGGAAGGACTTCCACCCTGCCACAATCCAAAGAATAAACGCCAGCCTCTCCCTGGACTGTGCCCTGCGACCCAATGTACACCTTGCCCACCATCCCACCCTCAATCTGGACTGTCTCTATGACAATATTCACCTGTACAGGGAGACAGTCCCCATCCTTGCCAAGACTCTCAAGGACGTCGCTTTAAACCGCAGCCCGACCTCTCCACCCAGGAACATCGGAGCAATCTCCACCCCACCGAGATCACCGAGACAACACCCCAGACTAGCACCCTGGACCCCCCAGCCACGACCACAGCACCACCAACCTCAATGCCCACCACAGCCAGCGCAGCACAGGCCACCCTAGCCCAGCTTCAGAGCCACCCAGACGAGGCCTCCCACCCCCCTGCCCACCACCGCAGACCCACACTTGGAGGAGCCACAGCCCAGCAGGCAGAGCTACGCACAGGCTGTGAGAGGAGCAACTGGCCCAGCCCCCACTAACCAAATGAGTGACATTAAACACATGCTGAGGCTACTATGGTCACATGTGATAGGCCGAGGGTCATGGTAAGATGAGCACAAAAACTCCACCCTCCTCACACTACATCCACCCAAGTGGCATGACAACAAATGCTATCTTAAATGATAAACAAATCACATTTGCATAATACGAGTTTACTTTAATTGAAAAAAACTATTTTAATAGTTCTTGTTGGATTGTGAGTGTTTGTCTCATTTTGAAGGTAAAGAAGAAAAAAAAAGTTATGAAATCTTTTTACGTTGCGTGTTGGAATTTACAAGGATTGAAGTCCTCTGCTTTTGGGCCAAAGAGCAGAAATCCAGACTTCCTGAAAGAAATTGCTGATGTTGATATTGTAGTACTACAGGAAACACGGTGCAGAGGGGATGTTTCCACTGGCTGTCCACTTGGTTATAGAGGGATCATCCTACCATCCACTAAATTAAAAGGAATCAGACAGGGCAGAGACCCAGGACATGGCAGAGACTCAGGACAGGGCAGAGACTCAGGACAGGGCAGAGACCCAGGACAGGGCAGAGACTCAGGACAGGGCAGAGACTCAGGACAGGGCAGAGACTCAGGACAGGGCAGAGACTCAGGGGGAATACTAATATGGTATAAATCTGAAACTAATTCATTCAATCGAATTGATCAAAACAGGAGAATTCTTTATCTGGTTTAAAAATCAACAAGGAGGCTATCTTAACAGATAAAAACGTCTTCCTCTGTGCCACATACATTCCCCCCTCAGAGTCACCCTGCTTCAATGAAGAGAGTTTCTCCATTCTAGAGGGGGAGATGAGTCACTTTCAGGCCCAAGGCAACGTACTGGTCTGTGGAGACCTGAATGGTGAAACAGCAGAAGAACTAGACACTATTAACAGTCATGAGGATAAACACCTACCAGGAAGCAGCAACCTTTCCCTCCACACATACCCCCACAGAAACAATTAGGACAAAGTGAAAAACAAAAATGGAGTACAGCTCGTGAAGCTCTGTCGAACACTGGGTCTGTACATAGTCAATGGTAGGCTGAGAGGGGACTCTTTTGGTAGGTACACCTATAGCTCTGTTACACGCTGGGTATGTACATAGTCAATGGTAGGCTGAGAGGAGACTTCTATGGTAGGTACACCTACAGCTCATCCATTGGCAGCAGCACTGTAGACTACTTCCTCACTGACCTAAACCCAGAGTCTCTAAGAGCCTTCACAGTCAGCCCACTGACCTAAACCCAGAGTCTCTAAGAGCCTTCACAGTCAGCCCACTGACCTAAACCCAGAGTCTCTAAGAGCCTTCACAGTCAGCCCACTGACCTAAACCCAGAGTCTCTAAGAGCCTTCACAGTCAGCCCACTGACCTAAACCCAGAGTCTCTAAGAGCCTTCACAGTCAGCCCACTGACCTAAACCCAGAGTCTCTCAGAGCCTTCACAGTCAGCCCACTGACCTAAACCCAGAGTCTCTAAGAGCCTTCAGAGTCAGCCCACTGACCTAAACCCAGAGTCTCTCAGAGCCTTCACAGTCAGCCCACTGACCTAAACCCAGAGTCTCTCAGAGCCTTCACAGTCAGCCCACTGACCTAAACCCAGAGTCTCTCAGAGCCTTCACAGTCAGCCCACTGACCTAAACCCAGAGTCTCTCAGAGCCTTCAGTCAGCCCACTGACCTAAACCCAGAGTCTCTCAGAGCCTTCAGTCAGCCCACTGACCTAAACCCAGAGTCTCTAAGAGCCTTCACAGTCAGCCCACTGACCTAAACCCAGAGTCTCTCAGAGCCTTCACAGTCAGTCCACCGACCTAAACCCAGAGTCTCTCAGAGCCTTCACAGTCAGCCCACTGACCTAAACCCAGAGTCTCTCAGAGCCTTCACAGTCAGCCCACTAACACCTCTCTCAGACCACAGTAAAATCCCAGTGAATCTGAGAAGAGCGGAACCCAACCATGAAGCATCACGGCCCAGTAAATGACATGGTACTAAACAGGCCTATAGATGGAGAGCAAACAGTACAGACATCTACCAAAAAGCAATTAGTAGCCAAAAAAATACAATCTCTCCTGGACAACTATTTTAGCCTTGACATTCTCCTTCAGCAATGAAGGTGTAAATTTGGCCGTTTGGAACACAAACTTTATATTTGACAAATTAGCCTCCTTGGCTAATCTAAAGAAGCATAAGAGCAAACCAGAAATAACAGAAAATGAAAAATGGTTTAATAATGATTGCAAAAATCTAAGAAAGTCATTGAGAAATACATCTAATCAAAAACACAGAGAACCAGACAACAAAAATATACGCCTTCAATATGGTGAAACACTGAAGCAATACAAACACACCCGATGAACAAAGGAACAGCACATTAGAAATCAGCTGGATGGAATTGAGGAATCCATAGAATCAAACCACTTCTGGGAGAATTGGAATAAATTAAACAAACCTCATAAAGGAGGAATTGGCTATCCAAAATGGGGATATGTGGAGAAATCACTTTGCAAACCTCTACAGAAATATAACAAAGAGCCCAGAACAAAAAGATATACAAGAAAAATTACAAATCCTTGAATCAGCAGTCAAAGACTATCAGAATCATGTGGATACTTCCACAAAGAAGAATTATTGGAAAAACTATGCACTCTCTCCAACCCAAAAAGGCCTGTGGTGCTGATGGTATTTTAAATGAAATGATCAAATATACAGACCACAAATTCAATTTGGCTATATTCAAACTCTTCAACATTATCCTCACTGCAGGTATTGGAGGGAAAACATATGATGTTATAAAATCAATGTACACTAAAAAGAAATGTGTGGTTAAAATTGGCAACAAGCAAACAGACTTCTTCTCTCAGGGACGGGGAGCGAAACAGGGCTGCCCAATAAGTCCAACACTATTTAACGTCTACATGAATGAATTGGCAAAAACATTAGAAGAATCGGCAGCACCTGGTCTCACCCTACACAACACTGAAATCAAGTTTCTGCTGTAGACAGATTACCTGGTACTGCTGTCTCCCACTAAGGAGGGTCTGCTGTAGACAGATGACCTGGTGCTGTTGTCTCCCACTAAGGAGGGTCTGCTATAGACAGATGACCTGGTGCTGCAGTCTCCCACTAAGGAGGGTCTGCTGTAGACAGATGACCTGGTGCTGCTGTCTCCCACTAAGGAGGGTCTGCTGTAGACAGATGACCTGGTGCTGCTGTCTCCCACTAAGGAGGGTCTGCTGTAGACAGATGACCTGGTGCTGCTGTCTCCCACTAAGGAGGGTCTGCTGTAGACAGATGACCTGGTGCTGCTGTCTCCCACTAAGGAGGGTCTGCTGTAGACAGATGACCTGGTGCTGCTGTCTCCCACTAAGGAGGGTCTGCTGTAGACAGATGACCTGGTGCTGCTGTCTCCCACTAAGGAGGGTCTGCTGTAGACAGATGACCTGGTGCTGCTGTCTCCCACTAAGGAGGGTCTGCTGTAGACAGATGACCTGGTGCTGCTGTCTCCCACTAAGGAGGGTCTGCTGTAGACAGATGACCTGGTGCTGCTGTCTCCCACTAAGGAGGGTCTGCTGTCTCCCACTAAGGAGGGTCTGCTGTAGACAGATGACCTGGTGCTGTTGTCTCCCACTAAAGACGGGTTACAGCAGCACCTAGATCATCTTCACAGGTTCTGTCTGACCTGGGCTCTGACCATTAACCGAAAAAAAACCAATATAATGATATTCCAAAAAAGGTCTGGAAATCAGGATGACAAATATAAATTCTATTTGGACACAGTTCTATTAGAACACACCACAAACTACACGTATCTGGGACTAAATATCAGCAACACAGGAAGCTTTCACAGGGCTGTGAACGAGCTGAGAGACAAAGCAAGAAGAGCATTCTATGCTATTAAAAGGAACATTAAAATCGAAATTCCAATTAGAATCTGGCTCAAAATGTTCCAATCGGTAATAGAACCAGTTGCTCTATATGGCAGTGAAGTATGGGGTCCACTCTCTACTAATGAATTCACCAAATGGGACAAACATCCAATTGAAATACTGCATGCAGAGTTTTTTTAAAAACATTTTAGACATTTACATTTTAGTCATTTAGCAGACACTCTTATCCAGAGCGACTTACAGTAGCGAATACATACATTTCATTTCATGCTTTTTTGTTTTTGTTTTATACTGGCCCCCCCGTGGAAATCAAACCCACAACCCTGAAGTTGCAAACACCATGCTCTACCAACTGAGCCACAGGGAAGACTTTTGCAAGACTGTATTGCAAGTGCAAAGAAAAACTCAAAATAACGAATGTAGAGCAGAATTGGGCTAATACCCCCTCCTCATTCGAATAGAAAAAAAAGAGCAATCACATTTTACCACCATCTAAAAACAAGTGACCCCAAAACATTCCATCACACAGCTCTACAACGTCCAGAGATGAAAACAAGAGAAGAGTCCCCTCAGCCAGCTGGTTCTGAGGCTCAGTTCACTAACCCAAACCAACCCCATAGAGCCTCAGGACAGCACTCAGCCAGCTGGTTCTGAGGCTCAGTTCACTAACCCAAACCAACCCCATAGAGCCTCAGGACAGCAGTCAGCCAGCTGGTTCTGAGGCTCAGTTCACTAACCCAAACCAACCCCATAGAGCCTCAGGACAGCAGTCAGCCAGCTGGTTCTGAGGCTCAGTTCACTAACCCAAACCAACCCCATAGAGCCTCAGGACATCACTCAGCCAGCTGGTTCTGAGGCTCAGTTCACTAACCCAAACCAACCCCATAGAGCCTCAGGACAGCACTCAGCCAGCTGGTTCTGAGGCTCAGTTCACTAACCCAAACCAACCCCATAGAGCCTCAGGACAGCAGTCAGCCAGCTGGTTCTGAGGCTCAGTTCACTAACCCAAACCAACCCCATAGAGCCTCAGGACAGCAGTCAGCCAGCTGGTTCTGAAGCTCAGTTCACTAACCCAAACCAAATCCATAGAGCCTCAGGACAGCAGTCAGCCAGCTGGTTCTGAGGCTCAGTTCACTAACCCAAACCAACCCCATAGAGCCTCAGGACATCACTCAGCCAGCTGGTTCTGAGGCTCAGTTCACTAACCCAAACCAACCCCATAGAGCCTCAGGACAGCAGTCAGCCAGCTGGTTCTGAAGCTCAGTTCACTAACCCAAACCAACCCCATAGAGCCTCAGGACAGCACTCAGAAAATCTGGCCAAACCAAATCATCACAAAACAAAAATAAAAATATATCACCTATTGGAAAGACACCACAAACAATCAAAATAAACTTTAATGCTATTTGTCTCTAAACAGACAGTACATGGTGGCAGATTATCTGACCACTGTGACTGATAGAAAACTGAGGAAAACACTGACTAGGTACAGACTCAGAGAGGACAGTCTGGCTATAGAGACTGGTCGTCACAGACAAACCTGGCTGCCCAGAGAGGACAGTCTGGCTGCCCAGAGAGGACAGTCTGGCTTAAAAGTGTGGGGGGGGGGGGGGGGTGCAGACATGGCCATAATCGTTTCCATAACTTGACTGTGGATAGTTGGATAGGATCGGATGATACTCGCGATCGAAGAAAAAAAAGGAAGTGTTTTAACATGCCATAATAGATTTTTGAGGACAGCCAGGAGTCATGAGTCCAGGTACTCATGAGGAATGGTCCTACATTGTAAAAGAATATTCAGAATTTTACCGGACAATCTTTGGTAACACTTGACCTGTGTCAGTGTCATAACCCATTATGACACAGTCATAACCATATCATAATATGTTATAACAGCTGACATAACTTATAACTTAATGATAATAATATGGTCATATCACTGTCATGACCAATATATTTACACCTGTTGTGATAAATATTGCGTTATTTTATGGTTAAGATAAGATAAGACAAGATTAGCTAAGATACCTACAAATTAGTTTTTTTCCCTGCCAAGAAGTTTCTTTCATTTTATTTTTTTTTCAGCATTTAAAAAAATATATCTTGTAGAAAATACACTTCGTCACACTGTCATAAAGCATTACGACCATCCTGTGTCACTTTACTTGGACTAAGAAAATACACTTTATGACACTGCCAAGAAGCATTATGACCATCATAATCATATAAGCCAGATAAGGTCTATCACGAACATGCCCTTATATCAGTCATCAGTCACATAGAGGGAGTCTTGTCCTGCTCCTACATTCATCAGTCACATAGAGGAGTCTTGTCCTGCTCCTACATTCATCAGTCACATGAGAGTCTTGTCCTGCTCCTACATTCATCAGTCACATAGAGGGAGTCTTGTCCTGCTCCTACAGTCATCAGTCACATAGAGGGAGTCTTGTCCTGCTCCTACATTCATCAGTCACATAGAGGGAGTCTTGTCCTGCTCCTACATTCATCAGTCACATAGAGGGAGTCTTGTCCTGCTCCTACAGTCATCAGTCACATAGAGGGAGTCTTGTCCTGCTGCTACAGTCATCAGTCACATAGAGGGAGTCTTGTCCTGCTCCTACAGTCATCAGTCACATAGAGGGAGTCTTGTCCTGCTCCTACAGTCATCAGTCACATAGAGGGAGTCTTGTCCTGCTCCTACAGTCATCAGTCACATAGGGAGTCTTGTCCTGCTCCTACATTCATCAGTCACATGAGGAGTCTTGTCCTGCTCCTACATTCATCAGTCACATAGAGGGAGTCTTGTCCTGTTCCTACAGTCATCAGTCACATAGAGGGAGTCTTGTCCTGCTCCTACAGTCATCAGTCACATAGAGGGAGTCTTGTCCTGCTCCTACAGTCATCAGTCACATAGAGGAGTGTCCTGCTCCTACAGTCATCAGTCACATAGAGGGAGTCTTGTCCTGCTCCTACATTCATCAGTCACATAGAGGGAGTCTTGTCCTGCTCCTACAGTCATCAGTCACATAGAGGGAGTCTTGTCCTGCTCCTACATTCATCAGTCACATAGAGGGAGTCTTGTCCTGCTCCTACATTCATCAGTCACATAGAGGGAGTCTTGTCCTGCTGCTACATTCATCTCAGTCATCAGCAACAGAGCACTGGGGTAGGTGTCATAACCAGCCATACAATAACTACTGTTGTAGGTTATGTAGGTTTATGTAGGTGTCATAACCAGCCATACAATAACGACTGTTGTAGGTTATGTGGTTTTGGACACTCTTATGTAGGTGACATAACCAGCCATACAATAACTACTGTTGTAGGTTATGTAGGTTTATGTAGGTGTCATAACCAGCCATACATTAACTACTGTTGTAGGTTATGTGGTTTGGGACACTCTTATGTAGGTGACATAACCAGCCATACAATAACTACTGTTGTAGGTTATGTGGTTTTGGACACTCTTATGTAGGTGTCATAACCAGCCATACAATAACGACTGTTGTAGGTTATGTGGGTTTGGACACTCTTATGTAGGTGTCATAACCAGCCATACAATAACGACTGTTGTAGGTTATGTGGGTTTGGACACTATTATGTAGGTGACATAACCAGCCATACAATAACGACTGTTGTAGGTTATGTGGTTTTGGACACTCTTATGTAGGTGACATAACCAGCCATACAATAACGACTGTTGTAGGTTATGTGGGTTTGGACACTATTATGTAGGTGACATAACCAGCCATACAATAACGACTGTTGTAGGTTTTGACACTCTTATGTACAGTAGGTGTCATAACCAGCCATACAATAACGCAATATATGTCACAACAGGTGTAAATATATGTGTTGACAGTGTTATGACCATATTATGACAGGTTATGTCAGCTGTTTTTGACATGGTTGTCAAGTGTTACCCGATCCGTATCTTTCCCAACAGAAACTTTCCGTAGCGCAGTGGCAGAGTCTTCTTGATGGAACACATGTCTCAGAACGGCAATGATCAGGTGACACAGTACAGGAAGAGGTTGTTGTGACTAATGCCATGATAGATATTCAGAAAACCCCTTCAGAGATAAGGGAGTGAAATGAGAAATGTTCAGCATGTTTCAACAATAGTTTACTATTGATATGTTGTCTAAAGGACTTGAGGAGCATGGTGTACCAGCTGAGACTTTATTTTACATTTTAGTCATTTAGCAGACACTCTTATCCAGAGCGACTTACAGTAGTGAATGCATACATTTCATACTTTTTTGTTGTTGTTGTTGTACTGGGCCCCTGTGGGAATCGAACCCACAACCCTGGCGTTGCACACACCATGCTGGCGTTGCAAACACCATGCTCTACCAACTGAGCCACAGGGAAGGTCGTAAGTTCTAGGGGAAAGTGCATATGACCAGAACACCATGCAAGGGGCATTGCATTCCAGCAGTGGTTGTTTAACCATTTGAAGAACTCAGTATTTGCCACGGTTGTCGTAGGATGAAGCGGACCAAAGTGCAGCGTGATTATCGTTCCACATATTTTATTGAACGGTGAAACTATGCAATGACGTACAAAACAAACTGACTGAACAAAAACAACAAACCGTGACGAAGAGTTAACACACACGTACTCCAAATCAATCTCCCACAAACCCAGGTGGGAAAAAAAACACCTACTTAAGTATGATCTCCAATTAGAGACAACGATGACCAGCTGCCTCTAATTGGAGATCATCCCAAACAAAACCCAACATAGAAATACAAAACTAGAACATAACAACATAGAAAATTTAAACTAGAAAAAAAAAAACCCTGTCACGCCCTGACCTACTCTACCATAGAAAAATAACAGCTTTCTATGGTCAGAACGTGACAGTTTTACAAGACTCACTTCAACTATATTGAGCCTGTTGAAATCATATTTGTATCAGAGGGTGAAAAAAAAATGGGGGGGGCACTATCATTATGTCACCAGATGTTGAACCCTCGTCCCACTAAAGAGGGTATTCTCAGTGATGTTCTGGATGAATTCCATTATTAGCATCGGAAACCACACGCTCTTGAAAGCGATTGCTCTTTCATGAATTCCTTTGAGGTGGCAAATCCTCTTGGGTCCTGCCAAACAAAAGCACCAAGTCCAATCTACTTCACGTTGGGAAAATGTACACCCACACAATAGGTCCACTGTTGTATTATATACAATTGGTATTGCTTAGTCTGTGAAAATATAGACTGTGTGACTTGGAGGCAAATGGCTTTTTCTTTTGAGGGAAATGTGTACAAAGGTACCATAACGTGTATAATGGGGGATAGTCTAGGTTCCCACTTCATTGTGGGTTATAGAGAGGGTTCAGCTGAATATTTCTGAAAATACTGTCTTATCACCAAACCTCTGACCACTGCTGCCCGGAGAGATCCTGCTGGTTATGACGAGTCAGTGCAGTGTTTTGGTGAACATGCACCAAGCCATTAAAGGAAACAGTTTTTTTTCTTCCTTCAATAGACTCACTCATTTTCATCCGTGTCAGCCTGGACTGCCTCACATGGCTTGTTTGTGCTGTTATAATCTCCTCCCGGCACAGCCAGAAGAGGACTGGACACCCCTCATAGCCTGGTTCCTCTCTAGGTTTCTTCCTAAGGTTCTGGCCTTTCTAGGGGAGTTTTTCCCTAGCCACCGTGCTTCTACACCTGCATTGCTTGCTGTTTGGGGGTTTTAGGCTGGGTTTCTGTACAGCACTTTGAGATATCAGCTGATGTAAGAAGGGCTATATAAATACATTTGATTTGATTTGACTTGTTTGAGGGTGTTGTACACTACGACTTGTCTCTGCATTTTATTGATTAAGGACAATAAGTGGTAATAATAATAAGTGGTTCAGTTACAGTGCATTCGGAAAGTATTCAGACCCCTTGACTTTTTCCACGGTTTTGTTCGGTTTTACAGCCTGAATTCTAAAATTCATGAAATTGTTTTTTTTTTAAATCATCATCAATCTTCACACAATACCTCATAATGACAAAGCAGAAAACAGGTTGGAAGAAAATTTTGCTAAAATTATCACATTTACATTTACATAAGTATTCAGACCAGTTTAATCAGTACTTTGTTGAAGTACCTTTGGCAGCGATTGCTGCCTCGAGTCTTCTTGGGTATGACGCTACAAGCATGGCACACCCGTATTTGGGGAGTTTCTCATATTGTTCTCTGCAGATCCTCTCAAGATCTGTCAGGTTGGATGGGGAGCGTCGCTGCACAGCTATTTTCAGGTCTCTCCAGATATGTTTGATCGGGTTCAAGGCTCTGGCTGGGCCACTCAAGGACATTCAGAGACTTGTCCCGAAGCCACTCCTGCGTTGTCTTGGCTGTGTGCTTAGGGTCATTGTCCTGTTGGAAGGTGAACCTTCACCCCAGTCTGAGGTCCTGAGCGCTCTGGAGCAGGTTTTCATCAAGGATCTCTCTGTACTTTACTCATCTTCATCTTTCCCTCAATATTGACTAGTCTCCCAGTCACTGCTGCTAAAAAAACATCCCCACAGCATGATGCTGCCACCACCATAGAGATGGTGCCACATTTCCTCTAGACATGACGCTTGGCATTCAGGCCAAACAGTTCAGTCTTGGTTTCATCAGACCAGAGGATCTTGTTTCTCATGGTCTGAGAGTCCTTTGGGTGCCTTTTGGCAAACTCCAAGCGGGCTGTCATGTGCCTTTTACTGAGGAGTGTCTTCCGTCTGGCCACTCTACCATAAAGGCCTGATTGGTGGAGTTCTGCAGAGATGGTTGTCCTTCTGGAAGGTTCTCCCATCTCCACAGAGGAACTCTGGAGTTCTGTCAGAGTGACCATCTGGTTCTTGGTGGGACCTTATATAGACAGGTGTGCGCCTTTCCAAATCATGTCCAATCAATTGAATTTACCACAAGTGGACTCCAATCCTGTTGTAGAAACATCTCAAAGATGATCACTGGAAACAGGATGTACCTGAGCTCAATTTAGAGTCTCATAGCAAAGGGTCTGAATACTTATGTAAATAAGGTATTTTTATATATATATATATATACAGTGTATTTAAAAAAAAAATTAAAGACCAGTTTTCACTGTGTCATTATGGGGTAATGTGTGTAGATTGATAAGGAAAACAATTCATTTAATCCATTTTAGAATAAAGTTGAAACGTAACAGAATGTGTAAAAAGTCAAGGGGTCTAAATACTTTCCAAATGCAATGTGACACTGTCAGAGCTGGTAAGAAGGAAAAGAGTCAAGTGTGAGAAAAGAGTCAAGTGTGAGAAACGAGTCAAGTGTGAGAAACGAGTCAAGTGTGAGAAAAGAGTCAAGTGTGAGAAAAGAGTCAAGTGTGAGAAAAGAGTCAAGTGTGAGAAAAGAGTCAAAGAGTCAAGTGTGAGAAAAGAGTCAAGTGTGAGAAAAGAGTCAAGTGTGAGAAAAGAGTCAAGTGTGAGAAAAGAGTCAAGTGCGAGAAAATAGTCAAGTTGCTAAATAACAGACTGAAGTCATTTTCTGGATAGAGCAGCAATAAGCCAAATCTTGTTCCCAGAAAAGGAGTCCAGCGTGCAGGTCAAACAGCCCAAAACTGGTGGCTACTGAGGTTATTGCCTGTCTTGTTGCATGACAGGATCAGAGATGCCAGAGATGCTGTATGGTAGCTGGGGAGTTTGTTTGAATTTGCCTAAAGCCTCTCAGATTGCTTTTATGAAGAAACGCGCTAGAAGACGAGACAACGACCAGATCACCAGTATCTGCTGAACGACACTGAATTGACTTAAACATGTGGGCCACGCATACACAATTGGACCATGTGCTTTGAAAGTAAACATAGTTACTTCATAATATGTATTAGGTCAACTAACCAAAAATAACCAAAAATAAAAATGAACTATTAAAATCAGCTATTTCAGGCCTATTAAATTGTAGCAGTATGTTAGGAAGGTGTTCTTAATGTTTTGTACACTCAGTGTATTTCAAATTATATGTGGTGACCTATATATAGATAACACATTGACTGTCATTGTCAGTTTTGTACACATCATAAATATCAATTCAGGTATGAATTCTACATATTGAAGCCTTCTTCAAATGGAAGAACTTGAATGAACTTTCATGCAATCAGTAGCTTCATTGCGTGCTATGAATATCATTTTAAATAAAAAAAATTATCATTTAGCAGACGCTCTTATCCAGAGGGACTTACAGTAGTGAATGCATACATTTCATACTTTCTTTATTAATTATATATATTATCATTATTATATCTTTTTTGTACTGGCCCCCTGTGGGAATCGAACCCACAACCCTGGCGTTGCACACACCATGCTCTACCAACTGAGCCACACGGGAAGGGATGGGACCAAATACTTAACTTTGTACTACTTTAATACACATATAAGTGAATTTGTCCCCAATACCTTTGGTAGAAGGACAGACTCACTCACTGAGTGGTTTGATTTCCCACTAACCACACTGTGTGTGTGTGTGTTATAGTGTGTGTGTGTATATGTGTGTGTGTGTGTGTGTGTGTTATAGTGTGTGTGTGTGTGTGTGTCTGTGTGTGTGTCTGTGTGTGTGTGTGCGTTATAGTGTGTGTGTGTGTGTGCATGTGTGCGTGTCTGTGTGTGTGTGTGTTATAGTGTGTGTGTGTGTGTGTGTGTGTGTGTGTGTGTGTGTGTGTGTGTGTGTGTGTGTGTGTGTGTGTGTGTGTGCGTGCGTGTCTGTGTGTTATAGTGTGTGCGTGCGTGTGTGCGTGCGTGTCTGTCTGTGTGTTATAGTGTGTGCGTGCGTGCGTGTGTGTTATAGTGTGTGCGTGCGTGTGTGTGTGGACAGCTAACAGTTACTGTCTGCTGGCTTGTTGTATCAGAACTACGGTCTGCTGACATCATGGTCTGGGTTTGACTAGTACGGTCTGCTGGTCCACTGATATCATGGTCTGGGTTTGACTAGTACGGTCTGCTGGTCCACTGATATCATGGTCTGGGTTTGACTAGTACGGTCTGCTGGTCCACTGATATCATGGTCTGGGTTTGACTAGTACGGTCTGCTGGTCCACTGATATCATGGTCTGGGTTTGACTAGTACGGTCTGCTGGTCCACTGATATCATGGTCTGGGTTTGACTAGTACGGTCTGCTGGTCCACTGATATCATGGTCTGGGTTTGACTAGTACGGTCTGCTGGTCCACTGATATCATGGTCTGGGTTTGACTAGTACGGTCTGCTGGTCCACTGATATCATGGTCTGGGTTTGACTAGTACGGTCTGGTTTGATAACAAGCACACTAAATGTTAATGAATTTGTAGCGCTGAGCAATTAACCCGAAATGTTGGTAATTTTTCTTCTAATTTTTAAGCAACTAATTTACATTAGTTCAATCATTTTAATTCCATTTTCTTTTCTTTTTTTTGTGAGCTCATTATTATTTTTAGCTGTATTATTATTATTATTATTATTATCAGTGCATTGTTTGGAAAGAGGTCTCAAGGTAAGTATGTCATTGTTTTAAGCTTGTTCTATCCAGTGGCAAATAAATGTGGATTCTCATAGGGCAGCGTGTGTTTATAGAGAAGTCAATTAAATCTATGCAGTGTGTTAATATTTGTTCACACACACACACACACACACACACACACTATAACACACACACACACACACACACACACACACTATAACACACACACACACACTATGACACACACACACACACACTATAACACACACACACAGCATTTCTGAGAAACAGACAATCTTGGATTTCTTCATTCTTTTCTTGGTAATGTATTTTATTTGTTCTTCTGGGTTTTTTTTATAAATCAAATTCAAATCAAATGTATTTATAAAGCCCTTCTTACATCAGCTGATATCTCAAAGTGCTGTACAGAAATCCAGCCTAAAACCCCAAACAGCAAGCAATGTAGGTGTAGAAGCACGGTGGAGGACAATTGTTTTGGTACTTCCCTTATGCACTATGATTTTCTGCACGCTAACTTTTACTGTACCCCAGATCAATGTACTGTAGTCTACCAGTCTAACTGTCTATCTTGCCCTCTATCCACCATTGACAATAGTGGAATGTACAATGGAGAGGCCAGGTACATTGGAGAGGCCAGGTACAGTGGAGAGGCCAGGTACAGTGGAGAGGCCAGGTACAGCGGAGAGGCCAGGTACAGTGGATGAGACCAGGTACAGCGGAGAGGCCAGGTACAGTGGATGAGGCCAGGTACAGTGGATGAGGCCAGGTACAGTGGATGAGTCCAGGTACAGCGGAGAGGCCAGGTACAGTGGATGAGGCCAGGTACAGTGGATGAGGCCAGGTACAGTGGAGAGGCCAGGTACAGCGGAGAGGCCAGGTCCAGCGGATGAGGCCAGGTCCAGCGGATGAGGCCAGGTACAGAGGAGAGGCCAGGTACAGCGGAGAGGCCAGGTACAGTGGATGAGGCCAGGTACAGTGGATGAGGCCAGGTACAGCGGAGAGGCCAGGTACAGTGGATGAGGCCAGGTACAGTGGATGAGGCCAGGTACAGTGGATGAGGCCAGGTACAGCGGATGAGGCCAGGTACAGTGGAGAGGCCAGGTACAGCGGATGAGGCCAGGTACAGTGGATGAGGCCAGGTACAGTGGAGAGGCCAGGTACAGCGGATGAGGCCAGGTACAGTGGATGAGGCCAGGTACAGTGGATGAGGCCAGGTACAGTGGATGAGGCCAGGTACAGTGGATGAGGCCAGGTACAGTGGAGAGGCCAGGTACAGCGGATGAGGCCAGGTACAGTGGATGAGGCCAGGTACAGTGGAGAGGCCAGGTACAGCGGATGAGGCCAGGTACAGTGGAGAGGCCAGCTGCATCAGTGAAGGCATGAGACACACAGCTCATGAATCTCCGCTATTGATCTTGTTTAGGGACATTATAATGATCCTACCTAGACTATAGTAGCCTACAAACACCACAATGTAATTACTAACTGCGTTCATGTTTTCAAGTGAGTTCAAATTTCTACTCTAGGCTGCAGTGCAAATGTCATTTTAATAACAGCTCAAAAGTCCTGTGTCTTGAGTATTGTATTTTTAATTTATTATGATCCCCATTAGTTCCTGTCAAGGCAGCAAGTGCTCTACCTGGGGTCCAGCAAAATTGAAGGCGGTTATACAAGTATACAATGTTGTGGGTCTATTCAAATCAAATCAAATCAAATTTATTTATATAGCCCTTCGTACATCAGCTGATATCTCAAAGTGCTGTACAGAAACCCGGCCTAAAACCCCAAACAGCAAGCAATGCATGTGAAAGAAGCACGGTGGCTAGGAAAAACTCCCTAGGAAAAACTCCCTAGAAAGGCCAAAAACCTAGGAAGAAACCTAGAGAGGAACCAGGCTATGAGGGGTGGCCAGTCCTCTTCTTAGAGCTGTGAGTCTTTCTGGGTCATTCTCTAAGAGCTGTGAGTCTTTCTGGGTCAGTGTCTTAGAGCTGTGAGTCTTTCTGGGTCAGTCTCTAAGAGCTGTGAGTCTTTCTGGGTCAGTGTCTTAGAGCTGTGAGTCTCTTTCTGGGTCAGTCTCTAAGAGCTGTGAGTCTTTCTGGGTCAGTGTCTTAGAGCTGTGAGTCTCTTTCTGGGTCAGTCTCTTAGAGCTGTGAGTCTTTCTGTGTAAGTCTGGCTGGTAAGAGCTTTTGGCCAGTAACCGAAAGGTTGCTGAATCAAATCTCCAAGCTGACAACCTACAGACCTCCAGAAAATAGAATTGGAGAGCTTTAGGTATGAAATGTGAAGTTTGTTAGAAATTAGACAGTGTATATATGAAATAGGACATTCCAGGTCTTTTTTTAGGTATCAATACGTCTTACACAATTCAATTTACTTAAAAACAAAAACGCAATCGAGAAGGTCTAGACTGTTGTCAATTATGGTTTCATTGTTAGTTAGTTCAGGGTTGAAAAAGAACTCCATGTACAAAACACGATGACCTTCTTGCTTAGCCAGTACGCTACATGGAATGAGAAAATGTCAAAAGGCTTTGGAAATATACTTGAATGCTGTCTGGTGAGAGATAGGGCCATTTAAAAGTTGAATTGAAAAGTGCTGAGAAGTACAAGGGTAAAAACCATTCACACGGGGTCCAAGAGAATATATACACACACACACACACACACACACACACACACACACACACACACACACACACACACACACACACACACACACACACACACACACACACACACACACACACACACACCAAGGTACCAATCTGATCAAAGCTAAGCTCTCAATTCACTTTGGGCTGTGGTCCTTTCAGACTTTCTACGTCTTCCCTTTAATTTCTTCTTCTCTTTCTTTGTGAACAATCATCTTTCCGTAAACAAGGCTTATTGGTTACAATTGACATGTCAATCCCTTCTCTTTATCTCTCTCCCTTTCTCTCAGACAGATAGACAGACAGAGGGGAAAGCATGCAGGCAGTCAGTCAGTCAGACAGACACAGACAGACAGACAGACCGACAGACCTGATCACAACAACAATGGTTGGATTACCTCACAGATGAAGAGAGGGGGATGAACTTGACAACAATGGTTGGATTACCTCCCAGATGAAGAGATGAAGAGAGGGGGATGAACTTGACAAAGGAAAGTAAGAGACAGACTATGTTGAGCGGCGGCAGGAGGACATAAACGATGAGCGGTGGCAGGAGGAAGTAAATGATGAGCGGTGGCAGGAGGATTTAAACGATGAGCGGCGGCAGGAGGATATAAATGATGAGCGGTGGCAGGAGGATATAAACGATGAGCGGCGGCAGGAGGATATAAATGATGAGCGGTGGCAGGAGGATATAAACGATGAGCGGCGGCAGGAGGATATAAATGATGAGCGGTGGCAGGAGGATATAAATGATGAGCGGTGGCAGGAGGATATAAATGATGAGCGGTGGCAGGAGGATATAAATGATGAGCGGCGGCAGGAGGATATAAATGATGAGCGGTGGCAGGAGGAAGTAAATGATGAGAGGCGGCAGGAGGACATAAATGATGAGCGGTGGCAGGAGGATATAAATGATGAGCGGCGGCAGGAGGACATAAACGATGAGCGGTGGCAGGAGGAAGTAAATGATGAGAGGCGGCAGGAGGACATAAATGATGAGCGGTGGCAGGAGGATATAAATGATGAGCGGTGGCAGGAGGATATAAATGATGAGCGGCGGCAGGAGGACATAAACGATGAGCGGTGGCAGGAGGAGGTAAATGATGAGAGGCGGCAGGAGGACATAAATGATGAGCGGTGGCAGGAGGATATAAATGATGAGCGGTGGCAGGAGAACATAAATGATGAGCGGTGGCAGGAGGATATAAATGATGAGTGGTGGCAGGAGAACATAAATGATGAGCGGTGGCAGGAGGATATAAATGATGAGCGGTGGCAGGAGGATATAAATGATGAGCGGTGGCAGGAGGACATAAACGATGAGCGGCGGCAGGAGGATATAAATGATGAGCGGTGGCAGGAGGATATAAACGATGAGCGGCGGCAGGAGGATATAAATGATGAGCGGTGGCAGGAGGATATAAATGATGAGCGGTGGCAGGAGGATATAAATGATGAGCGGTGGCAGGAGGATATAAATGATGAGCGGCAGCAGGAGGATATAAACGATGAGCGGTGGCAGGAGGAAGTAAATGATGAGAGGCGGCAGGAGGACATAAATGATGAGCGGTGGCAGGAGGATATAAATGATGAGCGGTGGCAGGAGGATATAAATGATGAGCGGCGGCAGGAGGACATAAACGATGAGCGGTGGCAGGAGGAAGTAAATGATGAGAGGCGGCAGGAGGACATAAATGATGAGCGGTGGCAGGAGGATATAAATGATGAGCGGCGGCAGGAGAACATAAATGATGAGCGGTGGCAGGAGGATATAAATGATGAGTGGTGGCAGGAGAACATAAATAATGAGCGGTGGCAGGAGAACATAAATGATGAGCGGTGGCAGGAGGACAAAAACAATGAGCGGCGGCAGGAGGACATAAATGATGAGCGGTGGCAGGAGGACAAAAACAATGAGCGGCGGCAGGAGGACATAAATGATGAGCGGTGGCAGGAGGATATAAATGATGAGCGGCGGCAGGAGGATATAAATGATGAGCGGCGGCAGGAGGATATAAATGATGAGCGGTGGCAGGAGGACATAAATAATGAGCGGTGGCAGGAGGATATAAATGATGAGAGGTGGCAGGAGGACATAAATGATGAGCAGCGGCAGGAGATCATAAATGATGAGCGGTGGCATGAGGACATAAATGATGAGCGGTGGCAGGAGGATATAAATGATGAGAGGTGGCAGGAGGATATAAATGATGAGCGGTGGCAGGAGGAAATATATGATGAGCGGTGGCAGGAGGACATAAACGATGAGCGGCGGCAGGAGGATATAAATGATGAGAGGTGGCAGGAGGAAGTAAAGGATCAGCAGTGGCAGGAGGAAATACAAGGTATCGATTGTTGTGATTAAATTTGAGGAGGAAAAACATCATCCTTCCACCTTTCTGTTGTGATGTGACATGACAGTTTTTGTGGTGTGTGGGTCACAAGATATTACAGTCTGACAGACAAACGTTTTCTGACGAGTAAACTAACTTAATCTCCCGTGAGGGTCTGTGACAAACGTGTAAAATTTAGGCACACAGAAACAACTCTTGGGTTAAGTTTAGACATGAATTCTGACTGGTTAAGTCAAGGATTGGGATAGGGAAGAAAGTTTAGTCATTCATTTCAACTGCTCTTGCTAAATTGTTGTGGATCGATGACGGAGTGGTCTAAGCCACGAGCTCCAGGGTCTGAGATCTGTGAGTTCAACCCCAGTTTATTTTTTGTGCCCCTGATGGCCAGTTTTGATACCCTCTCCCGAAGCCCTGGGGAACTGCACAAATGTCAAATTTAGCCTTGGATCTGGAGTGATCCCTTTGGTGTGGATGGGGTGGGGGTGGGGGACGGGTGCTGTAGTGACAGTGTGGCCAACAGAAAACTACAAAATATCTGGACACACACACACACACATACACACTTGGGGCCACCAGAGGCTAATAAGCCCTGACAGGAGGTCTCATTATAGGGAGGTACTAGTTGGCCCTGATTTACCCTCACATCACATCCGTTTGGTGTGTTGCCCTTGTTTACCTTGTGAATTATTTGTTTTAGTCCGTTTTATTTATATTTTTTAATCTACGGCTCCTTTATTTTATTTTATTTTATTTTATTTATACAGGGACAGTGCACATTAATCAACGTTTCAGTAAAAGTGCTGGGTTTTAGCCAGCCGGCTAATTTTAAACCGCAGTCCCTGGGCAGGTTATTAAAAACAATTACAATACAGACAATCAATGAGTAGTGAGCACACGCAGAGCAACATAGGACAAGCAAGACGCAGCATGCAGACAGAGAAACATAGGACAAGCAAGACATAGCATACAGACAGAGTAACATAGGACAAGCAAGACATAGCATACAGACAGAGTAACATAGGACAAGCAAGACATAGCATACAGACAGAGAAACATAGAACAAGCAAGACATAGCATACAGACAGAGCAACATAGGACAAGCAAGACATAGCATACAGACAGAGAAACATAGGACAAGCAAGACATAGCATACAGACAGAGAAACATAGGACAAGCAAGATGTAGCATACAGACAGAGCAACATAGGACAAGCAAGATGTAGCATACAGACAGAGCAACGTAGAACAAAAAGCAACAAGACAAAATCCATAAAAGCAACCAAGTGTTTTCACACCTCACAAGCTACAGACAACAGACAACATGGAAAGCGGCAATACACAAATGTTCACAAATCTGATTGACCGTTATCCATGTCTTCATGGTTTTTGTGAAAGTGTGATAGGTGGTGCAGTCGTGTGTGTCTGATGGCAGTGTATTCCAGACATGGGCAGCTCTCACAGAGAAAGCAGATTTACTAAAGGTGCTTTTCCTTAAGGGAACTATACAGTCACCTCTCATGGCAGACCTTGTGGATCTGCTGCCATATGTTTGGGTTTTCTGTTTAACTAAAGTACTGAGTGGAGGGGGAGCCAGGCCATTTAGGATCTGGAATACAAGACATGCGTCGATGTATTGGACAAGATTTTCCCAACTCAGGAGCTCATGCTTTCTGAGGACGTAACAGTAATGATGGCTATTGGGCTTCCTATCGAGCACTTTGAGAGCCTGTTTGTAGACAGACTGAATAGGTTTTAATGTTGTACAGCAAGCTTGGGCCCAACTAGTCAAGCAGTATGTTAAGTGGGGGAGTATCATAGATTTGAAGTACAGTTTTGCTACCTCTGTAGTCAGACAATTTCGTATAAATCGGAAATTAGCGAGGTTGAATTTGGTTATTTGAATGACCTTTTTCACCTGCTTTTTAAAAGAGAGGTTGGAATCAAGTATGATGCCAAGGTACTTAAAATCAGATACCACCTGGAGCTTCTCCCCTTAATACACAGACATCTGGTTCAGTAGCATCAGATACCACCTGGAGCTTCTCCCCTGATACACAGACATCTGGTTCAGTAGCATCAGATACCACCTGGAGCTTCTCCCCTGATACACAGACATCTGGTTCAGTAGCATCAGATACCACCTGGAGCTTCTCCCCTGATACACAGACATCTGGTTCAGTAGCATCAGATACCACCTGGAGCTTCTCCCCCTGATACACAGACATCTGGTTTAGTAGCATCAGATACCACCTGGAGCTTCTCCCCTGATACACAGACATCTGGTTCAGTAGCATCAGATACCACCTGGAGCTTCTCCCCTGATACACAGACATCTGGTTCAGTAGCATCAGATACCACCTGGAGCTTCTCCCCTGATACACAGACATCTGGTTCAGTAGCATCAGATACCACCTGGAGCTTCTCCCCTGATACACAGACATCTGGTTCAGTAGCATCAGATACCACCTGGAGCTTCTCCCCCTGATACACAGACATCTGGTTCAGTAGCATCAGATACCACCTGGAGCTTCTCCCCTGATACACAGACATCTGGTTCAGTAGCATCAGATACCACCTGGAGCTTCTCCCCTGATACACAGACATCTGGTTCAGTAGCATCAGATACCACCTGGAGCTTCTCCCCTGATACACAGACATCTGGTTCAGTAGCATCAGATACCACCTGGAGCTTCTCCCCTGATACACAGACATCTGGTTCAGTAGCATCAGATACCACCTGGAGCTTCTCCCCTGATACACAGAGACATCTGGTTCAGTAGCATCAGATACCACCTGGAGCTTCTCCCCTGATACATAGACATCTGGTTCAGTAGCATCAGATACCACCTGGAGCTTCTCCCCTGATACACAGACATCTGGTTCAGTAGCATCAGATACCACCTGGAGCTTCTCCCCTGATACACAGACATCTGGTTCAGTAGCATCAGATACCACCTGGAGCTTCTCCCCTGATACACAGACATCTGGCTCAGTAGCATCAGATACCACCTGGAGCTTCTCCCCCTGATACACAGACATCTGGTTCAGTAGCATCAGATACCACCTGGAGCTTCTCCCCTGATACACAGACATCTGGTTCAGTAGCATCAGATACCACCTGGAGCTTCTCCCCTGATACACAGACATCTGGTTCAGTAGCATCAGATACCACCTGGAGCTTCTCCCCTGATACACAGACATCTGGTTCAGTAGCATCAGATACCACCTGGAGCTTCTCCCCTGATACACAGACATCTGGTTCAGTAGCATCAGATACCACCTGGAGCTTCTCCCCTGATACACAGACATCTGGTTCAGTAGCATCAGATACCACCTGGAGCTTCTCCCCTGATACACAGACATCTGGTTCAGTAGCATCAGATACCACCTGGAGCTTCTCCCCCTGATACACAGACATCTGGTTCAGTAGCATCAGATACCACCTGGAGCTTCTCCCCTGATACACAGACATCTGGTTCAGTAGCATCAGATACCACCTGGAGCTTCTCCCCTGATAACAGACATCTGGTTCAGTAGCATCAGATACCACCTGGAGCTTCTCCCCTGATACACAGACATCTGGTTCAGTAGCATCAGATACCACCTGGAGCTTCTCCCCTGATACACAGACATCTGGTTCAGTAGCATCAGATACCACCTGGAGCTTCTCCCCTGATACACAGACATCTGGTTCAGTAGCATCAGATACCACCTGGAGCTTCTCCCCTGATACACAGACATCTGGTTCAGTAGCATCAGATACCACCTGGAGCTTCTCCCCTGATACACAGACATCTGGTTCAGTAGCATCAGATACCACCTGGAGCTTCTCCCCCTGATACACAGACATCTGGTTCAGTAGCATCAGATACCACCTGGAGCTTCTCCCCTGATACACAGACATCTGGTTCAGTAGCATCAGATACCACCTGGAGCTTCTCCCCTGATACACAGACATCTGGTTCAGTAGCATCAGATACCACCTGGAGCTTCTCCCCTGATACACAGACATCTGGTTCAGTAGCATCAGATACCACCTGGAGCTTCTCCCCTGATACACAGACATCTGGCTCAGTAGCATCAGATACCACCTGGAGCTTCTCCCCTGATACACAGACATCTGGTTCAGTAGCATCAGATACCACCTGGAGCTTCTCCCCTGATACACAGACATCTGGTTCAGTAGCATCAGATACCACCTGGAGCTTCTCCCCTGATACAGACATCTGGTTCAGTAGCATCAGATACCACCTGGAGCTTCTCCCCTGATACACAGACATCTGGTTCAGTAGCATCAGATACCACCTGGAGCTTCTCCCCTGATACAGACATCTGGCTCAGTAGCATCTGTTGCCCTCTTTGTGAAGAACATGCAAACAGTTTTTTTTCACATTGAGATGCAAACACGAATCACTGAGCCACTTTGTAACCTGGACCATTACAGTAGTGAGATCTTGTGTAGCTTGTTGTTTGCTCTTTGCATGCACATATATCACTGTATCATCTGCATACATTTGAACTTCAGACCCAGTACAGACAGAAGGCAGATAATTAATGTACAGGCTGAACAAGAATTCACTACATCATAGCTAAGAGTGGGAGACAGCTCATTCCTCACTCTGACACACTGAGTTCTGCCTTCAAGGTATGATTTCATCCATCTCAAGGCATCGGGGGAAAAAGTTGAACTCGGATAATTTTGTGATGAGAATCTCATGGTTAACAGTATCAAAAGCCTTCCTTAGGTCCAGAAACACAGCCCCAACAACGCCCCCTTTGTCCATCTTGGACTTCACATTTTCCAGAAGAAAGCAGTTGGCCGTTTCTGTGGAGTGTTTTGCTCTGAAGCCAAACTGCATGGAGTGTAATGTGAAGAGGCTGTTGTTGAGGTGGGCAATCAGTTGTTCTGCTACACACTTTTCAACAACCTTCGACACCACATTTCTTCATATCATTTGGGTTGGTGTTTGGATTACCATTTTTTTTTTTCAACGCCGTTTTAGAAAATTGGAGCCTACTAGCTAGTGCTAGCCTATCGATGCTTTTATACATGGCTGGGCCCAAATGCGATAGTTTCCGGATGATTTCCGTGCAGGAGGAGGGAGAAAAGGGGGAAACTGATCATCTTCACCTTCAAGCAGCATCGGGAAAAGATTCTCCAGTTGTTAGCACAGCTGTGGCAGAAGCAGGACCTGCTATCAAACTTCAACCGACCAATAGCTGCATCACCTCCTACAGCCACGGTGTCAATGAGTCGGGGCGGCGTTGATCTGTTCCACTCCACCGGACAGATGGTAAACTCAACTCCGCTGCCCCTGGGAGACTGGTCACTAGCCAGGCACAGGAGGTCGGGAGGAAGGCAATCTGGTCGGCTCTCCATCTATCCTGGAAAAATCCGATCTGGCTATCAGACAGATTTACCCTGCTGGAGGCAGACCTACCAGCCCCGGGAGTCAGCTCTGATCCTGGGATTTTACAAATAGCCGGCAGCCGGACACCGGCTACAACCTTTGTCCATTCCGCCAGCCTAGCGCACCTCTGGATGCCATCCACTGCGGGGAGTCAGGCTAGCCTGGCTCGAAGCCCCAAAACCATCCTGCCCACAGTTCTGGGCAATTAATCTAATTTTGGCACCATCGTCACTCACGCTGGGTTTTAATGACATTCTCTTTAGGTGATACTTGGAACTGAGGGAGGAATACAAAAATCTTATGACTACAGTGCCCGATTTCCTGCACTAGATTTACTGGTAGTTACTGATAAATATGTTTACATGACTTACTTTATTAATTTCCATTTTAGAAGTTACATAACGTGACTGTTCTAGGAGAAGAACAAATCAGTAGAACCAGCGCATCTCCCTTTGTCCAAATGGCCAAAAGGTTGTCCATAGGGTGGACATTCTGTCCAAATGGCCAAAAGGCTGTCCATAGGGTGGACACTCTGGCCAAAAGGCCAAAAGGTTGTCCATAGGGTGGACACTCTGTCCAAATGGCCAAAAGGTTGTCCATAGGCTGGACACTCTGTCCAAATGGCCAAAAGGTTGTCCATAGGGTAGACACTCTGTCCAAATGGCCAAAAGGCTGTCCATAGGGTGGACACTCTGTCCAAATGGCCAAAAGGTTGTCCATAGGCTGGACACTCTGTCCAAATGGCCAAAAGGTTGTCCATAGGGTAGACACTCTGTCCAAATGGCCAAAAGGCTGTCCATAGGGTGGACACTCTGTCCAAATGGCCAAAAGGCTGTCCATAGGGTGGACATTCTGTCCAAATGGCCAAAAGGCTGTCCATAGGGTGGACATTCTGTCCAAATGGCCAAAAGGTTGTCCATAGGCTGGACACTCTGTCCAAATGGCCAAAAGGCTGTCCATAGACTGGACACTCTGTCCAAATGGCCAAAAGGCTGTCCATAGGCTGGACACTCTGTCCAAATGGCCAAAAGGTTGTCCATAGGGTAGACACTCTGTCCAAATGGCCAAAAGGCTGTCCATAGGCTGGACACTCTGGCCAAAATGTTGTCCATAGGGTGGACACTCTGGCCAAAAGGCTGTCCATAGGGTGGACACTCTGTCCAAATGGCCAAAAGGTTGTCCATAGGCTGGACACTCTGTATAAATGGCCAAAAGGCTGTCCATAGGGTGGACACTCTGTCCAAATGGCCAAAAGGTTGTCCATAGGGTGGACACTCTGTCCAAATGGCCAAAAGGTTGTCCATAGGCTGGACACTCTGTATAAATGGCCAAAAGGCTGTCCATAGGGTGGACACTCTGTCCAAATGGCCAAAAGGTTGTCCATAGGGTGGACACTCTGTTTAAATGGCCAAACGGTTGATTTAAACGTTCAAAAGATTCACACATTTTGATCCACACATTTTGATTGTACACAGCAAATTGACCAGTGTTACCTAGTGTTGATTTTTCAGTGTAACAATTTTAATGTTTATGCTGGAGTTTAATTCACTCTGTAATAGTGAAATTAACACTCAGTGGTATAAAAGAACCACAGTGTTGGTGTTAATAACCAGTGTTGCGTACAAGTGTGTGATTGTGTACATTTTACTCTATGGAGAGTTAATAAACATTCCCATCAAACCATCGCCGTCATTATCAGATTTCCCAGAATGCTCTACTGCAGCTAGATTTTTTTGGGGGGGGATTATTTTTAATGTAAATTAGATTTTTCTAAGCTAATCCAATCAATTAGTTAGATTTACTGCATCCATGGATGTGATCATTCTACAGTGTTCCCTGTAGCACATACTCGAACCCTGTGTGATCAGAACACTTCATTAGAATGTCTAGTTACAATTAATGCAACAGTCAGTGTTTGACTTGGCTCCATAGTTTTTTTTTTTCAACAGAAACATTTTGTACAAACAGTCTCTACAATGTTATGTCTTCAATGTGAGCAGTTTATTTTAGTATGCGATGTTCAGACAGACACAGAAGTAGCAACAGAATAACACACGTCTCATCCAAACCATCCCTTTGGCACAGACTGGAACATGTTCTGGGTTTCATACAATCGGCATTGAGGAGTACACCACCTCAGCCATCGGCTTCATCAATAAGTGCATCGATGACGTCGTCCCCACAGTGACTGTACGTAAATATCCCAACCAGAAGCCATGGATTACAGGCAACATCCGCATCGAGCTAAAGGCTAGAGCTGCCGCTTTCAAGGAGCGGGAGACTAATCTGGACGCTTATAAGAAATCCTGCTATTCCCTCAGAGGAACCATCAAACAAGCAAAGCGTCAATACAGGATTAAGACTGAATCCTACTACACCGGCTCTGATGCTCGTCGGATGTGGCAGGGCTTGAAAACTATTTAGGTCTACAAAGGGAAACCCAGACACGAGCTGCCCAGTGACGCGAGCCTACCAGAGGAGCTAAATGCCTTTTATAGTCGCTTCGAGGCAAGCAACACTGAATCATGCACGAGAGCACCAGCTGTTCTGGATGACTGTGTGATAACGCTCTCAGTAGCCGATGTGAACAAAACCTTTAAACAGGTCAACATTCACAAAGCCGATGGGCCAGACAGATTACCAGGACGTGTACTCAAAGCATGCGCTGACCAACTGGCAAGTGTCTTGACTGACATCATTGACTGAGTCTGTAACACCTACATGTTTCAAGCAGACCACCATAGTCCCTGTGCCCAAGGAAGGGAAGGTAACCTGCCTAAGTGATTACCGCCCCGTGGCACTAACATCGGTAGCCATGAAGTGCTTTGAAAGGCTGGTCATGGCTCACATCAACAGCATCCGGACACCCTAGACCCACTCCGATTCGCAACAGATCCACAGATGACGCAATCTCAATTGCACTCCACACCGCCCTTTCTCAGCTGGACAAAAGTAACACCTATGTGAGAATACTGTTCAATGACTACAGCTCAGCATTCAACACCATAGTGCCCACAAAGCGCATCACTAAGCTAAGGAGCCAGGGACTAAACACATCCCTCTGCAACTGAATCCTGGTCTTCCTGAAGGGCCCCCCCAGGTGGTAAGAGTAGGCATCAGCACTTCCGCCATGCTGATCCTTAACACTGGGGCCCCTCAGGGGTGTGTACTTAGTCCCCTCCTGTGTTCCCTATTCATCCATGAATGCGTGGCCAAACACGACTCCTCATCAACACTGACGACACAACAGTGGTAGGCCTGATCACCGACAATGATGAGACGGCCTTTAGGGAGGAGGTCAGAGAACTGGCAGTGTGGTGCCAGGACAACAACCTCTCCCTCAATGTGAGCAAGACAAAGGAGCTGATTGTGGACTGCAGGAAAAGACGGGCCAAACAGGCCTCCATTAACATTAACCTCCCTGGGCAGGGTGAGACGTTTGCATTCATTCAAAGGCTGAAAGAAAAAAATGGAGAATTCTCATGAACGTGCATCAAAACGGAGGTATTTGGATATAACTATGGATTATTTGGAACCAAAACAACATTTGTTGTTGAAGTAGAAGTCCTGGGAGTGCATTCTGATGAAGAACAGCAAAGGTAATCCAATTTTTCTAATAGTAATTCTGAGTTTAGGTTGCCCCAAACTTGGTGGGTGTCAAATTAGCTAGCCTTTGATGGCCGAGCTATCTACTCAGAATATTGCAAAATGTGCTTTCGCCGAAAAGCTATTTTAAAATCTGACATAGCGTTTGCATACAGGAGTTCTGTATCTATAATTCTTAAAATAATTGTTATGTATTCTGTCAACGTTTATCATGAGTAATTTAGTAAATTCACCGGAAGTTTTC
Organism: Salmo salar; assembly: GCF_965601325.2. NCBI lineage: Eukaryota > Metazoa > Chordata > Actinopteri > Salmoniformes > Salmonidae > Salmo > Salmo salar. Next base: position 122,022,204 of record NC_138301.1, on the reverse strand, counting down.
GGTGGGTATGCTAGTTCTGAACAAAACATGCATGTATTGTATAACATAATGTCCTAGGAGTGTCATCTGATGAAGATCATCAAAGGTTAGTGCTGCATTTAGCTGTGGTTTTGGTTTTTGTGACATATATGCTTGCTTTGAAAATGGCTGTGTGATTATTTTTGGCAGGGTACTCTCCTGACATAATCTAATGTTTTGCTTTCGCTGTAAAGCCTTTTTGAAATCGGACAAGGTGGTTAGATTAACGAGAGTCTTGTCTTTAAAAAGGTGTAAAATAGTCTTATGTTTGAGAAATTGAAGTTATAGCATTTATGAGGTATTTGTATTTCGCGCCACGCAATTCCACTGGCTGTTGAATAGAGTGGGACGCTAACATCCCACTGGCCCAGAGAGGTTAAGGACAACAAAGTTAAGGTATTGGAGTGGCCATCACAAATCCCTGACCTCAATCCTATAGAAAATATGTGGGCAGAACTGAAAAGCATGTGCGAGCAAGGAAGCCTACAACCTGACTCAGTTACACCAGCTCTGTCAGGAGGAATGGGCCAAAATTCACCGAACTTAGTGTAGGAAGCTTGTGGAAGGCTACCCGAAACGTTTGACCTGAACAAGGAGAGGGACCGACTTCAGCGGAAGTCGTGACAGTACCCCCCCTGATGCGCGGCTCCAGCAGCGTGTCGGCACCGACCTCGGGGACGACCCGGATGGCGAGGCGCAGGGCGATCCCAACGGAGACGGTGGAAATCTCGCAGCATAGAAGGATCCAACACGGCCTCCACCTCCACAAGCTAACCAGGGTAGGCCCAGCACCACGGGAAACGCAGGAGAGTGAATAAGGAAGAGACTAATTCTCTCCGTATACCCCCCTGCGTCACCATGCCCAAAGGCGCGGGGACCTCTCTAATCAACCCTAACCCTAATGGTCGACTATCTAAGGCGTGAACGGGGAAGGGCACATCCACGAGAACAATGGGGGTCCCTAAACTATGAGCTAATGCTCTATCAATGAAATTCCCAGCCACACCTGAATCTACAAGCGCCTTATGCTGGGAATGCGGGGAAAACTCAGGAAAAGTGACAGACACAAACATATGTGCAACAGAGGGCTCTGGGTGAGAATGGTGCCGGCTCACCTGGGGTGACGCCAGAGCTCCCTGCCTGCTGCCTCGATCCCCAGAGGAACCAACCCGGCACCGACCGGCAGTGCGATCTCTGTGGCCACAGATGGTGCACGAGTGGGAACCCCCTCCGGTCTCCCTGTGCACCGCCCCTCCCAGCTCCATGGGTATCGGAGGGGGTTGCTGGAGGATGGAACCACCAGACCCCGATCTGGACGTCCGCGAGTAGCCAGCAGGTTGTCCAGCCAGATGGACCGGTCCACCAGCTGGTTGAACGTGAGGGTGGTGTCTCTGTAGGCCAGCTCCCGACGGACGTCCTCGCGCAGACTGCAACGGTAATGGTCGATCAGGACCCTGTTGTTCCATCCTGCGCCGGCAGCCAGGGTCCTAAACTCCAGGGCGAACTCCTGGACACTCCTCATCTCCAGCCTCAGATGGTAGAGGCATTCACCCACCGCTCTACCCTCGGGCGGGTGGTCGAAGACTGCCCAAAAACGGCGGGTGAACTCCTCAAACTGGTCCAACGCCGCATCTCCCTCACTCCACATGGCGTTGGCCCACTCCAGGGCTTTCCCGGTGAGGCACAAGACGAGGGCGGACACCCTCTCACGACCCGATGGAGCTGGGTGGACGGGTAGAGGTCTAATTGTAACAGGAACCCCTGGCAGTTCGCAGCCCTCCCGTCGTACTCCTGGGGCAAGGAGAGACGGGTTCAGGTGGGAAAGGGGCGCTCAGGGGAGAACCCGGCTGTGCTGGTGGAGGCGCTGGAAGAACTCCCTGTCTCTCCCAGCGGTCCATTGTCTGGACAACGCGTTCCATGGTGGTGCCAAGATGGTGTAGAATTGCTGCATGCTCCTGGACGCGCTCCTCCACTCCTATGGCCGGGGTACCGTTTCCTGCTGACTCCATAGTACGGTCTGGAGATTCTGTAAGGGGTGTTTAACTGGCGGCAGAGAAGTCAGACGCAGGAGAGAAATAACTGTGTTTCCAAGGTTGCAGTTTATTACAAAAAACCCACCGGAAAACATAATAATAAAAACCAATGTGTAAACATAACCCGACGCACACCAGTACAGACGCACACAAACACTTACAATAAACAATCACCGACAAGGACATGAGGGGAAACAGAGAGTTAAATACACAACATGGAATTGATGGGATTGGAACCAGGTGTGGTAGGAAGACAAGACAAAACCAATGGAAAATGAAAAAATGGATCCGTGATGGCTAGAAGGTTGGTGACGTCGACCGCCGAACATCGCCCGAACAAGGAGAGGGACCCGACTTCGGCGGTAAGTCGTGACAACACATGTGACGAATAAAGTTTGATTTGATTTGATTTTGCTATAACATCTTTGGTCTGAGAGACATTTACGTGACTCCCAGAATGCATTGAATGGTGTCAACTAATAATGGCTCCACATATAGCAAGACAATAGCTTAGGGAAAGACCATTATTTATAATAAGGGTTGTATGAATAAAATCAGATTTCTCTGAAATCAAAATGGATATTTTACCTAAATCCTTCCTGAATGCTAGAAAAAGGTGACCCTCCCCTATAACCCAAATAACAATTAAAACAAAGTGGAATACCAGAGAACATGACTACCGTTTAACCTCACCTCTTGGACAGACCAGAGCCTTTAGATATGCAGTTTTAGAAACTGTTCTTTGTCCTGTAAGCATTACATGGCAATGCAGAATTTTGATAGCGCACAGAGCTGCGGGCCAGAAGATTGTGAGTTCACAGGACAAGAGTAGGGGTGGAAAGATCTCCTATATAGTAAAAGCATTTCATGAATCTATCACCGTATTTGCAGGTCCGAGAAGAAAAAAAAATCATTTTATTAACATTTCATGCAATTCTACGTAAATTTGCATTTTAACAGATAATTTTTTTCATACCACACAATTGACCAAAATTTCAGGCTAGGAATGGACAGAGAGAGGCCCATGTGTTCATCTTATCATTTTTCTCCAATGCCATATCACTGTGTCGTGTTTGCAAAATAATAACATCTGAGACGTCATTAGGAATCTGAGCATGGTACTTTCAAAAGTTAGGCCTACCTTTCCACCCCAGACAGAGTAGACCTACCTTTCCACCCCAGACAGAGTAGGCCTACCTTTCCACCCCAGACAGAGTAGGCCTACCTTTCCACCCCAGACAGAGTAGACCTACCTTTCCACCCCAGACAGAGTAGGCCTACCTTTCCACCCCAGACAGAGTAGGCCTACCTTTCCACCCCAGACAGAGTAGGCCTACCTTTCCACCCCAGACAGAGTAGACCTACCTTTCCACCCCAGACAGAGTAGGCCTACCTTTCCACCCCAGACAGAGTAGACCTACCTTTCCACCCCAGACAGAGTAGACCTACCTTTCCACCCCAGACAGAGTAGGCATACCTTTCCACCCCAGACAGAGTAGACCTACCGTTCCACCCCAGACAGAGTAGGTCTACCTTTCCACCCCAGACAGAGTAGACCTACCTTTCCGCCCCCAGACAGAGTAGGCCTACCTTTCCACCCCAGACAGAGTAGGCCTACCTTTCCGCCCCAGACAGAGTAGGCATACCTTTCCACCCCAGACAGAGTAGGCCTACCTTTCCACCCCAGACAGAGTAGACCTACCTTTCCACCCCAGACAGAGTAGGCCTACCTTTCCACCCCAGACAGAGTAGGCCTACCTTTCCACCCCAGACAGAGTAGGCCTACCTTTCCACCCCAGACAGAGTAGACCTACCTTTCCACCCCAGACAGAGTAGGCCTACCTTTCCACCCCAGACATAGTAGGCCTACCTTTCCACCCCAGACATAGTAGGCCTACCTTTCCACCCCAGACATAGTAGGCCTACCTTTCCACCCCAGACAGAGCAGGCCTACTGACGCCAATTTTTTTTTTTAGCTTCAACTGCTGTCTACTCTTCTTCCATGGCTTAGCCCGATGAGAGAAGGTCACAAGTGTTTCCCCTAAAATCTGTCTGGGTTTAAACTTTTTCTATTGTACAGAAAGGGAATAGCTTAATCAATTGGTAGTGGCATAATTAGATGACTTCCTAAGCAAAGTCAGCCTCTGAATGTAAAAGAAATGAAACAATGATATCCCCAATATGCATCGGAGTCCTGTCTTCTCTGGTATTTTTTTTTAAAGCTTGTTTCTAGCATAAAGCATCGCGGACCAAAGAGCTGTTATAAATCACTTTATACAATTGGATCTGTTTTGTTTTCTTCTAAATCTTTAGCTATTGTAACGGCTGTCGTAGGGAGGGGACCAAAGTGCAGCGTGTTGATTGCTCATGATGAATATGTATTTTAACTCAGAACGCTAAAGAAAAATAACAATCAGGGGAAAACAAAAGCGCACAGTTCTGTCAGGTACAGAAAACTAAACGGAAGACAACTACCCACAAACACAGGTGGAAAAAAAACCCTACTTAAGTATGATCTCCAATTAGAGACAACGAGGACCTCTAATTGGAGACCATCCCAAAAAACAACAACATAGAAATAGAAAACTAGATCCAAAACATAGATATACAAAACATAGAAAAACACAAAACACCCCCTGACCTACTCTACCATAGAAAATAACATCTTACTATGGTCAGGACGTGACACCTATGGCATACCCTCTCATAACCTCTCAACTCGAGTCTTGGTTTTTACCTGAGCAGCCCTTCACTGGCACGGTGGTAGGCTATTTAAAGAGTGCATGGTGGGTGGAGGAATTGACCTACAAAATCTATAGATATAGCAGCCTACAGCCTAATGTCGTCTGTCAAACAGGTAGGCCAACCTATTATCTCTTAAACAGGAAGAAATAGTCTCCAACACAAAGCCCCTCTCGTTGTTAGTAAGGTCTAATTAAAATGAAAACGGTTGAAATTAATTATGACCACTGGACTTTCACCTCCTACAGTGTAAGTTACTCGTTCTGGCTTAATGTGAGGTCAATGACTCAGATAAATACATCATGGGCAAGAAACATATTGTTTTTAATAATAATCAATTATAGTAGTAGCAAGTTTTTAAAGTTGACCTCTGGTCCGCCTTCTCATCTTCATGCTCTCCTTCTCAAACCGAATAGATAGGCTATAGGCTAGTCCACATATCGTTTCATTTTTTTGGACTAGGCCTAATCGGAAATTATTTTCTGAAGAAACATTTGACTCTCCCTCCTGAACAGCCACCTACACAGCACAGCCATTGGTTAAGCAGCACAGCCATTGGTTAAGCAGCACAGCCATTGGTTAAAGCAGCACAGCCATTGGTTAAAGCAGCACAGCCATTGGTTAAGCAGCACAGCCATTGGTTAAAGCAGCACAGCCATTGGTTAAAGCAGCACAGCCATTGGTTAAGCAGCACAGCCATTGGTTAAAGCAGCACAGCCATTGGTTAAAGCAGCACAGCCATTGGTTAAGCAGCACAGCCATTGGTTAAGCAGCACAGCCATTGGTTAAGCAGCACAGCCATTGGTTAAAGCAGCACAGCCATTGGTTAAAGCAGCACAGCCATTGGTTAAGCAGCACAGCCATTGGTTAAGCAGCACAGCCATTGGTTAAAGCAGCACAGCCATTGGTTAAAGCAGCACAGCCATTGGTTAAAGCAGCACAGCCATTGGTTAAAGCAGCACAGCCATTGGTTAAGCAGCACAGCCATTGGTTAAGCAGCACAGCCATTGGTTAAGCAGCACAGCCATTGGTTAAAGCAGCACAGCCATTGGTTAAAGCAGCACAGCCATTGGTTAAGCAGCACAGCCATTGGTTAAGCAGCACAGCCATTGGTTAAAGCAGCACAGCCATTGGTTAAAGCAGCACAGCCATTGGTTAAAGCAGCACAGCCATTGGTTAAAGCAGCACAGCCATTGGTTAAGCAGCACAGCCATTGGTTAAGCAGCACAGCCATTGGTTAAAGCAGCACAGCCATTGGTTAAGCAGCACAGCCATTGGTTAAAGCAGCACAGCCATTGGTTAAAGCAGCACAGCCATTGGTTAAAGCAGCACAGCCATTGGTTAAGCAGCACAGCCATTGGTTAAGCAGCACAGCCATTGGTTAAGCAGCACAGCCATTGGTTAAGCAGCACAGCCATTGGTTAAAGCAGCACAGCCATTGGTTAAGCAGCACAGCCATTGGTTAAAGCAGCACAGCCATTGGTTAAAGCAGCACAGCCATTGGTTAAAGCAGCACAGCCATTGGTTAAGCAGCACAGCCATTGGTTAAGCAGCACAGCCATTGGTTAAGCAGCACAGCCATTGGTTAAAGCAGCACAGCCATTGGTTAAAGCAGCACAGCCATTGGTTAAGCAGCACAGCCATTGGTTAAAGCAGCACAGCCATTGGTTAAAGCAGCACAGCCATTGGTTAAGCAGCACAGCCATTGGTTAAAGCAGCACAGCCATTGGTTAAGCAGCACAGCCATTGGTTAAAGCAGCACAGCCATTGGTTAAGCAGCACAGCCATTGGTTAAGCAGCACAGCCATTGGTTAAGCAGCACAGCCATTGGTTAAAGCAGCACAGCCATTGGTTAAGCAGCACACACACACACAAAAAAACAAAAAACGTTTTGGATCAGCAAGAGCAGAGCAGGCCGGGGCTCAGGGTCGGTATAAACATTGCAGTGTGTATCGCAGCCTAGTTGTATTTACACTATCCCAGCAGCTATCTTAGAAATATAATATATAATATATTCCTCTCTGCTTCTCCGAGCATGCACTTAGTAGCCTATAGCCTATAGGCTATGGATCCTCTGATTGAGACCACATTAAATAGTAAATAGGCCACCGCAGCAGAGAATCAGAGATGAGGGGCGACATCGACCACATAGCTTAATAAGCAACTCATTCTAAAACACTGAAATATATTCATGTTTTATCAATTGCAATTTACATGACCCACCCCTGGACTAGATTTTTACTAAACTCTCCCCTTGACTGAAATTGAAAAAAGCATGACCCTCCACCCATTTTCCTCCAGGTCTGCGTTCTGTAAATTTCGATCCGTCCCTCATCATAATCAGTACAACCTTCAAAAAAGTGTTTTACACACATCATAAGTGTCCACTACAATCTTTGCAAGAATCGGAATGCGTGATTTGTCACCAGAACTGAATTAAACAGGAAATCAATAAACTATTACAGCAAACCATTATGCTCCATACCTACACACAGGCATGCTACAGCAGAAACGACGTAACACAATATACAGAAATTGTATTATGATAACGTAATAAGGTACTTACTTTGATAGGAACGCATACACGTTCAAAGTTATTATTAATTACAACAATTGAGACAATGTGGGCACCAAAAAGCTCCAGGGGGAAAAGCTCCAGGGGAAAAAGCTCCAGGGGGAAAAGCTCCAGGGGGAAAAAGCTCCAGGGGGAAAAAGCTCCAGGGGAAAAAGCTCCAGGGGAAAAAGCTCCAGGGGAAAAAGCTCCAGGGGAAAAAGCTCCAGGGGAAAAAGCTCCAGGGGAAAAAGCTCCAGGGGGAAAAAGCTCCAGGGGGAAAAAGCTCCAGGGGAAAAAGCTCCAGGGGAAAAAGCTCCAGGGGAAAAAGCTCCAGGGGAAAAAGCTCCAGGGGGAAAAGCTCCAGGGGAAAAAGCTCCAGGGGGAAAAGCTCCAGGGGGAAAAAGCTCCAGGGGGAAAAAGCTCCAGGGGAAAAAGCTCCAGGGGAAAAAGCTCCAGGGGAAAAAGCTCCAGGGGGAAAAAGCTCCAGGGGGAGAGGCTCCAGGGGGAAAAGCTCCAGGGGGAGAGGCTCCAGGGGGAGAGGCTCCAGGGGGAGAGGCTCCAGGAGGAAAAAGCTCCAGGGGGAAAAAGTTTGTGCAGGTTCTGTTCTGACTGTAGAAGTGCAAATGTCTGCATACTTGACCCGGGAAACACTGGTTGCTTGGGGTCTCATCAAACAGAGAGAAGTTTGTCCGGCTCATCGTAGTAAAGCCTCAAACTTAAATTGTCCACCACAGTGAAATGGGCTACTTCTATGTGAATAAATGAGGAGGCTGAACACACCTCAATTCAAACTGTGGTTGAATTAAACTTGTTTGAAAATAATTACAAATAGCCTATAGATAGAGTCATTTCGTATATATATATATATATATATATGTATAAAAAAAATGATGATAGCTGTGATGGGAAACAGGAAGTTTCGGTAAAATGTTATAAATGCCAACAGATAATTTGTTCGTTCAACATGGTGCGATCTTTCTGTGTCTGTAAAATTAATTATGCAAGAAACGGCGGTGGAAAACGCTTTTATGCACAAATATTGATGTAATAAACATCGTATCAGAGTAAACTTGGAGTCAAGCGATAATATAGTGTGTGGTACCTCCACTAGGACTCGGGGAATCCATGGGTGGTTTCACAGGGTGAAATGATGATAGATGTTTGACAGATACTAATATTTTCACTCTTATCCATAGTTATCTCATCAGGTAGACTAGCCTACCTGCACGGCCTATCCAAGCTGTATTTGCGAGCTGTTGGCTAGAGCGCAAGTCCCTAGCCAAAGTAGGCACATTTGCTATTTAATGTAACATTTTTTTTTTTTTTGTGACAAAACTATTGGTAGAGTTGAAAATGGAAACATTTTGAATTTTAGATTTGTATTTAGATTTGTAAACATGAAAACAAATGCACACACACACACACACACAAAAAAATTACATTTCCGTGTTCGCTGCATTATCTCACACTGATTTTTTTAATCCACATTAAGTCTGTTTGGTGGAAACACCGCCACTGGTGGGGAAAATGCGCATATTTTCTTTATGAGGATTCTAGAATATTCGCATGAAAATCTGTCGACCAATTGGATGGAAACCAAGCTGGGGGATTGCATTCTGACATCAGAGATATTTTGGAGAGAAAAAAGTTAAAAAGTTAAAAGGTTTAGCATGTCCTCTGACAGTTCTGAAGTCTTTTGTAAAATGCTTACATAAGAACATGTGGCAAATAAAGTCTTGTAAATATGATTGTATGGTCCTTAACCCAACACTTGAGAGACAGACCTCTTGGTGTAATGGCTAGAAATACCGTATGAGGTGTTGTTATGCGATACGAGGTCCGTGTAATTGGTGTAAACTCAAAATATCATATTATAGGTGTTATTGGATAGCACTGTAAGTTATTAAACTCTGAGTGGTTATTTTGGGGCTCTCTGTAAAGGGCCTGGTGAGTTTCTCATAATGAAGTGTTCGCTGTTGCTTTCACACATTTAAATGCATAGGCCCTATTTGGTTCACCTATGTTCCTTCTAATAATACAATAATTGCTAGCATTTCATCATGTCTGTTTCATGATTGGCCTATATAGACATGTCTGTTTCATGATTGGCCTATTTAATAATGTCTGTTTCATGATTGGCCTATTTAATAATGTCTGTTTCATGATTGGCCTATATAGACATATCTGTTTCATCATTGGCCTATTTAATAATGTATGTTTCATGATTGGCCTATTTAATAATGTCTGTTTCATGATTGGCCTATATAGACATGTCTGTTTCATGATTGGCCTATTTAATAATGTCTGTTTCATGATTGGCCTATTTAATAATGTCTGTTTCATGATTGGCCTATATAGACATGTCTGTTTCATGATTGGCCTATTTAATAATGTATGTTTCATGATTGGCCTACTTAATAATGTGTGTTTCATGATTGGCCTATATAGACATGTCTGTTTCATGATTGGCCTATTTAATAATGTCTGTTTCATGATTGGCCTATTTAAACATGTCTGTTTCATGATTGGCCTATTTAATAATGTCTGTTTCATGATTGGCCTATATAGACATGTCTGTTTCATGATTGGCCTATTTAATAATGTCTGTTTCATGATTGGCCTATTTAATAATGTCTGTTTCATGATTGGCCTATTTAAACATGTCTGTTTCATGATTGGCCTATTTAAACATGTCCGTTTCATGATTGGCCTATTTAATAATGTCTGTTTCATGATTGGCCTATTTAATAATGTCTGTTTCATGATTGGCCTATTTAATAATGTCTGTTTCATGATTGGCCTATTTAAACATGTCCGTTTCATGATTGGCCTATTTAATAATGTCTGTTTCATGATAGGCCTACATAGACGTACGATTCCTTTTCATTCGGCCAATCATTTCTTACCCTGCTGTGATTGGACGCGATGCATGCAGGGCACGTGAACGTTCACAAAATCTCATGAGGTAGTTTTGTTTATTTAATTCAATGTCTGGTTTCCTTTGTTCATATTTCCCGGATCATGTCGGAGGTCCGTGTCCATATATATTTCTCTGTCATTCTGGTTGTACGTTATAGGAATACGCACGCTTCAGTGCTTAATAGAAGTAGGAGACTTGGCTTGCGCTCCACTTTTTTTGGAGTCAGCATGTTGGCCTAAGAGAAAAATGATTGTTCGTTGTACAGTATGCAAGGGTGTTGAAATATCATTAAATGATCATTAAGTCGGATGAAGACGAATGTACCAATGTAACAATGGATGTGGAAATGACCTTTGACGTCGTAGAACCAGTTCATTGGTTATAATTGTGTAATTGTGTAATTGTGTGGTCCCGGAGGACATTATGTAGGAACTCATAAACGTTTGCGCTCCTGTTAGACAGATTTCATAATGTTTCTAAAAGGGGAGGCTGTGCAGTCTTGCCGTTCAGCGAGGACAGGTTAAGATACAAATGCTTTTTCTATCGGACTTTTGGGCCGTGTATATATTTGGTAAATCTACTTGCATATTTTGTATGATATGGGGCATTCAGCATTGGATCAACAAGACCTGTAAAATAAATCTACACTCTGAGCACGTCAACCTGCCTTGCTTTCTGCTGATGTCATGCCCTTATGACTGATACAAGGTGCCTATTTTACAATTACATGGGCTAATCAAAATGTGTTGTAGACAAAATAATGAAAAGGGATGTCTGGTAGCTTCAATAAATAGACAAAGATTTGTAGTTAAACAAGTCGTTGAATATATAGATTTATTTCCCCTTTATTTGAGACTTGAAAACTTGTGACTCGAATTGACTTGGACTTGCTCTTAGAATGGACGACTTGGACTTGACTCGAGTCTTGACCCATTCTACTTGAGACTCGACTTGAGCCTCGGACCTTGTGACTCGAATGATAGTAACTTGGCCCCACCTCTGCTGATTGCTAAGGTCACATTAAGTAGTGATGGGGAAACAAAGCTTCCTGAAGCACTGAAGTTTTTCCAGCCAGTTGTGTCGAAAATAGGTTCATTACTCGATCAACACATTTGATCAACACAGTGTACACTAGTGGTACTTGCTGGTCAAAAGCATTCAGAAAAGACAAATGATTATAAATGATGACGCACACGCCGTAGCGCGTGCGCAGAGTAGCTTTTTTGTCTTTTACCAAACCAATATGAAACTATAATAATATTTTGAAAATAATACACAACGCAGCAGATGAGAGCACTATGTGTTCACAAGAATGTGGTGGGATTATAAGGGTCTTCATCATCACATCAAGCCTCATGATTGTGGTCAATGTGCACGTGGTAACTGTCCTCGGTGCTGTAATCAACCATGCTCTCTCAGATGTGGTATCACACCTGTTGAGACCTCTTCTCTATAACTTTGTGTGAAATCTATTTCTTATTGTAACGGCAAGTACAATATGCCCTTTGTGTTTCATAGGAATGCAAGGTGTTAAATGTGAATGATTTTATGCTTAGTGCTGATGTTTTTTATTTTGTTTATTTATTCATGTTTTCTATTGTTTTATAAAAATAGTTTTAAGTATATTTCTTTTTAAAATGGTCTGGGGGCAGTATAAGAATATTTTGAATACACAACGCAGAGGATGAGAGGACTAAAAACTAGAGTACTAATGGTCAACAGGGAATTGTAAATAGGAGTTGGGCTTCAGTTCAACAGCAGTTTAGAATCTGTGGAATGTCACTCCTGAATTCAGAGCTACGTGTGCCACATTCTGTACATTGAGTCTGGAGCAGGATACTTGTTATTTGGCCATTAGCCCAGTTGTAGTGCAAGGATTTCTGATTGGTCAACCCCAGGCTAGGGTAGGGGGTTATAAATGACAATCTGCTCCTATGTTCTGTGGAGAAAAGCTGAGCACAGGGGAGGCTGAACATCTACCTCCCAGCATAACATCTATGATTTGTTCTCATTGAATAAACCTATTTTTATCCCCCTGATTTGCTTTGGGGTTTGTGTTATTGAAAAATAACATCAATTGCTAACAAAACCAATCAGGTGGTTGTTCGATGAAACAAAGCTTCGGACGTCATTGATCACGCGATTCTGATAAGGTGATACAGGCATCGGCACACTGCTTCGAACAGCTTCAAACTGCTTCGAGCGCCGATATCAAATGTAACATCACTCATTTTAAATCCGTTCAGCCATTTTGGCACAGTGACTCACTACCTAAACCAGACGCAATGGGTTTCAAGTTTCTCCTCATATCTACTGTATATCATTCCTGTAAGACAAGGCATGGCACGTTGCGCAAGCCCTGCACTTTAAAAATGTTTTAATTGTGTTTCAATGGGGTGGATTATTAACCTTTTAAGCTAGAGATATGTTTTTTTGTTGTTGCTGTGTCTCAACCTACGACGCATTTTAATCTCAATTTCTTTGGTCTGCTGTATCTCTGGAGTAGTCACATTGTTTCTGACACCTTTATCAGAATTCCACAGTTCTTACCTTTTTAACAGTACTAAGCATGTGTTTGTAGGACTAGTTTTGAAAATGAAATGTACTTTATGAAGGTACTAAACAATATTATGTGTCGTTTAGAAACTGCCACCAGAGGGATTCAGAGTTTAACAGGTCATGAACAGTCATAATCGTGTTTTTCATTAAATTTGATGATACTTGAAGGAAACCAGATCAAATGATGTATGTGTATGACAGTGTCATCAGCAAAGCACCCCCACAACAATCACACCTCCTCCTCCATGCTTCACAGTGGGAACCACACATGCGGAGATCATCCATTCACCTACTCTGCGTCTCACAAAGACACAGCAGTTGGAACCAAAAATCTCTAATGTCCATTGCTCGTGTTTCTTGGCCCAAGCAAATCTCTTCTTCTTATTGGTATCCTTCAGTAGTGGTTTCTTTGCAGCAATTTGACCATAAAGACCTAATTCATGCATTCTCCTCTGAACAGTTGATGTTGAGATGTGTCTGTTACTTGAACTCCGTGAAGTATTTATTTGGGTTGCAATTTCTGAGGCTGGTAACTCTAATGAACTTATCCTCTGCAGCAGAGGTAAATCTGGATCTTCCTTTCCTGTGGCGGTCCTCATGAGAGCCAGTTTCATCATAGCGCTTGATGGTTTTTGCGACTGCACTTGAAGAAACTTTCAAAGTTCTTGAAATGTTCCGGATAGACTGAACTTCATGTCTTACTGTAATGATGGTGTCACGTACTTCAAAATGAACAGACCAAGGCGCAGCGCGCATTGAGTTCCATATCTTTTAATACAAAGTGAAAGTAGAAACGAAACAACAAAACTTACAAAGAACGTGAAGTCGTCGTGCCCAAAACAGACTAACACAAACAATATCCCACCAAGCAGGTGGGAGATAGGGCTTCCTAAATATGATCCCCAATTAGAGGCAATGATTACCAGCTGCCTTTAATTGGGAACCATACAAAACCACCAACATAGAAATACACATTCTAGAACACCCCCCTAGTCACACCCTGACCTAAACACTATAGAGAATCCAAGGGCTCTCTACGGTCAGGGCGTGACAGATGGACTGTCGTTTCTCTTTGTTTATTTCAGCTGTTCTTGCCATAATATGGACTTGGCCTTTTACCAAATAGGGCTATCTTCTGTATACCACCCCTACCTTGTCACAACACAACTGAATGCATTAAGAAGGAAAGAAATTCCACAAATTAACCTGTTATTTGAAATACATTCCAGGTGACTACCTCATGAAGCTGGTTGAGAGAATACCAATAGTGTGCAGAGCTGTTATCAAGGCAAAGGGTGGCTACTTTAAAGAATCTCAAATATAAAATATATTTTGATTTGTTTAACACTTTTTTGGTTACTACATGATTCCATATGTGTTATTTCAGAGTTTTGATGTCTTCACTATTATTCTACAATGTAGAAAATAGTAAAAATAAAGAAAAACCCTTGACTGAGTAGGTGTTGTAAAACTTTTGACTAGTACTGTAGGTGGTAAACTAGTAGACTGCATAGATAAAAAAACAGCGAGTAGCAGCAGCGTACAAAACAAGGTGGAATGTCTGTGTGTGTGTGTGTGTGTGTGTGTGTGTGTGTGTGTGTGTGTCTGTCTGTCTGTCTGTCTGTCTGTCTGTCTGTCTGTCTGTCTGTCTGTCTGTCTGTCTGTCTGTCTGTCTGTCTGTCTGTCTGTCTGTCTGTCTGTCTGTGTGTGTGTGTGTGTGTGTGTGTGTGTGTGTGTGTGTGTGTGTGACTGATGGTTGAAGTGTGATTGTGTTTTAATGAGATGGGAGCAGATAGCCTCTTCTCAAGGTTAAAGACTGATATAAACACACACCATGGTGATCTGCAGCAGGGTGTGTTTGATTGATTGTTGATCTATAGCGGGGCTGACATTCACCAGTCAGCCTGGCTGGCTTACTGGCTGACTGGCTGACTGGCTGGCTGACCAGTCAATCAGCCATTCAGCCAGTCAGACAGTCAGTTGGTCAATCAGCCAGCCAACCAGTCAGTCAGTCAGCCAGTCAGTCAGCCAGTCAGCCAGTCAGTCAGCCAGTCAGCCAGTCAGCCAGTCAGCCAGTCAGTCAGTCAGCCAGCCAGTCAGCCAGTCAGTCAGCCAGTCAGCCAGTCAGCCAGCCAGCCAGTCAGCCAGTCAGCCAGTCAGTCAGCCAGTCAGCCAGTCAGCCAGCCAGTCAGCCAGTCAGTCAGCCAGTCAGCCAGTCAGCCAGTCAGTCAGTCAGCCAGTCAGCCAGTCAGCCAGTCAGCCAGCCAGTCAGCCAGTCAGCCAATCAGTCAGTCAGCCAGCCAGTCAGCCAGTCAGCCAGTCAGCCAGTCAGTCAGTCAGTCAGTCAGCCAGTCAGCCAGTCAGCCAGTCAGTCAGCCAGTCAGTTAGTCAGCCAGTCAGTCAGCCAGTCAGTGAGTCAGCCAGCCAGCCAGCCAGTCAGCCAGTCAGTCAGTCAGCCAGTCAGCCAGTCAGCCAGTCAGTCAGCCAGTCAGTCAGCCAGCCAGTCAGCCAGTCAGCCAGTCAGTCAGCCAGTCAGCCAGTCAGCCAGCCAGTCAGCCAGTCAGTCAGCCAGTCAGCCAGTCAGCCAGCCAGTCAGTCAGCCAGTCAGTCAGTCAGCTAGTCAGCCAGTCAGCCAGTCAGTCAGCCAGTCAGCCAGCCAGTCAGTCAGCCAGCCAGCCAGTCAGTCAGCCAGTCAGTCAGCCAGTCAGCCAGTCAGTCAGCCAGCCAGCCAGCCAGCCAGCCAGCCAGTCAGCCAGCCAGTCAGTCAGTCAGCCAGTCAGTCAGTCAGCCAGTCAGTCAGTCAGTCAGCCAGTCAGTCAGCCAGCCAGTCAGCCAGCCAGCCAGCCAGTCAGTCAGCCAGTCAGTCAGCCAGCCAGCCAGCCAGTCAGCCAGCCAGTCAGTCAGTCAGCCAGTCAGTCAGCCAGTCAGCCAGTCAGTCAGCCAGTCAGCCAGTCAGCCAGTCAGTCAGTCAGCCAGTCAGCCAGTCAGCCAGCCAGTCAGCCAGTCAGCCAGTCAGCCAGTCAGCCAGCCAGTCAGCCAGCCAGTCAGTCAGTCAGTCAGCCAGTCAGCCAGTCAGCCAGTCAGCCAGCCAGTCAGCCAGCCAGTCAGCCAGCCAGTCAGTCAGTCAGCCAGTCAGTCAGCCAGTCAGCCAGTCAGTCAGTCAGTTAGCCAGTCAGCCAGCCAGTCAGTCAGTCAGCCAGCCAGTCAGTCAGCCAGTCAGTCAGTCAGCTAGTCAGCCAGTCAGCCAGTCAGTCAGCCAGTCAGTCAGTCAGTCAGCCAGTCAGTCAGCCAGTCAGCCAGTCAGTCAGTCAGTCAGCCAGTCAGCCAGTCAGCCAGTCAGTCAGTCAGTCAGCCAGTCAGCCAGCCAGTCAGCCAGCCAGTCAGCCAGTCAGCCAGTCAGCCAGTCAGCCAGCCAGTCAGCCAGCCAGTCAGTCAGTCAGTCAGCCAGTCAGCCAGTCAGCCAGCCAGTCAGCCAGCCAGTCAGCCAGCCAGTCAGTCAGCCAGCCAGTCAGTCAGCCAGTCAGTCAGTTAGCCAGTCAGCCAGCCAGTCAGTCAGCCAGCCAGTCAGTCAGCCAGTCAGTGAGTCAGCCAGCCAGCCAGTCAGCCAGTCAGTCAGTCAGCCAGTCAGCCAGTCAGCCAGTCAGCCAGTCAGCCAGTCAGCCAGCCAGTCAGCCAGCCAGTCAGTCAGTCAGTCAGCCAGTCAGCCAGTCAGCCAGTCAGCCAGCCAGTCAGCCAGCCAGTCAGCCAGCCAGTCAGTCAGCCAGCCAGTCAGTCAGCCAGTCAGCCAGTCAGTCAGTCAGTTAGCCAGTCAGCCAGCCAGTCAGTCAGTCAGCCAGCCAGTCAGTCAGCCAGTCAGTCAGTCAGCTAGTCAGCCAGTCAGCCAGTCAGTCAGCCAGTCAGTCAGTCAGTCAGCCAGTCAGTCAGCCAGTCAGCCAGTCAGTCAGTCAGTCAGCCAGTCAGCCAGTCAGCCAGTCAGTCAGTCAGTCAGCCAGTCAGCCAGCCAGTCAGCCAGCCAGTCAGCCAGTCAGCCAGTCAGCCAGTCAGCCAGCCAGTCAGCCAGCCAGTCAGTCAGTCAGTCAGCCAGTCAGCCAGTCAGCCAGCCAGTCAGCCAGCCAGTCAGCCAGCCAGTCAGTCAGCCAGCCAGTCAGTCAGCCAGTCAGTCAGTTAGCCAGTCAGCCAGCCAGTCAGTCAGCCAGCCAGTCAGTCAGCCAGTCAGTCAGTCAGCTAGTCAGCCAGTCAGCCAGTCAGTCAGCCAGTCAGCCAGCCAGTCAGTCAGCCAGCCAGCCAGCCAGCCAGTCAGTCAGCCAGTCAGCCAGTCAGCCAGTCAGTCAGTCAGCCAGTCAGTCAGTCAGCCAGTCAGCCAGTCAGTCAGTCAGTCAGCCAGTCAGTCAGTCAGCCAGCCAGCCAGCCAGCCAGTCAGTCAGTCAGTCAGCCAGTCAGCCAGTCAGCCAGTCAGTCAGCCAGTCAGTCAGCCAGTCAGTCAGTCAGCCAGTCAGTCAGCCAGTCAGCCAGTCAACCAGTCAGCCAGTCAGTCAGTCAGCCAGCCAGCCAGCCAGCCAGCCAGCCAGCCAGTCAGCCAGTCAGTCAGTCAGTCAGTCAGCCAGCCAGCCAGTCAGCGAGTCAGTCAGCCAGCCAGTCAGCCAGCCAGCCAGTCAGCCACTCAGCCAGTCAGTCAGTCAGCCAGTCAACCAGTCAAGGAGAGGTTGGATGGTATTAGTATAACCAGAATAGATGCAAAACAATTCAAATGTCCTTTTATTGGTCACGTACACATATTTAGCAGATGTTATTGGTCACATTAACATATTTAGCAGATGTTATTGGTCACATTAACATATTTAGCAGATGTTATTGGTCACATTAACATATTTAGCAGATGTTATTGTTCACATTAACATATTTAGCAGATGTTATTGGTCACATTAACATATTTAGCAGATGTTATAGGTCACATTAACATATTTAGCAGATGTTATTGGTCAGTACACATATTTAGCAGATGTTATTGGTCAGTACACATATTTAGCAGATGTTATTGGTCAGTACACATATTTAGCAGATGTTATTGGTCATGTTAACATATTTAGCAGATGTTATTGGTCACATTAACATATTTAGCAGATGTTATTGGTCAGTACACATATTTAGCAGATGTTATTGGTCAGTACACATATTTAGCAGATGTTATTGGTCACGTACACATATTTAGCAGATGTTATTGTGGGTGTAGCGAAATGCTTTTGTTCCCAGCTCCAACAGTGCAGTAGTATCTAACAATTCACAACAATACACACAAATCTAAAAGTAAAAGAATGGAATTAAGAAATATAGAAACGTTATGACGAGCCATGTCGGAGTGGCATTGACTAACATACAGTAGAACAGAATACAGTATAGACATATGAAATGAGTAAAGCGGCATGTAAACATTATTAAACTGACTGGTGTTCCATTATTAAAGTGCCCTGGTGATTCCATGTCTATGTATTAATAAAGAGGGTTAAACCAAAGCCTCATACCTTTTTAAAGTGTTCATAAATGATGTTAAGATAAACTCCTCTTCAGGAGACCTCTGTGTGTGTGTGTTAAAACCTATTTTGAGTGTCGTGCCCTTCAGACAATATCAGAAGGCAGAAACTACAGTAAGTTCAGACTCGTCCTGTCTGGATCTCACCGTGATTATCTGTTTTTTCTGAGAACACAAGGCTGCCACAGACCTGATGAAACCAGCCACCTGTCAGAAGACGCTTACACTCGGTCACATTGTCATGACCCTATACTTGTCATGAAAGGTCAAGTCTCTGTCAAACCCACTTCTGAGTTTTTACTTGCTGATAAATTGTTTCCTGCTGTCAGGGAGAGGTTAGATTTATTGAAATGTTGTTGCCAGGGAAACTCACGCAAGGAGGACTGGGAGGGGCTATATGAGTTACAGGATGTCTTAGACATTTTGCAGGAACCTGGGGAGAACTATTATATACTGTTATACTGTATTCTGTACCAACTTCTGCCTACAACTGTATTACTAAAAGGAGTATTTTAATTAATACTCAAACAAAGAGTCTGTGTTTCCTTTCCATTACTAATGTATGTTTGATAATTAGACCTGATCGTCTGTTGAAGACATTTGACCAGCAGTATATAACGCAGTAGCCTCTAAGGTAGCCGGGGGGTAACCGGGGGGTAACCGGGGGGGTAGCCGGGGGGTTAGCCGGGGGGGTAGCCGTGGGGGTAGCCGGGGGGTAGCCGGGGGGGTAGCCGGGGGGGGTAGCCGGGCGGCAGCCGAGGGGTAGCCGGGGGGGTAGGCGGGGGTGTAGCCGGGGTGAGTAGCCGGGCGGCAGCCGGGGGGGTAGCCGGGCGGCAGCCTAGGGATAGCCGGGGGATAGCCGGGGGGGTTGCCGGGGGGGTTAGCCGGGCGGCAACCGAGGGGTAGCCGGGGGATAGCCGGGGGGTAGCCGGGCGGCAGACGGGGGGGTAGCCGGCTAGTGATGGCAACAACCATGAACCCAGTGGCTCCTGTTGAATTAGACTGTAGGATACGGTTAACCAATATTACCAATATATTCCCCTAATCTCTTAATAACAGATTAACCAATACTCTACCAACCTCTCCAATATTCCCCTAATCTCTTAATAACAGGTAAACCAATACTCTACCAACCTCTCCAATATTCCCCTAATCTCTTAATAACAGGTAAACCAATATTCTACTAACCTCTCCAATATTCCCCTAATCTCTTAATAACAGGTAAACCAATATTCTACTAACCTCTCAAAATTATATTCCACTAATCTCTTAATAACAGATTAACCAATACTCTACTAAACTCTCAAAATTATATTCCCCTAATCTCTTAATAACAGATTAACCAATACTCTACTAACCTCTCAATATTATATTACCCTAATCTCTTAATAACAGATGAACCAATACTCTACCAACCTCTCCAATATTCCCTGAATGTTTTACTCTGATCCCTCTGAAAGATATGTAGGAACCAGCAATCCTTCCTCTTTAAAAGGCTCTGCAGGGTCAATCCAATGTCTGCTATGGCCATTACAACATTTACTGAGATGCAGCCTCTGCAGAACATTCATACTTCTTGAGCTGTTATATGTATCCAATAAATGGTCCCTGCACCTCAACACTCGTAGTTATTCAGGGATAATCTCTATAGCCATCCGGCTTAATTACAACCAACTGGCTAAACGAAAAGACAAGACCTTACCTCTCTTCCGAGATGTTGGACACCGTTTCCCGGAGCTTGACACAGGAGCTCAGCCAAGACAGCATGAAGTTAACAGACTGCACCGATTTCCCACTTGCATGTCCATCCCAAATGTCCCCATTGCGCTCCAGCAAAGTGTACCTGCATTTAGACTATTGTCTACAGTGTATGTGTAGTTTCACACTATATTGAGGTAAAAATCGGAGTATAATGCTTGTATGGATGTCAACCCCAATACATGTCCAGTACAATACATGTTCATGTCACCGTCATCAATAAACTGCAATACAGCTAAAAACTACTTTGACTACCGCCACCAATTTCTGTATACTAGCAATGCTAACTGCTTATACGAATGAGTTAGCATTGGCCAGTCACTAAACCTGAAAAGGGACAACTTATTAACGTTATACAGCGAAAACAGCAAAATATATCCAAATCGGATTTTAGTAACCACATTGTGGACATGTTACAAAACATCAATAAATACAGATTTGACAAGTATCCACTTTGTTAGATCAGATTGGTTGAATGTGGGCCAGTCCAGCAGCCTTCTTCTATCCCCTATTACATTGACATCTCTACCTCATCTATCAACATTACCTCCATGACATCTCTACCTCATCTATCAGCATTACCTCCCTGATCTTTTTCTTTTATCCCCATTTACCTCCCTGATCTCTTTCCATCTATCAACATTACCTCCCTGACCTCTTTACCTCATCTATCAACATTACCTCCCTGACCTCTTTACCTCATCTATCAGCATTACCTCCCTGACCTCTTTACCTCATCTATCAGCATTACCTCTGACCTCTTTACCTCATCTATCAGCATTACCTCTGATCTCTTTACCTCATCTATCAGCATTACCTCCCTGACCTCTTTACCTTATCTATCAGCATTACCTCCCTGACCTCTTTACCTTATCTATCAGCATTACCTCCCTGACCTCTTTACCTTATCTATCAGCATTACCTCCCTGACCTCTTTACCTCATCTATCAGCATTATCTCCCTGACCTCTTTACCTCATATATCAGCATTACCTCCCTGATCTCTTTACCTCATCTATCAGCATTACCTCCCTGACCTCTTTACCTCATCTATCACCATTACGTCCCTGACCTCTTTACCTCATGTAACAGCATTACCTCCCTGACCTCTCTACCTCATCTATCACCATTACCTCTGACCGCTCTACCTCATCTATCAGCATTACCTCCATGGCCTCTTTACCTCATCTATCAGCATTACCTCCCTGACCTCTTTACCTCATCTATCAGCATTACCTCCCTGATCTCTTTACCTCATCTATCCCCATGACCTGCCTGACCTCTTTACCTTATCTATCAGCATTACCTCCCTGACCTCTTTACCTTATCTATCAGCATTACTTCCCTGACCTCTTTACCTCATCTATCAGCATTACCTCCCTGACCTCTTTACCTCATATATCAGCATTACCTCCCTGACCTCTTTACCTCATCTATCAGCATTACCTCCCTGACCTCTTTACCTCATGTATCCCCATTACCTCCCTGACCTCTTTACCTCATGTATCCCCATTACCTCCCTGATCTCTTTCCATCTATCCTCATGACCTGCCTGACCTCTTTACCTCATCTATCCCCATGACCTTCCTGACCTCTTTACCTCATCTATCTCCATTATCTCCTGTGAGGAGCGGCGCTGGAGACACGAAGCAGGTACAGGAACATTTAATAAACGACAGACATGAAAAAGGACAGGAACAGCATCTGGACAGGGGACAAAATAACGACATCAATGCAGACACAGGGAGCAACCGGGGAAACAGACAGTTATAGACGGGGAAATCAACAACGGGAAGGAGTCCAGGTGAGTCCAATGAGCGCTGCTGCGCGTAATGATGGTAACAGGTGTGCGTAATGAAGGGCAACCTGGGGCCCTCGAGCACCAGAGAGGGAGAGCAGGAGGAGGCGTGACACCTCCCCGATATCTTTCCAGGAGTTCAAACTATTTTTCATGTCTTCGAAATCCCTACACGAGGTATCTTCCGGTTTGACTTCCGGTTTGGAGCGAGCAGTCGCACTACGCTTCGCTCCACAGGTAATATTACACTTCACTACATTACAACGGCTTGAGTTGTTTGATC
This sequence comes from Salmo salar, assembly GCF_965601325.2. Lineage (NCBI taxonomy): Eukaryota > Metazoa > Chordata > Actinopteri > Salmoniformes > Salmonidae > Salmo > Salmo salar. The sequence goes on along the minus strand of NC_138301.1, from coordinate 122,000,013 downwards.
TGAGCAATTCTTCTTAGCTAGCTACATAGCCGTCTTTGCATCAAAGATAATTGTGTAGTTTAGAGTAATTGAGTAATTATCGAGGCTAGCTATCTTCGTCCTCCTAACGTAGTCAACACTGCTAGCTGCTAGCTAGCTAATCATCACTGCTAGCTAGCCAACTTCTACCGACTAGCAGCACTGTAGAAACTATTACATTACAACGTAATGACTTGATTAGTGTGGTGTTAGTTAGCCAGCTACATAATTGTCTTTGCTGTCTCTGTATCTAAGATAATTGTGTAGTTTGAGTAATTATCGAGGTGAGCTAGCCAGCCGCGACGCGGCGCCAGACTTAGTCAACAGACCTAGTCATCATTAACCCACTGCTAGCTAGCCAACCGTTACCGACTAGCAGCGCTGTAGATACTAATACTTTACAACGGAACGATTTGACTAGTGCAGTGTTAGCTAGCTAGCTACTTAGTTGTCTTTGTCATAGCTTGATAATTGTGTAGTCTAGTAATTACCGAGGTTAGCTAGCCAGCCATCGAGGTTAGCTAGCCAGCTATTTCCGTCCCCCGCGACGCCATTTTTCCTAACCCAGCCAACTATTACCGACGAGCAGCATTGTAGAAACTAAATACATACAAGGAACGTCTCGATTAGTGTTATGTTAGCTAGCTAGCTACAAAGTTGCTTTGTATCATGACAAGGTGTAGTACTGAAACTATCGAGGTTACCTAGCCAGCTACACGTTCAAAGTCAACAACGCAGCCACTGCTAGCTAGCCTACTCCACCAGCCAGCAGTACTGTATCATTTTAGTCAATAAGATTCTTGCAACGTAAGCTTAACTTTCTGAACATTCGAGACGTGTAGTCCACTTGTCATTCCAATCTCCTTTGCATTAGCGTAGCCTCTTCTGTAGCTTGTCTACTATGTGTCTGTCTATCCCTGTTCTCTCCCCTCTGCACAGGCCATACAAACGCTCCACACCGCGTGGCCGCTGCCATTCTAACCTGGTGGTCCCAGCGCTCACGACCCACGTGGAGTTCCAGGTCTCCGGCAGCCTCTGGAACTGCCGGTCTGCGGCCAACAAGGCTGAGTTCATCTCAGCCTATGCTACCCTCCAGTCCCTAGACTTCCTGGCGCTGACGGAAACATGGATTACCACAGATAACACTGCTACTCCTACTGCTCTCTCCTCGTCTGACTACGTGTTCTCGCATACCCCTAGAGCATCGAGCCAGCGGGGTGGTGGCACTGGAATCCTCATCTCTCCCAAGTGGACATTCTCTCTTTCTCCCCTGACCCATCTGTCTATCTCCTCATTTGAATTCCATGCTGTCACAGTTACCAGCCCTTTCAAGCTTAACATCCTTATCATTTATCGCCCTCCAGGTTCCCTTGGAGAGTTCATCAATGAGCTTGACGCCTTGATAAGTTCCTTTCCTGAGGATGGCTCACCTCTCACAGTTCTGGGTGACTTTATCCTCCCCACGTCTACCTTTGACTCATTCCTCTCTGCCTCCTTCTTTCCACTCCTCTCCTCTTTCGACCTCACCCTCTCACCTTCCCCCCCTACTCACAAGGCAGGCAATACGCTTGACCTCATCTTTACTAGATGCTGTTCTTCCACTAATCTCATTGCAACTCCCCTCCAAGTCTCCGACCACTACCTTGTATCCTTTTCCCTCTCGCTCTCATCCAACACTTCTCACTCTGCCCCTACTCGGATGGTATTGCGCCGTCCCAACCTTCGCTCTCTCTCTCCCGCTACTCTCTCCTCTTCCATCCTATCATCTCTTCCCTCTGCTCAAACCTTCTCCAACCTATCTCCTGATTCTGCCTCCTCAACCCTCCTCTCCTCCCTCTCTGCATCCTTTGATTTTCTCTGTCCCCTATCCTCCAGGCCGGCTCGGTCCTCCCCTCCTGCTCCGTGGCTCGACGACTCACTGCGAGCTCACAGAACAGGGCTCCGGGCAGCCGAGCGGAAATGGAGGAAAACTCGCCTCCCTGCGGACCTGGCATCCTTTCACTCCCTCCTCTCTACATTTTCCTCTTCTGTCTCTGCTGCTAAAGCCACTTTCTACCACTCTAAACTCCAAGCATCTGCCTCTAACCCTAGAAAGCTCTTTGCTACCTTCTCCTCCCTCCTGAATCCTCCTCCCCCTCCCCCCCCCCCTCCTCCCTCTCTGCGGATGACTTCGTCAACCATTTTGAAAAGAAGGTTGACGACATCCGATCCTCGTTTGCTAAGTCAAACGACACCGCTGGTCCTGCTCACACTGCCCTACCCTGTGCTTTGACCTCTTTCTCCCCTCTCTCTCCAGATGAAATCTCGCGTCTTGTGACGGCCGGCCGCCCAACAACCTGCCCACTTGACCCTATCCCCTCCTCTCTTCTCCAGACCATTTCCGGAGACCTTCTCCCCTACCTCACCTCGCTCATCAACTCATCCTTGACCGCTGGCTACGTCCCTTCCGTCTTCAAGAGAGCGAGAGTTGCACCCCTTCTGAAAAAACCTACACTCCATCCCTCCGATGTCAACAACTACAGACCAGTATCCCTTCTCTCCTTTCTCTCCAAAACTCTTGAACGTGCCGTCCTTGGCCAGCTCTCTTGCTATCTCTCTCAGAATGACCTTCTTGATCCTAATCAGTCAGGTTTCAAGACTGGGCATTCAACTGAGACTGCTCTTCTCTCTGTCACGGAGGCTCTCCGCACTGCTAAAGCTAACTCTCTCTCCTCTGCTCTCATCCTTCTAGACCTATCTGCTGCCTTTGATACCGTGAACCATCAGATCCTCCTCTCCACCCTCTCCGAGCTGGGCATCTCCGGCGCGGCCCACGCTTGGATTGCGTCCTACCTGACAGGTCGCTCCTACCAGGTGGCGTGGCGAGAATCTGTCTCCGCACCACGTGCTCTCACCACTGGTGTCCCCCAGGGCTCTGTTCTAGGCCCACTCCTATTCTCGCTATACACCAAGTCACTTGGCTCTGTCATATCCTCACATGGTCTCTCATATCATTGCTATGCAGATGACACACAATTAATCTTCTCCTTTCCCGCTTCTGACAACCAGGTGGCGAATCGCATCTCTGCATGTCTGGCAGACATATCAGTGTGGATGACGGATCACCACCTCAAGCTGAACCTCGGCAAGACGGAGCTGCTCTTCCTCCCGGGGAAGGACTGCCCGTTCCATGATCTCGCCATCACGGTTGACAACTCCCTTGTGTCCTCCTCCCAGAGTGCTAAGAGCCTCGGCGTGACCCTGGACAACACCCTGTCGTTCTCCACTAACATCAAGGCGGTGACCCGATCCTGTAGGTTCATGCTCTACAACATCGCAGAGTACGACCCTGCCTCACACAGGAAGCGGCGCAGGTCCTAATCCAGGCACTTGTCATCTCCCGTCTGGATTACTGCAACTCGTTGTTGGCTGGGCTCCCTGCCTGTGCCATTAAACCCCTACAACTCATCCAGAACGCCGCAGCCCGTCTGGTGTTCAACCTTCCCAAGTTCTCTCACGTCACCCCGCTCCTCCGCTCTCTCCACTGGCTTCCAGTCGAAGCTCGCATCCGCTACAAGACCATGGTGCTTACCTACGGAGCTGTGAGGGGAACGGCACCTCCGTACCTTCAGGCTCTGATCAGGCCCTACACCCAAACAAGGGCACTTCGTTCATCCACCTCTGGCCTGCTCGCCTCCCTACCTCTGAGGAAGCACAGTTCCCGCTCAGCCCAGTCAAAACTGTTCGCTGCTCTGGCACCCCAATGGTGGAACAAGCTCCCTCACGACGCCAGGACAGCGGAGTCAATCACCACCTTCCGGAGACACCTGAAACCCCACCTCTTTAAGGAATACCTGGGATAGGATAAAGTAATCCTTCTAACCCCCCCCCCTTAAAAGATTTAGATGCACTATTGTAAAGTGGTTGTTTCACTGGATATTATAAGGTGAATGCACCAATCTGTAAGTCGCTCTGGATAAGAGCGTCTGCTAAATGACTTAAATGTAAATGTATCAACAAAAAAAATATATATATATTTGTGAATTTGTTCTGATAGCCTTTCGTCAAAGTTCTCAATGTTTGTTGTCAAGGAAGATGTCAAGGTAGTGAGTTTGTGTTTATACAGGATGTACCGCCCCCCACCTACCATTAACCAGTCATGTCAATGCATGATTGGGGTGGCAGGTAGCCTAGTGGTTAGAGCGTTGGGCTAGTAAGGGCTAGCAACCGAAAGGTTGCTAGATTGAATCCCCCGAGCTGACAAGGTAAAAAGCTGTCGTTCTGCCCCTGAACAAGGCAGTTAACCAACTGTTCCCCGCTATGCTGTGATTGTAAATAAGATTTTTTTTCTTAACTGACTTGCCCTAGTTAAATAAAGGATACATAAATAAAAATGCAGAGCTATACAGAGTTACGGGGCGATAAAACAGAAACAATGTATTCAAGTGCCTAGCACTGGGATTGAACCCACAATCCTTGGAACCAAAGTGTAAGTTTTAAACCCTTCATTTATTTGTTAGCCTACTAGCTGGCAGTGTGTGCTCACGTTGCCCCTAGTGGACGAAATTGAAGGCAGCTCCCGCTGTTCTGGTAGAGAGTTGAACGCTGAAGTCTATCTGGTGTGATGTCGCTGCCATATTACCATGTCATCTATTACAGGCTTTACTGTGCTCTCTGGAGTGATCGAGAGGGTTCTCTCTCTATATTATGAAAAGCCAATTGTCAGGTGTCAAGAGCGTACAGCCTCCCTTGGGATTTGGGAGGGGTACAACCACCCTTTGTGTGAATAGGTTAAACCTCTTTGAGGGTTTGAAATCTTGTCAGACACACACACACACACACACACACACACACACACACACACACACACACACACACATACATACATACATACACACACACACAAACACACACACCTTTGAGGAGGATGAAACGGTGCTTGAAGGTGAACGTACACAAAGCACAGTGAAAACATTAGAGACTCTCTCCTCTGTCACCCCCCTCCCTCCCTCCACACTGCTCTCCTCTCTAACCCCCTGCTAGGGTGACACAATATAATTATTTCTCTCTGCAGTATCACACTGTTTCCTGACTCAGCAAGGAGCTTCTTTCCTCTCCTCTATTGCTCTCGTTCTTTCTCTCTCTTTCTCTCTCTTTTTGTCTCTAAACCTTTTTGTCTCTCTGTGAATGCTCCACGGTCTGGGGTTCTTTTCTCCAGTGTTCTCTGTCTCTCTGTGAATGCTCCACGGTCTGGGGTTCTTTTCTCCAGTGTTCTCTGTCTCTCTGTGAATGCTCCACGGTCTGGGGTTCTTTTCTCCAGTGTTCTCTGTCTCTCTGTGAATGCTCCACGGTCTGGGGTTCTTTTCTCCAGTGTTCTCTGTCTCTCTGTGAATGCTCCACGGTCTGGGGTTCTTTTCTCCAGTGTTCTCTGTCTCTCTGTGAATGCTCCACGGTCTGGGGTTCTTTTCTCCCGTGTTCTCTGTCTCTCTGTGAATGCTCCACGGTCTGGGGTTCTTTTCTCCAGTGTTCTCTGTCTCTCTGTGAATGCTCCACGGTCTGGGGTTCTTTTCTCCAGTGTTCTCTGTCTCTCTGTGAATGCTCCACGGTCTGGGGTTCTTTTCTCCAGTGTTCTCTGTCTCTCCTTCTCTTTTACTCTCTATGTCCCTTATTTTATTTCTCTCTCTCTCCTCTCCTTTATCTGTGCTGAGTGTATGGTCGATGGAGAGACAGATATAGAGAGAGGGAGACAGAGAGAGAGGGGGGGTGAGAGAGAGAGGGGGAGAAAGAGAGAGAGAAAGAGAGACAGAGAGGACACAGAACTCTGTCACAAAGTAAAGCGAGTGATGGACAGAAAATGAATCAGTCTCAAAAAAGACAGAGATAGACAGATGAGAGAGACAAGAGGACAGACAGAAGCCCTCTGGAGGAACAGGGAGAGGGATGGACAGAATACTCTTCTGTCAGAATGGAGAGAGTGATAGATAGACAGATGACTTGTTTGTCAGAGAAGAAGAGACAGATGAAGAAAGGAGAGAGGAATGCTTTTACTTCTCCCCATTCCTCTGATCACTACAACTGAGAACAATTGTCCCACTAGGCCTCTGTCTTCACACAGTGTCTCAAGGTATCTCCCCTCCTCTGTCTTCACACAGTGTCTCAAGGTATCTCTCCTCCTGTCTTCACACAGTGTCTCAAGGTATCTATACTCTGTCTTCACACAGTGTCTCACGGTATCTATACTCCTCTGTCTTCACACAGTGTCTCACGGTATCTCTCCTCTGTCTTCACACAGTGTCTCAAGGTATCTATACTCTGTCTTCACACAGTGTCTCATGGTATCTCTCCTCCTCTGTCTTCACACAGTGTCTCACGGTATCTCTCCCCTCTGTCTTCACACAGTGTCTCACGGTATCTCTCCTCCTCTGTCTTCACACAGTGTCTCACGGTATCTCTCCCCTCTGTCTTCACACAGTGTCTCACAGTGTCTCACGGTATCTCTCCTCCTCTGTCTTCACACAGTGTCTCACGGTATCTCTCCTCTGTCTTCACACAGTGTCTCACAGTATCTCACGGTATCTCTCCCCTCTGTCTTCACACAGTGTCTCACAGTGTCTCACGGTATCTCTCCCCTCTGTCTTCACACAGTGTCTCACGGTATCTCTCCTCCTCTGTCTTCACACAGTGTCTCACGGTATCTCTCCTCTGTCTTCACACAGTGTCTCACAGTATCTCACGGTATCTCTCCCCTCTGTCTTCACACAGTGTCTCACGGTATCTCTCCTCCTCTGTCTTCACACAGTGTCTCAATGTATCTTCCCTCCTCTCTAGCCGGTGTCACAGTGACGGGTGTTGATCTGAAGGCCAACTTCGAATCAAGAGCAAAAGAATAAGGACGGTGTGACAGTAATGGACGCTGGGAGAGCTGTACGAGTCAATGTGACAGTAATGGAGGCTGGGAGAGCTGTACGAGTCAATGTGACAGTAATGGACGCTGGGAGAGCTGTACGAGTCAATGTGACAGTAATGGAGGCTGGGAGAGCTGTACAAGTCAATGTGACAGTAATGGAGACTGGGAGAGCTGTACGAGTCAATGTGACAGTAATGGAGGCTGGGAGAGCTGTACGAGTCAATGTGACAGTAATGGAGGCTGGGAGAGCTGTACGAGTCAATGTGACAGTAATGGAGGCTGGGAGAGCTGTACGAGTCAATGTGACAGTAATGGAGGCTGGGAGAGCTGTACGAGTCAATGTGACAGTAATAGAGGCTGGGAGAGCTGTACGAGTCAATGTGACAGTAATGGAGGCTGGGAGAGCTGTACGAGTCAATGTGACAGTAATGGAGGCTTGGAGAGCTGTACGAGTCAATGTGACAGTAATAGAGGCTGGGAGAGCTGTACGAGTCAATGTGACAGTAATGGAGGCTGGGAGAGCTGTACGAGTCAATGTGACAGTAATGGAGGCTGGGAGAGCTGTACGAGTCAATGTGACAGTAATGGAGGCTGGGAGAGCTGTACGAGTCAATGTGACAGTAATGGAGGCGGGAGAGCTGTACGAGTCAATGTGACAGTAATGGAGGCCGGGAGAGCTGTACGAGTCAATGTGACAATAATGGAGGCTGGGAGAGCTGTACGAGTCAATGTGACAGTAATGGAGGCTGGGAGAGCTGTACGAGTCAATGTGACAGTAATGGAGGCTGGGAGAGCTGTACGAGTCAATGTGACAGTAATGGAGGCTGGGAGAGCTGTACGAGTCAATGTGACAGTAATGGAGGCTGGGAGAGCTGTTCGAGTCAATGTGACAGTAAGGGAGGCTGGGAGAGCTGTACGAGTCAATGTGAGAGTAATGGAGGCTGGGAGAGCTGTACGAGTCAATGTGACAGTAATGGTGGCTGGGAGAGCTGTACGAGTCAATGTGACAGTAATGGAGGCTGGGAGAGCTGTATGAGTCAATGTGACAGTAATGGAGGCTGGGAGAGCTGTACGAGTCATTGTGACAGTAATGGAGGCTGGGAGAGCTGTACGAGTCAATGTGACAGTAATGGAGGCTGGGAGAGCTGTTCGAGTCAATGTGACAGTATTGGAGGCTGGGAGAGCTGTACGAGTCATTGTGACAGTAATGGTGGCTGGGAGAGCTGTACGAGTCAATGTGACAGTAATGGAGGCTGGGAGAGCTGTACGAGTCATTGTGACAGTAATGGAGGCTGGGAGAGCTGTACGAGTCAATGTGACAGTAATGGAGGCTGGGAGAGCTGTACGAGTCAATGTGACAGTAATAGAGGCTGGGAGAGCTGTACGAGTCAATGTGACAGTAATGGAGACTGGGAGAGCTGTACGAGTCAATGTGACAGTAATGGAGGCTGGGAGAGCTGTACGAGTCAATGTGACAGTAATGGAGGCTGGGAGAGCTGTACGAGTCAATGTGACAGTAATGGAGGCTGGGAGAGCTGTACGAGTCAAAGTGACAGTAATGGAGGCTGGGAGAGCTGTACGAGTCAATGTGACAGTAATAGAGGCTGGGAGAGCTGTACGAGTCAATGTGACAGTAATGGTGCTGGGAGAGCTGTTCGAGTCAATGTGACAGTAATGGAGGCTGGGAGAGCTGTACGAGTCAATCTGACATGACGGCAAATTCAATTTTCAGGTATTATGTGTAGATTGATGAGAACAAAAAAGACAATTTAATCAATTTTCGAATAAAACTGTAACGTAACAAAATGTGAAAAAAGTCAAGCGGTCTTAATTTTTTGGGGACTGTCGATTGCATTTAGAAAAAAACTTCTAGATTAACTGCATTAAGCATTTTTCCACGGCTGGCCATGCTTTCCACCTAACTACCCCTACTGCATTCAACAGCACTGCACCCCCCATAGCTACTCGCCCAAGCCTCCCCCATTTCTCCTTCTCCCAAATCCATTCAGCTGATGTTCTGAAAGAGCTGCAAAATCTGGACCCCTACAAATCAGCTGGGCTTGACAATCTGGACCCTTTCTTTCTAAAATTATCTGCCGAAATTATTGCAACCCCTATTACTAGCCTGTTCAACCTCTCTTTCGTGTCGTCTGAGATTCCCATAGATTGGAAAGCAGCTGCTGTCATCCCCCTCTTCAAAGGAGGTGACACTCTTGACCCAAATTGCTACAGACCTATATCCATCCTACCCTGCCTTTCTAAGGTCTTCGAAAGCCAAGTCAACAAACAGATTACTGACCATTTCGAATCCCACCGCACCCTCTCCGCTATGCAATCTGGTTTCAGAGCTGGTCATGGGTGCACCTCAGCCACGCTCAAGGTCCTAAACGTCATCGTAACCGCCATCGATAAGAAACAATACTGTGCTGCCGTATTCATTGACCTGGCCAAAGCTTTTGACTCTGTTAATCACCACATCCTCATCGGCAGACTCAGTAGCCTTGGTTTCTCAAACGATTGCGTCGCCTGGTTCACCAACTACTTCTCTGACAGAGTTCAGTGTGTCAAATCGGAGGGCCTACTGTCTGGACCTCTGGCAGTCTCTATGGGGGTACCACAGGGTTCAATTCTTGGGCCAACTCTTTTCTCTGTATACATAAATGATGTCGCTCTTGCTGCTGGTGAATCTCTGATCCACCTCTACGCAGACGACACCATTCTGTACACTTCTGGCCCTTCTTTGGACACTGTGTTAACAACCCTCCAGACGAGCTTCAATGCCATTCAACTCTCCTTCCATGGTCTCCAACTGCTCCTAAACACAAGTAAAACTAAATGCATGCTCTTCAACCGATCGCTGCCTGCACCTGCCCGCCTGTCCAGCATTTTATTTTTTATTTTTTTATTTTATTATTATTTTTTTTCTATTTTTTTTTCTACTGCATCATTGATTGTATGTCGTTTTACTCCATGTGTAACTCTGTGTTTTTTTGTATGTTGTCGAACTGCTTTGCTTTATCTTGGCCAGGTCGCAATTGTAAATGAGAACTTGTTCTCAACTTGCCTACCTGGTTAAATAAAGGTGAAATAAAATAAATAAATAAATAAATAAACTGAAAAAAAAAATGTGGCCCTCAACTTGTGCCCAGGCAGTACAAACGTACCTAGGCAGGCAGACATTACTTCGCTACAGCCATGTCTATCAGGCATCCTTAGGCAAATATTTTACAACAATAAATGATTATATTGCTGTTTCTCCTCACTGTTAATAAACTTAAACTAGATGGATAGCCAATCATTTTTATTTACACTTGTTTTTGGAAGGATGTTCAGTCGTGTTATCGAACAAGGACATCCATATTTACATTCATAAAAAAAAAGGAAAGTGCGATCATGATAACATAGAGGTGTCACGTCCTGGCCAGTATAAGGGTTAATTGTCATTGTAGTTTGGTCAGGACGTGGCAGAGGGTATTTGGTTTATGTGGTTCGGGGTGGTGTGTTTGTTGTAGGGGATTTGATTTATGTATTCCGGGGTTTTTGGGCACTGTTCCTTGTTTATGTATTTCTATGTTGATCTAGCTGGTTGTATGTCTATGTTTGGTTAATTGGGGTTGGGACTCTCAATTGAAGGCAGGTGTTGTCTATTTGCCTTTGATTGAGAGTCCCATATATTAGGGTGTGTTTGTTTGTCTTTTGTGGGAGATTGTTTGTGAGCACTGCTTGTTGAGTATCATGTATCATGTATCATGTATCATGTATCATGTATCATGTATCATGTATCATGTATCATGTATCATGGTATGGTATGGTATGGTATTGTTTTTTTCTGTGGATGCTTTACTCTTTTTTTGTGAATTAAAAGAATGAGTATCCATATACCCGCTGCATTTTGGTCTTCCCTGCAACACCACGACGTAATACGTGACGAGAGGTTTACTACATTTTGTTGTTAGAAACCATGGTTGAATACATTGACTGTCAGTTGCTACGGACAGCAGGGCCCGCTATATCACCAAAATGTCTATGTAATCTTGCAACAACAACAAATTACAGTACACATTCATTCATTCATTCGTTACAATGACCGCACAAAGATTACAGTAAGGGTATTGGTAATGTAAAACAGATTTACAGTAACATGCTGTACTGTAAAATTTGCAAGACTGTAAAGTTGCTAGGAACTTGCTAGCTGCTTGCTGTAATTACAATACTATAGCTGTGTTTCTGTTTTTATTACAGTAGGCTCTGCTGTAAAGCAAAATTACAGTATTTAAAAGTTTGACAGTGTGAAAACTATACTTCAGTGAGGGCATCCAGAGTTTACTCAGACACACGCACTGCTGAGCTGGCAGAGAAGGAGAGAGGGAGGGAGAGAGGGAGGGATAGAGGGATAGAGGGAGCGATAGAAGGATAATTGGGTTGACGTGATGAAAGGAGAGAAGGAAAGTAGATAAACCTTTGTTTATTAAACACCACTGGGAGAGGGGGAGGAGAGGGGGAGAGGAGAGGAGAGGTGGAGAGGAGAGGGAGAGAGGAGAGGATAGGGGTAGGAGAGGTGGAGAGGACAGGAGAGGTGGAGAGGAGAGGGAGAGAGGAGAGGAGAGGGGTAGGAGAGGTGGAGAGGACAGGAGAGGTGGAGAGGAGAGGGAGAGAGGAGAGGATAGGGGTAGGAGAGGTGGAGAGGACAGGAGAGGTGGAGAGGAGAGGGAGAGAGGAGAGGAGAGGGGTAGGAGAGGTGGAGAGGACAGGAGAGGTGGAGAGGGAGAGGGAGAGAGGAGAGGAGAGGGGTAGGAGAGGTGGAGAGGACAGGAGAGGTGGAGAGGAGAGGGAGAGAGGAGAGGAGAGGGGTAGGAGAGGTGGAGAGGACAGGAGAGGTGGAGAGGAGAGGGAGAGAGGAGAGGATAGGGGTAGGAGAGGTGGAGAGGACAGGAGAGGTGGAGAGGAGAGGGAGAGAGGAGAGGAGAGGGGTAGGAGAGGTGGAGAGGACAGGAGAGGTGGAGAGGAGAGGGAGAGAGGAGAGGAGAGGGGTAGGAGAGGTGGAGAGGACAGGAGAGGTGGAGAGGAGAGGGAGAGAGGAGAGGAGAGGGGTAGGAGAGGTGGAGAGGACAGGGGAGGTGGAGAGGGAGAGGAGAGGAGAGGGGAGGTGGAGAGGAGAGGGGGTGGAGAGGGGAGGTGGAGAGGAGAGGTGGAGATGACAGGAGAGGTGGAGAGGGAGAGGAGAGGAGAGGGCGAGGAGTGGTGGAGAGGAGAGGTGGAGAGGAGAGGGGGAGGAGAGGAGAGGTGGAGAGAAGGAGAGAGGGAGGAGAGTGCGAAAGAGTGGGCGAAAGTGAGCGATGAAGATGAAGAGAGAGACGAGATGCTAGGCCAATGAAGTATGAGTCTGAGGTACTTGACTTTTATGTTTACAATCTGTACTAAACAAAAATATAAACGCAACATGCAACAATTTAAATGATTTTTCTGAGTTACAGTTCATATAAGTAAATCAGTTAATTCAAATAAATTAATTAGGCCCTAATTTATGGATTTCACATGACTGGGCAGAAGCCCACCCACTGGGCATCCAGGCCCAGCCAATCAGAATACCTTTTTTTTTTCTCCCCACAAAAGGGTTTTATTACAGACAGAAATACTCCTCAGTTTCATCAGCTGTCCAGGTGGCTGGTCTCAGACGATGCCGCAGGTGAAGAAGCCGGATGTGGAGGTCCTGGGTTGGCGTGGTTACATGTGGTCTGAGGTTGTGAGGCCGGTTGGACGTACTGTCAAATTCTCTAAAACAACGTCGGAGGCGGCTTATGTTTCACGTTTCAAGATTTAATGTCACGATGCTCAAGTACAGGGAAGTTCTTGAAAAGTCAAAACCCAACAATGCAATAATCAATAACAATGTATTACCAGAAAATTTAAAAAAAATTAAAGTAAAGGAAATATGAACTACACAATAAAGTAAGTAAAAAAGCAAGCAGACAATAAACAGGAAATATTATAAAAGTCAGTTCCAGTACCATATTAACAATGTACAGGGATACTGGAGTGATGGAGGTAGATATGTATAGGGGGAAGGGGACAGGGATACTGGAGTGATGGAGGTAGATATGTATAGGGGGAAGGAGACAGGAATACTGGAGTGATGGAGGTAGATATGTATAGGGGGAAGGAGACAGGAATACTGGAGTGATGGAGGTAGATATGTATAGGGGGAAGGGGACAGGGATACTGGAGTGATGGAGGTAGATATGTATAGGGGGAAGGAGACAATATACAGGGTCAGTACCATATTAACAATGTACAGGGATACTGGAGGGATGGAGGTAGATATGTATAGGGGGAAGGAGACAGGGATACTGGAGTGATGGAGGTAGATATGTATAGGGGGAAGGGGACAGGGATACTGGAGGGATGGAGGTAGATATGTATAGGGGGAAGGAGACAATATACAGGGTCAGTACCATATTAACAACGGACAGGGATACTGGAGTGATGGAGGTAGATATGTATAGGGGGAAGGAGACAGGAATACTGGAGTGATGGAGGTAGATATGTATAGGGGGAAGGAGACAGGAATACTGGAGTGATGGAGGTAGATATGTATAGGGGGAAGGAGACACGGATACTGGAGTGATGGAGGTAGATATGTATAGGGGGAAGGAGACAGGGATACTGGAGTGATGGAGGTAGATATGTATAGGGGGAAGGGGACAGGGATACTGGAGTGATGGAGGTAGATATGTATAGGGGGAAGGAGACAGGGATACTGGAGTGATGGAGGTAGATATGTATAGGGGGAAGGAGACAGGGATACTGGAGTGATGGAGGTAGATATGTATAGGGGGAAGGGGACAGGGATACTGGAGTGATGGAGGTAGATATGTATAGGGGGAAGGGGACAGGGATACTGGAGTGATGGAGGTAGATATGTATAGGGGGAAGGGGACAGGGATACTGGAGTGATGGAGGTAGATATGTATAGGGGGAAGGGGACAGGGATACTGGAGTGATGGAGGTAGATATGTATAGGGGGAAGGGGACAGGGATACTGGAGTGATGGAGGTAGATATGTATAGGGGGAAGGGGACAGGGATACTGGAGTGATGGAGGTAGATATGTATAGGAGACAGGGATACTGGAGTGATGGAGGTAGATATGTATAGGGGGAAGGGGACAGGGATACTGGAGTGATGGAGGTAGATATGTATAGGGGGAAGGGGACAGGGATACTGGAGTGATGGAGGTAGATATGTATAGGGGGAAGAGGACAGGGATACTGGAGTGATGGAGGTAGATATGTATAGGGGGAAGGAGACAGGGATACTGGAGTGATGGAGGTAGATATGTATAGGGGGAAGGGGACAGGGATACTGGAGTGATGGAGGTAGATATGTATAGGGGGAAGGGGACAGGGATACTGGAGTGATGGAGGTAGGTATGTATAGGAGGAAGGGGACAGGGATACTGGAGTGATGGAGGTAGATATGTATAGGGGGAAGGGGACAGGGATACTGGAGTGATGGAGGTAGATATGTATACGGGGAAGGGGACAGGGATACTGGAGGGATGGAGGTAGGTATGTATAGGGGACAGGGATACTGGAGTGATGGAGGTAGGTATGTATAGGGGACAGGGATACTGGAGGGATGGAGGTAGATATGTATAGGTGGAAGGAGACAGGGATACTGGAGGGATGGAGGTAGGTATGTATAGGAGACAGGGATACTGGAGTGATGGAGGTAGATATGTATAGGTGGAAGGAGACAGGGATACTGGAGTGATGGAGGTAGGTATGTATAGGGGACAGGGATACTGGAGGGATGGAGGTAGATATGTATAGGATACAGGGATACTGGAGGGATGGAGGTAGATATGTATAGGGGACAGGGATACTGGAGGGATGGAGGTAGATATGTATAGGTGGAAGGAGACAGGGATACTGGAGGGATGGAGGTAGATATGTATAGGGGACAGGGATACTGGAGTGATGGAGGTAGATATGTATAGGGGACAGGGATACTGGAGTGATGGAGGTAGATATGTATAGGGGGAAGGAGACAGGGATACTGGAGGGATGGAGGTAGATATGTATAGGGGGAAGGGGACAGGGATACTGGAGTGATGGAGGTAGATATGTATAGGGGGAAGGTGACAGGGATACTGGAGTGATGGAGATAGATATGTATAGGGGGAAGGAGACAGGGATACTGGAGTGATGGAGGTAGATATGTATAGGGGGAAGGGGACAGGGATACTGGAGTGATGGAGGTAGATATGTATAGGGGACAGGGATACTGGAGTGATGGAGGTAGATATGTATAGGGGGAAGGAGACAGGGATACTGGAGTGATGGAGGTAGATATGTATAGGGGGAAGGGGACAGGGATACTGGAGTGATGGAGGTAGATATGTATAGGGGGAAGGGGACAGGGATACTGGAGTGATGGAGGTAGATATGTATAGGGGGAAGGAGACAGGGATACTGGATATAAGATAAACAGAGTAGCAGCAGCTTGTATCTAAGTGGATGTGTGGGTGTGTAGAGTCAATATAAATGTATGTGCATATTGTGTGTGTGTGTGTGTGTGTGTGTGTGTGTGTGTGTGTGTGTGTGTGTGTGGTGTCTGTTGGAGTGACAGTGTATGTGTGTGTTGGAGTGACAGTGTGTGTGTGTGTTGGAGTGACAGTGTGTGTGTGTGTGTGTGTGTGTGTGTGTGTGTGTGTGTGTGTGTGTGTGTGTGTGTGTGTGTGTGTGTGTGTGTGTGTGTGTGTGTGTGTTGGAGTGACAGTGTGTGTGTGTTGGAGTGACAGTGTGTGTGTGTGTGTGTGTGTGTGTTGGAGTGACAGTGTGTGTGTGTGTGTGTGTGTGTGTGTGGTGTGTGTGTGTGTGTGTGTGTGTGTGTGTGTGTGTGTGTGTGTGTGTGTGTGTGTGTGTTGGAGTGACAGTGTGTGTGTGTGTGTGTGTGTGTGTGTGTGTGTGTGTGTGTGTGTGTGTGTGTGTGTGTGTGTGTGTGTGTGTGTGTCTGTCTGTCTGTAGGGCCCTGTGAATGCGCATAGAGACATTGCAGAGATTGAAATAAAGGGTCAATAAAGATACAAGGTTAACTCAGATAGTCCGTGTAGCTATTTTATTAACTATTCATCAGTCTTATGGCTTGGGGGGATAGAAGCTGTTCAGGAGCCTGTTGGTCCCAGACTTGATGCACCGCTACCTCTTACCGTGTGGAAGCAGAGAGAACAGTCTATGGCTTGCATGGTTGTGGGTCTTTGATGTTCTCTTTTCACACCGCCTGATATAAAAAGGTCAAGGATGTAGTGGGCCGTCTGCACCACCCTCTGTATCGCCATGAGATCCAGGGCGGTGCTGTTGCCATACCAGGCAGTGATGCAGCCAGTCAATATGCTCTCAATGGTACAGCTGTAGAACCCTTTTGAGGATTTGAGGGCCCGTGCCAAACTTTTACTACCTCCTGATTGGGGAGAGGCACTGTCGCGCCTTCTTCACAACTGTGATTTAGTGATTTGGACACTTGAACTTGAAGCTGTCTACCTGCTCCACTGCCGCCTCGTCGATGTGGATGGGGGGCGTGCTCAACCCCCCCCCCCCCCCCCATTGGATAAGAGCGTCTGCTAAATGACGTAAATGTAAATGTGACGATAACAGCTGAAAACTCCCTCGGGAGGTAAAACGGTCGGCATTTTACCATCAGGTATTCCAAGACGGCTGAACAGCGGGTCGACACTTCCACCACGCTGGAGTTAGAACACCAGGTGGAGTTTATGAAGAGGCAACCCCCCCCCCCCCCGAATTCCCCGACTCCACTGTCCTGTCCGCACACTTGAATGGAGAACCCATCGAGATGGATAGCCGTGGGGGTATTTTGTCCGAGAGCCATGTTTCTGAAAAGCAAAGAATATTGCAGTTTCGAGAGTCCCGTTGGTAGCAAATCCGCGATCGGAGGTCCTCCTTTTTTTTTTATCAAGTGACTGGTAGAGAAATTTATATTCAATTCTCTGACCACAGCTCTGGTGCACATTCCTGCGGTCAGCATGCCAATTGAACACATCCCTCAAAACTTGAGACATCTGTGGCATTGTGTTGTGTGACAAAAAACTGCACATTTTAGAGTGGCCTTTTATTGTTCCCAGCACAAGTTGCACCTGTGTAATGATCATGCTGTTTAATCAGCTTCTTGATATGACACACCTGTCAGGTGGATGGATTATATTGGCAAAGGAGAAATGCTCAATAACATTTTCTGCACAACGTTTTAGAGAAATAAGCTTTTTGTGAGTATGGAACATTTTCTGGGATATTTTATTTCAGCTCATGAAACATGAGACCAACACTTTACATGTTGTGTTTTTATATTTTTGTTCATTACACAAAGTATTCGTTTTTTTCTTATAAATGTTATTATGTAAGTTATTACGGATTCTGCAGACTGACTGCTTTCTCCTCTCCCCAAACTCCACTATTATTGTGTATGTGTGTGTGTGTGACTAAATGGACAGGATGATTGTTCACAAGGAATGGCTGCAGGATTAATGCTGTGTTGTGTTAGTTTGTGTTGTGTTAGTTTGTGTTGTGTTAGTTTGTGTTGTGTTGTGTTAGTTTGTATTGTGTTAGTTTGTGTTGTGTTGTGTTAGTTTGTGCTGTGTTAGTTTGTGTTGTGTTAGTTTGTGCTGTGTTGTGTTAGTTTGTGTTGTGTTAGTTTGTGTTGTGTTGTGTTAGTTTGTGTTGTGTTGTGTTCGTTTGTGTTGTGTTGTGTTAGTTTGTGTTGTGTTAGTTTGTGTTGTGTTAGTTTGTGTTGTGTTAGTTTGAGTTGTGTTAGTTTGTGTTGTGTTAGGTTGAGTTGTGTTAGTTTGTGTTGTGTTAGTTTGTGTTGTGTTAGTTTGTGCTGTGTTAGTTTGTGTTGTGTTAGTTTGTGTTGTGTTAGTTTGTGTTGTGTTGTGTTGTGTTAGTTTGTGTTGTGTTAGTTTGTGTTGTGTTAGTTTGTGCTGTGTTAGTTTGTGTTGTGTTAGGTTGTGTTGTGTTAGTTTGTGTTGTGTTAGTTTGTGCTGTGTTAGTTTGTGTTGTGTTAGGTTGTGTTGTGTTAGTTTGTGTTGTGTTGTGTTAGTTTGTGTTGTGTTAGTTTGTGCTATGTTAGTTTGTGTTGTGTTGTGTTAGTTTGTGTTGTGTTAGTTTGTGTTGTGTTAGTTTGTATTGTGTTAGTTTGTGTTGTGTTAGTTTGTGTTGTGTTGTGTTAGTTTGTGCTGTGTTAGTTTGTGTTGTGCTGTGTTAGTTTGTGTTGTGTTGTGTTGTGTTGTGTTAGTTTGTGTTGTGTTAGTTTGTGTTGTGCTGTGTTAGTTTGTGTTGTATTGTGTTAGTTTGTGTTGTGTTAGTTTGTGCTGTGTTAGTTTGTGTTGTGTTAGTTTGTGTTGTGTTAGTTTGTGTTGTGTTATTTTGTGTTGTGTTAGTTTGTGTTGTGTTAGTTTGTGTTGTGTTATTTTGTGTTGTGTTAGTTTGTGTTGTGTTAGTTTGTGTTGTGTTAGTTTGTGCTGTGTTAGTTTGTGTTGTGTTAGTTTGTGTTGTGTTAGTTTGTGTTGTGTTAGTCTGTGTTGTGTTGTGTTAGTTTGTGTTGTGTTAGTTTGTGTTGTGTTAGTTTGTGTTGTGTTAGTTTGTGTTGTGTTAGTTTGTGCTGTGTTAGTTTGTGTTGTGTTAGTTTGTGCTGTGTTAGTTTGTGTTGTGTTAGTTTGTGCTGTGTTAGTTTGTGCTGTGTTAGTTTGTGTTGTGCTGTGTTAGTTTGTGTTGTATTTTGTTAGTTTGTGTTGTGTTAGTTTGTGTTGTGTTAGTTTGTGTTGTGTTAGTTTGTGTTGTGTTAGTTTGTGCTGTGTTAGTTTGTGCTGTGTTAGTTTGTGTTGTGCTGTGTTAGTTTGTGTTGTATTTTGTTAGTTTGTGTTGTGTTAGTTTGTGCTGTGTTAGTTTGTGTTGTGTTAGTTTGTGTTGTGTTAGTTTGTGTTGTGTTAGTTTGTGCTGTGTTAGTTTGTGTTGTGTTAGTTTGTGTTGTGTTAGTTTGTGTTGTGTTAGTTTGTGCCGTGTTAGTTTGTGTTGTGTTAGTTTGTGTTGTGTTAGTTTGTGTTGTGTTAGTTTGTGCTGTGTTAGTTTGTGTTGTGTTAGTTTGTGTTGTGTTAGTTTGTGTTGTGTTAGTTTGTGCTGTGTTAGTTTGTGTTGTGTTAGTTTGTGTTGTGTTAGTTTGTGTTGTGTTAGTTTGTGCCGTGTTAGTTTGTGTTGTGTTAGTTTGTGTTGTGTTAGTTTGTGTTGTGTTAGTTTGTGCTGTGTTAGTTTGTGTTGTGTTAGTTTGTGTTGTGTTAGTTTGTGCTGTGTTAGTTTGTGTTGTGTTAGGTTGAAAAGAGATGTACATTCCCCTCAGTAACAATAACTCTGAACTCCTTCATCTCTCTCCTCCGTATATCTGCCTATTTCTATATTTACTTTCATTTAACCTTTATTTAACTCGGCAAGTCAGTTATTAAGAACAAATTCTTATTTACAGTGACGGCCTACCAAAAGGCAAAAGGCCTCCTGCGGGGACGGGGACATGGGATTAAAAATACATAAAAATATAGAACAAAACACACATCACGACAAGAGAGACAACACAACACTACATAAAGAGAGACCTAAGACAACAACACAGCAAGGCAGCAACACATGATAACACAGCATGGTAGCAACACAACATGACAAGAACATGGTAGCAACACAACATGACAACAACATGGTAGCAATACAAAACATGGTACAAACATTATTGGGCACAGACAACAGCACAAACATGGTAGCAACACAACATGACAACAACATGGTAACAACACAGCATGGTAGTAACACAACATGGTAACAACACAGCATGGTAGCAACACAACAACAACATGGTAACAACACAACATGGTAGCAACACAACAACAACATGGTAACAACACAACATGGTAGCAACACAGCATGGTAGCAACACAACAACAACATGGTAACAACACAGCATGGTAGCAACACAACAACAACATGGTAGCAACACAGCATGGTAGCAACACAACAACAACATGGTAACAACACAACATGGTAGCAACACAACAACAACATGGTAACAACACAGCATGGTAGCAACACAACAACAACATGGTAGCAACACAGCATGGTAGCATCACAACAACAACATGGTAACAACACAGCATGGTAGCAACACAACAACAACATGGTAGCAACACAACAACAACATGGTAACAACACAGCATGGTAGCAACACAACAACAACATGGTAACAACACAGCATGGTAGCAACACAACAACAACATGGTAGCAACACAGCATGGTAGCAACACAACAACAACATGGTAGCAACACAACATGGTAACAACACAACAACAACATGGTAACAACACAGCATGGTAGCAACACAACGTGGTAGCAGAACAAAACACAGAACAAACATTATTGGGCACAGACAACAAAACAAAGGCAAGAAGGTAGAGACAACAATACATCAGATGAAGCAGCCACAACTGTCAGTAAGAGTGTCCATGATTGAGTCTTTGAATGAAGAGATGGAGATAAAACTGTCCAGTTTGAGTGTTTGTTGCAGCTCGTTCCAGTCGCAGCGAACTGAAAAGAGGAGTGACCCAGGGATGTGTGTGCTTTGGGGACCCTTAACAGAATGTGACTGGCAGAACAGGTGTTGTATGTGGAGGATGAGGGCTGCAGTAGATATCTCAGATAGGGGGGAGTGAGGCCTAAGAGGGTTTTATAAATAAGCATCAACCAGTGGGTCTTGTGACGGGTTTAGAGAGATGACCAGTTTACAGAAGAGTATAGAGTGCAGTGATGTGTCCTATAAGGAGCATTAGTGGCAAATCTGATGGCAGAATGGTAAAGAACATCTAGCCACTCAAGAGCCCCCTTACCTGCCGATCTATAAATGACGTCTCTGTAATCTAGCATGGGTAGGATGGCCATCTGAATCAGGGTTAGTTTGGCAGCTGGGGTGAAAGAGGAAGGATAGAGGAAACCACGTCTAGATTTAACTTTAGCCTGCAGCTTTGATATGTGCTGAGAGAAGGACAGTGCACCATCTAGCCATACTCCCAAGTACTTGTATGAGGTGACTACCACCAGCTCTAAACCCTCAGAGGTAGTAATCACACCTGTGGGGAGAGGGGCATTCTTCTTACCAAACCACATGACCTTTGTTTTGGAGGTGTTCAGAACAAGGTTAAGGGCATAGAAAGCTTGTTGGACACTAAGAAAGCTTTGTTGTAGAGTGATTAACACAAAATCTGGGGAGGGGCCAGCTGAGTATAAGACTGTATCAGCTGCATATGAATGGATGAGAGAGCTTCCTACTGCCTGAGCTATGTTGTTGATGTAAATTGAGAAGAGCGTGGGGCCTAGGATCGAGCCTTGGGGTACTCCCTTGGTGACAGGCAGTGGCTGAGACAGCCGATGTTCAGACTTTGTACACTGCACTCTTTGAGAGAGGTAGTTAGCAAACCAGGCCAAAGACCCCTCAGAGACACTAATACTCCTTAGCCAGCCCACTAGAATGGAATGGTCTACTGTATCAAAAGCTTTGGCCATGTCAATAAAAATAGCAGTACAACATTTCTTAGAATCAAGGGCAATGGTGACATCATTGAGGACCTTTTAAGGTTGCAGTGACACATCCATAACCTGAGCGGAAACCAGATTGCATACCAGAGAGAATTCTATAGACATCAAGAAAACCAGTCAGTTGACAACTTTTCCACACATTTGATAAACAGGGCAAAATAGAAATAGGCCTATAACTGTTAGGATCAGCTTGATCTCCCCCTTTAAATAAAGGATGAACCGTGGCTGCCTTCCAAGCAATGGGAACCTCCCCAGAAAGGAGAGACAGGTTAAACAGGTCAGAGATAGGTATGGCAATTATCAGGGCAGCAACCTTAAAGAAGAAAGGGTCTAAACCATCTGACCCAGATGTTTTTGGATCTCCTTTAGCACCTCAGACTCAGTGACTGCCTGCAGGGAGAAACTTTGTAGCGGGGCAGGGGGAAAAGAGGGAGGAGCCTATGGGCTATTCGCATTAGAGGGGGTGCGAGATGAGGACATTTTGGACGGGCAAGGAGGCATGGCTGAGTCAAATAGAAATCCTGACTTAATGAAGTGGTGATTTAAAATTCTCAGCCATGTGCTTCTTGTCAGTACCAACCACATCATCAACATTAACCTCTATGGGCTAGGTGGGACGCTTGCGTCCCACCTACGTAACAGCCACTGGCAGCCTGTGGCGCGATTTTCAAAACCGTAAAAATCCTATTACTTCAATTTCTCAAACATATGACTATTTTACAGCTATTTAAAGACAAGACTCTCGTTAATCTAACCACACTGTCCGATTTCAAAAAGGCTTTACAACGAAAGCAAAACATTAGATTATGTCAGCAGAGTACCAAGCCAGAAATAATCAGACACCCATTTTTCAAGCCAGCATATAATGTCACCAAAACCCAGAAGACAGCTAAATGCAGCACTCACCTTTGATGATCTTCATCAGATGACAACCCTAGGACATTATGTTATACAATACATGCATGTTTTGTTCAATCAAGTTCATATTTATATCAAAAACCAGCTTTTTACATTAGCATGTGACGTTCAGAACTAGCATGCCCCCCGCAAACTTCCGGGGAATTCGCTAACATTTTACTAAATTACTCACGGTAAACGTTCACAAAAAGCATAACAATTATTTTAAGAATTATAGATACAGACCTCTATGCACTCGATATGTCCGATTTTAAAATAGCTTTTTGGTGAAAGCACATTTTGCAATATTCTAAGTACATAGCCCAGGCATCACGGGCTCGCTATTTAGACACCCGGCAAGTTTAGCACTCACCATAATCATATTTACTATTATAAAAGTTTGATTACCTTTTGTTGTCTTCGTCAGAATGCACACCCAGGACTGCTACTTCAATAACAAATGTTGGTTTGGTCCAAAATAATCCATCGTTATATCCGAATAGCGGCGTTTTGTTCGTGCGTTCCAGACACTATCCGAAATAGTAAATAAGTGTCGCGCGCATGGCGCAATTCGTGACAATAAAATTCTAAATATTCCATTACCGTACTTCGAAGCATGTCAACCGCTGTTTAAAATCAATTTTTACGCCATTTTTCTCGTAGAAAAGCGATAATATTCCGACAGGGAATCTCCTTTTCGGCAAACAGAGGAAAAAATCCCAAAGGCGGGGGCGGTCGGGTCACGCGCCTAAGCCCAGTGTCCCTTGATCGGCCACTTGAGAAAGGCGATAATGTGTTTCAGCCTGGGGCTGGAATGACGACATTCTGTTTTTTCCCGGGCTCTGAGCGCCTATGGACGACGTGGGAAGTGTCACGTTAGAGCAGAGATCCTTAGTAAATGATAGAGATGGAAAAGAAGTTCAAGAAATGGTCAGACAGGCCACTTCCTGTAAAGGAATCTCTCAGGTTTTGACCTGCCATTTGAGTTCTGTTATACTCACAGACACCATTCAAACAGTTTTAGAAAATTTAGGGTGTTTTCTATCCATATGTAATAAGTATATGCATATTCTAGTTACTGGGTAGGAGTGGTAACCAGATTAAATCGGGTATGTTTTTTATCCAGCTGTGTCAATACTGCCCCCTAGCCCTAACAGGTTTTAAGGGACATGGGCAGCTGTGATGAAGAGGGTTTATTCTCCAGGTCTTTAACCGTTTTCCAGAACTTTTTGAGGTTAGACCCACAGAGAGAGAACTCCTCCTTAAAGTAACTAACTTTAGCCTTCAGGATAGACTGACTGCACTTATTTCACATGTGCCTGAACGAAACAGTCAGCCTGAGTATGCGGGTGCTTAGCCTTTCACCAAATGCAAATCTTGTTGTTAAACTTTTTTTTTTAAATGTACAACTTTTTTTTTGTACAAAAAACACAAGGAAGGGGTAACATTAAAGTATTAGAACATGAAGGACAAACAATACAGCATCAAGACACTATCAAACATGTATCAGTCTTTCCGCAGCAGAGCCATCCTTATGTGTGAGGGTGCGTGTGCATGATAGTGATATATACAACAGAGCCATCCTTATGTGTGAGGGTGCGTGTGCATGATAGTGATATATACAACAGAGCCATCCTTATGTGTGAGGGTGCGTGTGCATGATAGTGATATATACAACAGAGCCATCCTTATGTGTGAGGGTGCGTGTGCATGATAGTGATATAAAATATATGTCATAGCTTCCTTTTTCATGATCACAACCTAGTGAACCCCCCGCCCCCCCCCCCCCCCCCCCCCCCCCACACACACACACACACACACACACAGTTCCCCAATAGCTGTCCCTCAACCATTCGAGACCCCTCCCACAGTCCCCCCCCCCCCCCCCCCCGGAAAAAAAATAATACTTTTAATTCCATTAATTCCATTCCCCACCCCCAAGAACCCCCCCCCCCCAATGCACAAACAACCAAGAGAATGAACTAAAGAGAAACAAGGAAAAGACAGAAGAAAACAGCAAACAACAATGCAAAAAAAAAATACATTTTTAAAACAAAGGACATCAAGGACAACTGAAATCATAACAGCAATGCCTACTTTATATGTTTGTGTGCATGTCTGCGTGTCCAAATGCAATTCTTGAGGTGGAGTAACTCTGCAAGATCACAGTCGAACCAAAGGCTGAACCAGAGTTTAATTCTCATTTTCCTTATGGGGGTGTGTTTGCTAACAATAATACTGAAAATATCAAAAAAAGATTGTCCAAGCGTCTTCGACAGAGGGGAATCAAGCTGATTCTATACCATTTCACAGAGGCCAGTTCGTGAAGGAAGACTTGCTCATTAAAGTTTTTTAGCAAGCGTCTATGACAAATCAGGACAGGTCGTTTCACTGAGCAGCCATTACAAACACAGGCTGGCTGAAAAAAACACCAGACTGATACCTATCAGGATTATTTGTGAGGATAACATCGAGGAGAGTAGCCTTTTCTGGGTGTTTGGAGTCATACCTTGTGGGATTGGTAATAATCTGAGAAAGATTTAGGGAGTCCCATTGCTTTAGGACTTGGTCAGGTGGTTTAAGCATGTCCCAGTTTAGGTCACCTAGCAGGACAAATTCAGACTTAGTGTAAGGGGCCAGGAGAGAGCTTAGAGCAAGTAGGGTACAGGCCGGTGATGATGGAGGACGATAGCACGCAGCAACAGTCAACAAAGAGCTATTTGAACGTTTAAAACCAGCAAATCAAATTGTTTGGGGACAGACTTGGTGGAGACAACCGAGCACTGAAGGTGATCCTTGGTAAAGATTTCCACTCCCCCACCTTTGGAAGATCTGTCTTGCTGAAAAAGGTTATAACCAGAAAGGTTAACATCAGTATTCAAAACACTCTTCCTTATTAACCACGTCTCAGTAATGACCAACACATCTGGATTGGAGCTGTGAACCCACACTTTCAATTGATCCATTTTATGTAATAAGCTTCTAGTGTTAACGTGCAGAAAACCCAGGCTTTTACGAGAGCAGAAATCACTGAAGCAGATATCAGAGAACAAGTCAGAATTGGGGCTAGCGACAGTAGATGGACCAGGTTGTACATGCACATTTCCAGATATCATCAGCAGTAATACAATCAGGGCACGGCAGAGGACAGGGAGAGCTCTGCGGTGTTGATTTATAACATCAATGTGCATTAGATGGCAACAAGATCATATTGTACAGTAATTTCATCAGGTAACATGAATACAAAGCCGGCAAGAGGTGGTTTAGAATAGGATGGGAGGCCAAGAGTCTGTATAACCAATAGAGAGAGTCAGAGTCCCGAGTTTTGGGAACAAACATAGTCTGTCCTACGGTTGAGTAAACAAGAAAGTTCGTAATCAATAAAGCATGCAGGAGTCATGAGGCAAAATAGCAAAATGCACAATAAATAAAATATATCGACTTGGGGGTTAGCCACTCTAAGTTCAGAGTCACTCGCACCAACAGTGCCTGTGTGCTGGAGGTGAGTTAAACCTCGGGAGAGAGAGGGGAGTATGGTGGGGGTACCTGTACCAGACAGGGGGAGACAGGCCAGGGCAGACGGTGAACAGAGAGAGGGGAGTATGGTGGGGGTACCTGTACCAGACAGGGGGAGACAGGCCAGGGCAGACAGTGAACAGAGAGAGGGGAGTGTGGAGGAGGGTACCTGTACCAGACAGGGGGAGACAGGCCAGGGCAGACGGTGAACAGAGAGAGGGGAGTATGGTGGGGGTACCTGTAGCAGACAGGGGGAGACAGGCCAGGGCAGACGGTGAACAGAGAGAGGGGAGTGTGGAGGAGGGTACCTGTACCAGACAGGGGGAGACAGGCCAGGGCAGACAGTGAACAGAGAGAGGGGAGTGTGGAGGAGGGTACCTGTACCAGACAGGGGGAGACAGGCCAGGGCAGATGGTGAACAGATCACCAGGTGGAATCCAAGCAGCAGAGCAGCAGGCAACGGGAGTAGGCGTCACATCCATTTGGGAGAAGCTTTTATTTCTGGAGGCAGATTTCTTGTAGAAAATGCCAGTGGATGGTCTCTGAACAGCAGGAGGCCTCTGGATCTGGGTGGGGTAGACTGCCCATTGTTGGGCTCAAAGGCTTCGACACCTCTCACTTCACACCTCAGTGCTAATTTAAGTTGTATCTGGTCGTTCTGGACTGTCTCAGTTCCAGGTTGGATGGTGTATTAATCTTTCCAGATCATTTTTTTTTTTTTTGTCCAAAATTAGGTTGTAGGTTTGGATTTTTGATCTGGAGTGAAGTATATTGTGTGGAGGGTAGGATCCTGTATATGCCCCTGCCCCCAAAAAATGCCCAAGTTAATCTAACTCCAAATATTTCTATTTCTTAAAAAAAAACATGTTGAAAAATTGTGAGAGATCACGTGCAGCTGTTCTATGCTATTGTTCTTTATCGCTCTTTTTTCTCTGACAGAAGCACAGTGACACACACACACACACACACACACACACACACACACACACACACACACACACACACACACACACACACACACACACACACACACACACACACACACACACACACACACACACACACACACACACACAGTGCTAACAGAGTTTTGTTAAGCGTCAGCAAGACTTGTGCACTTCACAAGCTGTGTCAGAGAGTGGGAGAGGGTGAGAGTTGACGCGTTCGCCCTGCTGTGTGCCGAAAAAGTGTGTGTGTGTGTGCGTATGTGAGTGAGAGAGCATCTGCGTGTGTGTTTTAACCACAGGAGGTTAAGCATTACCATGGCAATTCAGTGGGTTGATGGTACCTCCTGTGAAAAAGCTTCTCCTGAATCCCCTCGTGTTCCATATCTCCATCTCTTCTCATCCCCAGTGTTCCAGATCTCCATCTCTTCTCATCCCCAGTGTTCCAGATCTCCATATCTTCTCATCCCCTCGTGTTCCAGACCTCCATCTCTTCTCATCCCCAGTGTTCCAAATCTCCATATCTTCTCATCCCCTCATGTTCCAGATCTCCATCTCTTCTCATCCCCAGTGTTCCAGATCTCCATCTCTTCTCATCCCCAGTGTTCCAGATCTCCATCTCTTCTCATCCCCAGTGTACCAGATCTCCATCTCTTCTCATCCCCTCGTGTTCCAGATCTCCATCTCTTCTCATCCCCAGTGTTCCAGATCTCCATCTCTTCTCATCCCCAGTGTTCCAGATCTCCATATCTTCTCATCCCCTCGTGTTCCAGACCTCCATCTCTTCTCATCCCCAGTGTTCCAAATCTCCATATCTTCTCATCCCCTCATGTTCCAGATCTCCATCTCTTCTCATCCCCAGTGTTCCAGATCTCCATCTCTTCTCATCCCCAGTGTTCCAGATCTCCATCTCTTCTCATCCCCAGTGTACCAGATCTCCATCTCTTCTCATCCCCTCGTGTTCCAGATCTCCATCTCTTCTCATCCCCAGTGTTCCAGATCTCCATCTCTTCTCATCCCCAGTGTTCCAGACCTCCATCTCTTCTCATCCCCAGTGTTCCAGACCTCCATCTCTTCTCATCCCCAGTGTTCCAGACCTCCATCTCTTCTCATCACCTCGTGTTCCAGACCTCCATCTCTTCTCATCCCCAGTGTTCCAGATCTCCATCTCTTCTCATCCCCAGTGTTCCAGACCTCCATCTCTTCTCATCCCCTCATGTTCCAGACCTCCATCTCTTCTCATCCCCAGTGTTCCAGACCTCCATCTCTTCTCATCCCCAGTGTTCCAGATCTCCATCTCTTCTCATCCCCAGTGTTCCAGACCTCCATCTCTTCTCATCCCCAGTGTTCCAGATCTCCATCTCTTCTCATCCCCAGTGTTCCAGACCTCCATCTCTTCTCATCCCCTCATGTTCCAGACCTCCATCTCTTCTCATCCCCAGTGTTCCAGACCTCCATCTCTTCTCATCCCCAGTGTTCCAGATCTCCATCTCTTCTCATCCCCAGTGTTCCAGATCTCCATCTCTTCTCATCCCCAGTGTTCCAGACCTCCATCTCTTCTCATCCCCAGTGTTCCAGATCTCCATCTCTTCTCATCCCCAGTGTTCCAGACCTCCATCTCTTCTCATCCCCTCATGTTCCAGACCTCCATCTCTTCTCATCCCCAGTGTTCCAGATCTCCATCTCTTCTCATCCCCAGTGTTCCAGATCTCCATCTCTTCTCATCCCCAGTGTTCCAGACCTCCATCTCTTCTCATCCCCTCATGTTCCAGACCTCCATCTCTTCTCATCCCCAGTGTTCCAGACCTCCATCTCTTCTCATCCCCAGTGTTCCAGATCTCCATCTCTTCTCATCCCCAGTGTTCCAGATCTCCATCTCTTCTCATCCCGTGTTCCAGACCTCCATCTCTTCTCATCCCCAGTGTTCCAGATCTCCATCTCTTCTCATCCCCAGTGTTCCAGACCTCCATCTCTTCTCATCCCCTCATGTTCCAGATCTCCATCTCTTCTCATCCCCAGTGTTCCAGACCTCCATCTCTTCTCATCCCCTCATGTTCCAGACCTCCATCTCTTCTCATCCCCAGTGTTCCAGATCTCCATCTCTTCTCATCCCCTCATGTTCCAGACCTCCATCTCTTCTCATCCCCAGTGTTCCAGATCTCCATCTCTTCTCATCCCCAGTGTTCCAGATCTCCATCTCTTCTCATCCCCTCATGTTCCAGACCTCCATCTCTTCTCATCCCCTCGTGTTCCAGATCTCCATCTCTTCTCATCCCCAGTGTTCCAGATCTCCATCTCTTCTCATCCCTTCTCATCCTTTTATTTCATCCTGTTATTGTTCTAGACATCTTCCACTTTATCTCAGGAAGTAGAAATAAAATGTGTGCACACACACGCACACACACACACACACACACACACACACACACACACACACACACACACACACACACACACACACACACACACACACACACACACACACGTGCACTCACTGAATACGTTAATTTGCTCTTTAGAACAATCCAATCAGAACAACACACATTAGGAACAGTCCAATCAGAACAACACACATTAGGAACAGTCCAATCAGAACAACACACATTAGGAACAGTCCAATCAGAACAACACACATTAGGAACAGTCCAATCAGAACAACACACATTAGGAACAGTCCAATCAGAACAACACACATTAGGAACAGTCCAATCAGAACAACACACAATAGGAACAGTCCAATCAGAACAACACACAGTAGGAACAGTCCAATCAGAACAACACACATTAGGAACAGTCCAATCAGAACAACACACATTAGGAACAGTCCAATCAGAACAACACACATTAGGAACAGTCCAATCAGAACAACACACATTAGGAACAGTCCAATCAGAACAACACACATTAGGAACAGTCCAATCAGAACAACACACATTAAGAACAGTCCAATCAGAACAACACACATTAGGAACAGTCCAATCAGAACAACACACATTAGGAACAGTCCAATCAGAACAACACACATTAGGAACAGTCCAATCAGAACAACACACATTAGGAACAGTCCAATCAGAACAACACACATTAAGAACAGTCCAATCAGAACAACACACATTAGGAACAGTCCAATCAGAACAACACACAGTAGGAACAGTCCAATCAGAACAACACACATTAAGAACAGTCCAATCAGAACAACACACATTAGGAACAGTCCAATCAGAACAACACACATTAGGAACAGTCCAATCAGAACAACACACATTAGGAACAGTCCAATCAGAACAACACACATTAGGAACAGTCCAATCAGAACAACACACATTAAGAACAGTCCAATCAGAACAACACACATTAGGAACAGTCCAATCAGAACAACACACAGTAGGAACAGTCCAATCAGAACAACACACAGTAGGAACAGTCCAATCAGAACAACACACATTAAGAACAGTCCAATCAGAACAACACACATTAGGAACAGTCCAATCAGAACAACACACAGTAGGAACAGTCCAATCAGAACAACACACATTAAGAACAGTCCAATCAGAACAACACACATTAGGAACAGTCCAATCAGAACAACACACAGTAGGAACAGTCCAATCAGAAACCGGGTTCCACAACTTCCCACTCTCCTCACGCCGTGTAATACCCTGAAGCAACAGGGCTCTTCTCCCAGGCTCTACCTCTCTACCTGAGAGCAATGCGAGCTGTACATTGGGGATGTTGTGTTTTTTTATACCTGGTTACATGTGCATTGAACAACACAGCAGCTTTTCGGGCATGCTTTGTTATTTCTGTATGAAAAATAATCGATAAAAAAGTTGGAAGTCAGGACTATTTGTTTTTTTCCCCCAATTTGTTGGCGTGATAATCTTACGACTGGGAGTATTTAGTCCAACCAGAACAGACATGCTGGAACCAATCATAACAATGTACGTTCTACAACAAACAAAAATATAAAACACAACATGCAACAATTTCATAAGATTTTACTGAGTTACAGTTCATATAATGAATTCAATCAATTTCAATAAATACATTTATAAATATAAATACATTTATTTTTAAATAAATACGTTTAAATAAATAATCTATGGATTTCACATGACTGGGAATACAGATATGCCTCTGTTTGATGCAGGGCACAGATACCTTTAAAAATAAAAAGGTAGGGGTGTAGATCAGAGAACCAGTCAGTATCTGGTGTGACCACCATTTGCCTCTTGCAGCACAACACATCTGCTTCGCATAAAGTTGATCAGGCTGTTGATTGTGGCCTGTTGTCCTGCTCCTCTTCAATGACTGTGTGAAGTTTCTGGATATTGGCGGGAACTGGAACACGCTGTCGTACACGTCAATCCAGAGCATCCCAAACATGCTCAATGTGTTGACATGTCTGATGAGTATGCAGGCCATGGAGGAACTAGGGCATTTACAGCTTCCATGAATTGTGTACATATCCTTGTGACATGGGGCAGTGGATTTTTATGCTGAAACATGAGGTGATGGCGGAGGATGAATGGCACGACAATGGGCCTCAGGATCTCATCACGGTATCTCTGTGCATTCAAATTGCCTGGTCTGTTGTTGTGAGGCCGGTTGGACGTACTGACAAATTCTCTAACACAACATTGGAGACGGTCTTTGGTATATTCAATTCTCTGACCACAGCTCTGGTGCACATTCCTGCGGTCAGCATGCCAATTGAAAACTGCCTCAAAATTTGAGACATCTGTGGCATTGTGTTGTGTGACAAAACTGCACATTTTTTGGGATCTTTTATTTCAGCTTATGAAACATAGTACCAACACTTAACATGTTGTTTTTATATTTTTGTTTGGTGTAGAACAGTCCAATCAGAACATCACACATTCTAGAACAGTCCAATCAGAACATCACACATTATAGAACAGTCCAATCAGAACATCACACATTATAGAACAGTCCAATCAGAACATCACACATTCTAGAACACTCCAATCAGAACACTACGCTTCTGATTCTTCGTAAATTCCTACCAAACCTTGGCTGAGCTCAAAGTTAGAGTTTTAATAGCTTCTTAGAAGCCCCTCCGCCTCTTGGCTGGGACTCTCCCCTCATTTCTCTTTCAACCTTTCTCCCCTCTTTCCCTCTCCCTTTCGCTCATTCTCTCTCTCTCTCCCTCCCTTCCCCCTTGCTTGCTCCCTCCCTCACTCCATCTCTCTCACACTTTCTCAATCTCTCTCTTCCATCTCCCCCCTCTTTCTCTATTTCTCTCTCCCATCTCCCCCCTCTTTCTCTATCTCTATCTCTCCCATCTCCCCCCTCTTTCTCAATCTCTCTCTCCCATCTCCCCCTCTATCTCTCTCTCTCCATCTCCCACCTCTTTCTCTATCTCTCCCATCTCCCACCTCTTTCTCGATCTCTCTCTCCGATCTCCCCCTCTATCTCTCTCTCTCCATCTCCCACCTCTTTCTCTATCTCTCCCATCTCCCACCTCTTTCTCGATCTCTCTCTCCGATCTCCCCCTCTATCTCTCTCTCTCCATCTCCCACCTCTTTCTCTATCTCTCCCATCTCCCACCTCTTTCTCGATCTCTCTCTCTCCCATCTCCCCCTTCTCTCTCCCATCTCCCCCCTCTTTCTCTATCTCTTTCTCCCATCTCCCCCCTCTTTCTCTATCTCTATCTCTCCCATCTCCCCCCTCTTTCTCAATCTCTCTCTCCCATCTCCCCCTCTATCTCTCTCTCTCCATCTCCCACCACTTTCTCTATCTCTCTCTCTCCCATCTCCCACCTCTTTCTCGATCTCTCTCTCTCCCATCTCCCCCTTCTCTCTCCCATCTCCCCCCTCTTTCTCTATCTCTCTCTCCCATTTCCCATCTTTCTCTATCTCTCTCTCTCTCCTATCTCCCCCTCTTTCTCTATCTCTCTTTCCCATCTCCCCCCTCTCTCTACCATCTCCCCCTCTATCTCTCTCTCCCATCTCCCCCCTCTTTCTCCCATATCCCCTCTTTCTCTATCTCTCTCTCCCATCTCCCCCCTCTTTCTCTCTCTCTCTCTCTACCATCTCCCCCTCTATCTCTCTCTCCCATCTCCCCCCTCTTTCTCCCATATCCCCTCTTTCTCTATCTCTCTCTCCCATCTCCCCCCTCTTTCTCTATCTCTCTCTCTACCATCTCCCCCTCTATCTCTCTCTCCCATCTCCCCCCTCTTACTCCCAAATCCCCTCTTTCTCTATCTCTCTCTTCCATCTCCCCCTCTATCTCTCTCTCCCATCTCCCACCTCTTTCTCTATCTCTGTCTCTCGCTCATTGCCTCTCCCCTTTATTCTTCCTTCACTTTCTCTTTCTCGCTCTGTACGAATGTTGTTAACTTAAATATGCTTTCAACTACTGGAGGAGTGAAAGGAGAGAGAGGTAGAAACAGAGAGAGAGGTAGAAACAGAGAGAGTGAGGTAGAAACAGAGAGAGTGAGGTAGAAACAGAGAGAGTGAGGTAGACACAGAGAGAGAGAGGTAGACACAGAGAGAGAGAGGTAGACACAGAGAGAGAGGTAGAAACAGAGAGAGAGGTAGAAACAGAGAGAGAGGTAGAAACAGAGAGAGAGGTAGAAACAGAGAGAGAGAGGTAGAAACAGAGAGAGAGAGGTAGACACAGAGAGAGAGAGGTAGACACAGAGAGAGAGGTAGAAACAGAGAGAGAGGTAGAAACAGAGAGAGAGGTAGAAACAGAGAGAGAGGTAGAAACAGAGAGAGTGAGGTAGAACCAGAGAGAGAGAGGTAGAAACAGAGAGAGCGAGGTAGAAACAGAGAGAGAGAGGTAGAAACAGAGAGAGAGCGGTAGAAACAGAGAGAGCGGTAGAAACAGAGAGAGAGGTAGAAACAGAGAGAGTGAGGTAGAACCAGAGAGAGAGGTAGAAACAGAGAGAGTGAGGTAGAACCAGAGAGAGAGAGGTAGAACCAGAGAGAGAGAGGTAGAAACAGAGAGAGCGAGAGGTAGAAACAGAGAGAGAGAGGTAGAAACAGAGAGAGAGAGGTAGAACCAGAGAGAGAGAGGTAGAAACAGAGAGAGCGAGAGGTAGAAACAGAGAGAGAGAGGTAGAAACAGAGAGAGCGAGAGGTAGAAACAGAGAGAGCGGTAGAAACAGAGAGAGAGAGGTAGAAACAGAGAGAGAGAGGTAGAAACAGAGAGAGCGGTAGAAACAGAGAGAGAGAGAGGTAGAAACAGAGAGAGAGAGAGGTAGAAACAGAGAGAGAGAGGTAGAAACAGAGAGAGAGGTAGAAACAGAGAGAGAGAGGTAGAAACAGAGAGAGAGAGGTAGAAACAGAGAGAGAGAGGTAGAAACAGAGAGAGAGAGGTAGAAACAGAGAGAGAGGTAGAAACAGAGAGAGAGAGGTAGAAACAGAGAGAGAGAGGTAGAAACAGAGAGAGAGAGAGGTAGAAACAGAGAGAGAGGTAGAAACAGAGAGAGAGAGGTAGAAACAGAGAGAGAGAGAGGTAGAAACAGAGAGAGAGTGAGGTAGAAACAGAGAGAGAGAGGTAGAAACAGAGAGAGAGAGGTAGAAACAGAGAGAGAGTGAGGTAGAAACAGAGAGAGAGGTAGAAACAGAGAGAGAGGTAGAAACAGAGAGAGAGGTAGAAACAGAGAGAGTGAGGTAGAAACAGAGAGAGTGAGGTAGAAACAGAGAGAGAGAGGTAGAAACAGAGAGAGCGGTAGAAACAGAGAGAGAGAGGTAGAAACAGAGAGAGAGAGGTAGAAACAGAGAGAGCGGTAGAAACAGAGAGAGCGGTAGAAACAGAGAGAGAGAGGTAGAAACAGAGAGAGAGAGGTAGAAACAGAGAGAGAGGTAGAAACAGAGAGAGAGAGGTAGAAACAGAGAGAGAGAGGTAGAAACAGAGAGAGAGAGGTAGAAACAGAGAGAGAGAGGTAGAAACAGAGAGAGAGGTAGAAACAGAGAGAGAGAGGTAGAAACAGAGAGAGAGAGGTAGAAACAGAGAGAGAGAGAGGTAGAAACAGAGAGAGAGGTAGAAACAGAGAGAGAGAGGTAGAAACAGAGAGAGAGAGAGGTAGAAACAGAGAGAGAGTGAGGTAGAAACAGAGAGAGAGTGAGGTAGAAACAGAGAGAGAGAGGTAGAAACAGAGAGAGAGTGAGGTAGAAACAGAGAGAGAGAGGTAGAAACAGAGAGAGAGTGAGGTAGAAACAGAGAGAGAGTGAGGTAGAAACAGAGAGAGAGTGAGGTAGAAACAGAGAGAGAGAGGTAGAAACAGAGAGAGAGAGGTAGAAACAGAGAGAGAGAGGTAGAAACAGAGAGAGAGAGGTAGAAACAGAGAGAGAGAGGTAGAAACAGAGAGAGAGAGGTAGAAACAGAGAGAGAGGGGTAGAAACAGAGAGAGAGAGGTAGAAACAGAGAGAGAGGGGTAGAAACAGAGAGAGAGAGGTAGAAACAGAGAGAGAGAGGTAGAAACAGAGAGAGAGAGGTAGAAACAGAGAGAGTGAGAGAGATGGAAGATAAAGCGAGATCAAGGCCAAGAGGGAGCGGAAGGCAAAGTAAGATAGGGAGCTTTTGGAGAGGATGCATAGTTAGTTAGACTCCCCCGTATGGACTGGATTTGGTTCTCCACCGAGGATAGAGGAGCAGAGAGGAGAGGAGCAGAGCAAAGAGGAGCAGAGCGGAGCGGAGTGGAGCGTAGCAGAGAAGAGAAGAGTGGAGAGGAGAGGAGAGGAGAGGAGAGGAGAGGAGAAGAGAAGAGAAGAGAAGAGAAGAGAAGAGAAGAGAAGAGAAGAGAAGAGAGGAGAAGAGAAGAGAGGAGAGGAGAGGAGCAGAGCGGAGTGGAGCGTAGCAGAGAAGTACGTAGAGGAGAGGAGCAGAGAGGAGAGGAGAGGAGAGGAGAGGAGAGGAGAGGAGCAGAGCGGAGTGGAGCGTAGCAGAGAAGTACATAGAGGAGAGGAGCAGTGAGGAGAAGAGAGGAGAGGAGCAGAGAGGAGAGTACAGTATGGTATCATAATTGTGTGTGACCAACAGTTGCTGTCTGTTCAGTCTTGGTTAGTTTCATGTATCAGACAGCATTGCCACTGGGCCGTACAGATGAAGGAACGCAGGAGCAGCTGAAATCACAGGTGATGTTTCTATAAGCAGACACATCGTGATGAATGACAGAGGGGAACAAAGAGCGATTCGAAAGAAAGAATGAAGGAGAAAGAAAGTGAAGAATAAGTGAGAAGAGAAGGTCACGGACTGACTCTGTCTGTCTCGGCTTCTTCATTTACCTGTAAATGTCTCAGGCTTGACTCCCAAATGATACCCTATTCCCTACACAGTGCGCTACTTTTCACTAGAGGCCTATGGGCCCTGGTCAAAAGTAGTGCACAATGTAGGGAATAGGGGGCTGTGTGGGATGCAGCCTCAGTGTCTCTGATAGATCTCATTCTCCATCTGTCGTGTTGTTTGTACATAATTGTTAATAGACGTGTGTGTGTGTGTGTGTGTGTGTGTGTGTGTGTGTGTGTGTGTGTGTGTGTGTGTGTGTGTGTGTGTGTGTGTGTGTGTGTGTGCATCTGCCGTGTTGTTTGTAGCCTACATCATTAACAATTGCCGTGTAATGTGGGCGAAGACAAGATGTTTCTGTGCTATTCATTGAATTAACTGATTTAATCAATAACAATAGACAAAGCTTAAAAGACATGTTAGTTTTGGTGAACAGCTGAGGGATGAGGCTGGAGAAATCACAGACAGACCTATGGATGCAATTACAGACCATCCATGATATCAAAACTATATATTTCAGCATGTTTTAAGGCTATATTTGTATGTTTGTTTACTAATCTACTAATAGAGTTAGACTACAGCTACTTTACTAATGTAATAGAATAGAATTATCAGGTATCAAGGTAAGAGCCAGATGCAGACCGTGTCGAAGTAACAATGTTTATTACAGCAACAGGGGCAAAGGTGCAGGACGGCAGACAGGCTCAGGGTCAGGGTCAGGCAGGCGGGCTCAGGGTCGGGACAAGCAAGGGTCAAAAACCAGGAGGACGAGAAAAGAGAGACTGGGAAAAAGCAGGAGCTGATACAAAAACACTGGGTTGTCTCAAGGTCCTGGTTGGCTCGCTCCGACTGGCCATTGTACTCGGGGTGGAACCCAATGAGGGTGCAGAACGCCTTCCAGAACTGGGAGGGGAACTGTCCTTGGGCAGTCCATAGATCCGGAAGATGTGCTGCACCACGAGCTGGGACGTCTCCTTGGCCGTGGGTAGTTTGGGGAGAGGAATGAAGTGGGCGGCCTTGGAAAACCGGTCGACCACACTCAGGATGGCAGTGTTACCCTCAGACGGAGGGAGACCCATGATGAAATCTAGGGATATGTGGGACCAGAGACGGTGAGGGACAAGCAGAGGTTGCAGGAGGCCAGCCGGAACTTGCCGAGTAGTCTTGTTCTGAGCACACACTGTGCAAGCGGCGACGGCAGGCCAGTCTGGAGGAATGCGGGCCCACTCCAGGACCGTGGAGCGGACTGCGCCAGGCACAAACCTCCGGTTATCGGGATCATCACAGGTCTCCCTCCGTCTGAGGGCAACACTTGTTGTTTACACAAGTTCCGACACTTGCCATCCTGACTGTGGTCGATCCGGTTTTCAGCTGGGAACGCTGTGCCTCCCGGACCTGTTTCTCTATAGCCCAGCTGAGTGCCGTCGCCAGGCACAAGGTGGGAAGGATGGTCTCGGGCTCCGGAGTAATAGCCGTGGGGCTATAAAGGTGAAACAGTATATCTGGCTTAACATTCTTGGATCCGATATGAGAGGGAGAAGTTGAACCGTTTGAACAGCAAGGCCCATTTAGCTTGTCTGGAGTTGAGGCGTTTGGTAGTGCGGAGATACTCCAGATTTTTGTGGTCAGTCCATATGATGAACAGATGTTCCGCCCCTTCCAGCCAGTGCCTCCATTCCTCCAATGACATCTTCAGTGCAAGAAGCTTACAATTTTCCCACTTCGTCGTTTTTTTTCTCCCCGTGGCGTTGAGGCATTGAGGCGAAGAAGGCCCAGGGATGTAGCTTCAGGACCAGGGCAGAACGCTGGGACAGGACCGTCCCCGCTCCTACATCCGACGCATCGACCTCCACCACGAACTGACAGGAAAGGGTCAGGATGAACCAGGATGGGGTGAAGCAGTGTTTGAGGTCTGAGGCCAATCCTACACCGCTCTCACCTTCTCAGGATCCATTTGGACAATCCCAGCAGAGATGATGTAGCCCAGAAAAGGGGATGGTGGAGCAATGGAACTCGCACTTCTCTGTCTTGACAAACAGGAGGTGTTGAAGAACCTGTCGGACGTGGAGCACATGTTCTTGGGGGGAACGGGAGAAAGACGAGGATGTAATCAATAGTAGACGAAGACGAACCATTTCAACATGTCACTGAGAACATCATTTACCAGAGCCTGGAACACAGCAGGGTCGTTGGTGAGGCTAAAGGGCATGACCAGATAATCGTAATGGCAGCTGGCCGTGTTGAAGTCGGTCATCTACTCGCCCCCCTCTCGTATCTGCACCAGGTGGTAGGCATTCCATAGATCCAGCTTGCAAAACATGGTGGCCCCCTGGAGCGGCTCGAAGGCTGAGGAGATGAGTGTTAGCCGGTAGCGGTACTTCACAGTTACCGTATGTCATTGAGTCCCCGGTAGTCGATGCACAGGCGCAAAGGAAAAGGACAAAGGACGTATAAATCCTGCAGCAAGGGAGTCCCCAATGTATGTGCCCATAACCTTGGTCTCCGGTGGCGACAGTGAATACAGTCATCCTCGGAGCGGAGTGGTGCTAGGGAAAAGGTATATCCAGCAGTCATATTGTCGGTGCGGCCGAAGTGAAGTGGCCCAGGCCTTGTTGGACAATTCTCGAAAGTCCTGGTACTGGCGGAGAGGTCCGGGGCAGGTTGCGCTGACATCAGACACTGGGCGTGGCAGAATGGACTCCAGCCCATGATGGCACCAGTAGACCAGTTCAAAATCAAATCAAAATTTTATTTGTCACATACACATGGTTAGCAGATGTTATTACAAGTGTAGCGAAATGCTTGTGCTTCTAATTCCGACAGTGCAGTAATATCTAACAAGTAATCTAACAAATTCCCCAACAACTATCTAATACACATAAGTCTAAAGTGGTGAATGAGAAAATGTACATGCAAGTATATGGATGAGTGATGGCCGAGCGGCACAGGTGCAATAGATGGTATAAAATACAGTATATACATGTGATATGAGTAATGTAAGATATGTAAGCATTACTAAAGTGGCATCATGATCATGGCCAGTGATCAGGTCTCAATTCAGGCAGCAGCCTCTCTGAGTTAGTGA
The DNA here is from genome assembly GCF_965601325.2 of Salmo salar. NCBI lineage: Eukaryota > Metazoa > Chordata > Actinopteri > Salmoniformes > Salmonidae > Salmo > Salmo salar. Next base: position 121,960,774 of record NC_138301.1, on the reverse strand, counting down.
TTACTGTTTAACAGTCTGATGACCTTGATATAGAAGCTGTTTTTCAGTCTCTCGGTCCCAGCTTTGATGCACCTGTACTGACCTCGCCTTCTGGATGGTAGCAGGGTGAACAAGCAGTGGCTCGGGTGGTTGTTGTCCTTGATGATCTTTTTGGCCTTCCTGTGACATCGGGTGCTGTAGGTGTCATGGAGGGCAGGTAGTTTGCCCCCGGTGATGCGTTGTGCAGACCGCACCACCCTCTGGAGAGCCTTGTGGTTGCCGTACCAGGAGTTGCCGTACCAGGCTGTGATACAGCCCGACAGGATGCTCTCGATTGTGCATCTGTAAAAGTTTGTCAGGGTTTTGAGTGACAAGCCAAATTTCTTCAGCCTCCTGAGGTTGAAGAGGCGCCTTCTTGTGCCTTCTTCACCACACTGTCTGTGTGAGCGGCCCATTTCAGTTTGTCTGTGATGTGTACGCCGATAAACTTACAACTTTCCACCTTCTCCACTGCTATCCCTTCGATGTGGTTAGAGGGGTGCTCCCTCTGCTGTTTCCTGAAGTCCATGATCATCTCCTTTGTTTTGTTGACATTGAGTGAGAAGTTGTTTTCCTGACACCACACTCCAAGTGCCATCACCTCCTCCCTGTAGGCTGTCTCGTCGCTGTTGGTAATCAAGCCCACTACTGTTGTGTCGTCTGAAAACTTGATAATTTATTTATTTATTTCACCTTTATTTAAAACCTCTTTGGGCTAGGGGGCAATACTTTGATGTCCGGATGAAAAGCCTGCCCAAAGTAAACTGCCTGTTACTTAGGCTCAGAAACTAGGATATGTATATCCTGGTAGATTTGGATAGAAAACACTCTAAGGTTCCTAAAACTGTTAAAATAATGTATGTGGGTTTAATAGAACTGATATGGCAGGCGAAACCCTGGAGACAAACCACAAACCAAACCATCCAACAACAAAAAAGTTAATCCTTGCACTGTTTCCATTGCCTGTCATGTTTATTATGAAACCCTCCCAGATTGCAGTTCCTGGGGCTTCCACTAGATGTCAACAGTCTTTAGAAAGAGTTTCAGGCTTGTTTTTGGAAAAATGAGGGAGAAGTTTGAAATTTAAGTTAAATTTGTAGTTTTTCTAAGTGGCTTCTATTTTGGCTGTAGTGTTTTCATGCGCGTGGATGAGAGCGCATTCTTTGTTGTTTATCTCCGGTAAAAGCAATAACGATTCTCCGTCTTAACCTCTTACATCTAGACGTTCCGCTAGCGGAACACCTGCTCCAATATCCAATGATAGGCGTGGCGCGAATTACAAATTCCTCAAAAATACAAAAACTTCAATTTTTCAAACATATGACTATTTCACAGCATTTTAAAGACAAGACTCTCCTTTATCTAACCACACTGTCCGATTTCAAAAAGGCTTTACAGCGAAAGCAAAACATTAGATTATGTCAGCAGAGTACCAAGCCAGAAATAATCAGACACCCATTTTTCAAGCTAGCATATAATGTCACAAAAACCCAGAAGACAGCTAAATGCAACACTAACCTTTGATGATCTTCATCAGATGACACACCTAGGACATTATGTTATACAATACATGCATGTTTTGTTCAATCAAGTTCATATTTATATAAAAAAACAGCTTTTTACATTAGCATGTGACGTTCAGAACTAGCATACCCCCCGCAAACTTCCGGAGGAATTTGCTAACAATTTACTAAATTACTCACGATAAACGTTCACAAAAAGTGGGGCCCCAGTGTTGAATCGTCAGCAAAGTGGAGATGTTGTTTCCTACCTTCACCACCTGGGGACGGCCAGTCAGAAATTCCAGGACCAAATTGCACAGGGCGGGGTTGGGACCCAGGGCCTCCAGCTTGATGATGAGCTTGGAGCGTACTATGGTGTTGAATGCTGAGCTGTAGTCAATGAACAGCATTATTACATAGGTATTCCTTTTGTCCAGACGGTATAGGGCAGTGTGCAGTGTGATGTCGATTGCGTCGTCTGTGGATCTATTGGGGCGGTATGCAAATTGAAGTGGGTCTAGGGTGACCGGTAAGGTAGAGGTGATATGATCTTCTCAAAGCACTTCATGATGACAGAAGTGAGTGCTACAGGGGCGGTAGTCATTTAGTTCAGTTATGTTTGCCTTCTTGGGTACAGGAACAATGGTGGACATCTTGAAGCATGTGGGGACAACAGACTTGGATAGGGAGCGATTGAATATGTCCATAAACACACCAGCCAGCTGGTCTGCACATGTTTTGAGGATGCGGCCGGGGATGCCATCTGGGCTTGTATCGCTGGAGCCAGGAGAATCCCAATACCACGGGAATTTGAGGAGACTTGATGAGCAGGAATTGAATACAGGACCGCAGAGAATTTGAATGACTGTATGTTAAACACATCAACTAATAATAAAGAGTTAGACTACAGCTAGTTCCTCTCTAAGATTATATAATATAATGATATTTGTGCTGTTATATAACAGTGATCAGACTTCATTTGATTTGATTTGATTTGCTGTGTTATTTTGCCAGTGTGTTCATTTAGCTCAGATAAACAAAGGTTCTTTAAATGTCTTTACCATAGCAAACTGCACACACGCTCTCGCACACACACACACACACACACACACACACACACACACACACACACACACACACACACACACACACACACACACACACACACACACACACACACACACACACACACACACACACACACACACACACACACACACACACACACACACACTTCTGTGGGGGAAGATATTGTGGAAGACATCTACTGTTGTAATAAATCCTGTCCCTTTAAGAACTCATTGATGACATCACAGCTATTATGAGTTCACCTGTCATTGTTAGCTGGCTAGCTTGATGTTGTTAGATAACTATTTTTACCTGTCATTTTTAGCTGGCTATCTTGATGTTGCTAGCTACCTGTATTTTCATATCAGTATTGGATCAGACAGCCAGTCAGCCAGTCCAGACAGGCAACCAGCTAGTCCAACCAGTCATCCCAGCCAGTCCAGCCAGTCAGTCAGTCAGCCAGTCAGCCCAGCCAGTCAGTCAGTCAGTCAGTCAGCCAGACAGCCCAGCCAGTCAGTCAGTCAGTCAGTCAGCCAGTCAGCCCAGTCAGTCAGTCAGTCAGCCAGACAGTAAGTCAGCCCAGCCAGCCAGCCAGCCAGCCAGCCAGCCAGTCAGTCACCCAGACAGTCAGCCAGCCCCTAAGCCAGGCAGCCAGCAAGCCAGACCAGTCAGCCAGTCCAGCCAGTCAAGCCAGCCAGTCAGACAGACACTTCAGTCAGCCAGCCAGCCACTCAGCCACTCAGCCAGTCAGCCAGTGTCTGTATGTGTGTGAGCATGTGCGTGACTCTGCAGAGTAGAGCTGTGAGCCAGCCAGCCAGCCACAAAGCCAAGCAGACCAGTCAGCCAGACCAGTCAGCCAGACCAGTCAGCCACCCAGACAGTCAGCCAGCCCCTAAGCCAGGCAGCCAGCAAGCCAGACCAGTCAGCCAGTCCAGCCAGTCAAGCCAGCTAGTCAGACAGACACTTCAGTCAGCCAGCCAGCCACTCAGCCAGTCAGCCAGTGTCTGTATGTGTGTGAGCATGTGCGTGACTCTGCAGAGTAGAGCTGTGAGCCAGCCAGCCAAGCAGACCAGTCAGCCAGACCAGTCAGCCAGACATCTCTCTCTCTCTCTCTCTCTCTCTCTCTCTCTCTCTCTCTCTCTCTCTCCTCTCTCTCTCTCTCTCTCTCTCTCTCTCTCTCTCTCTCTGTCCTCTGTCCTCTGTCCTCTGTGTTTTCCACATCACTTACCTAACAGAAGTCATGTGGGTCTCTCTGAGGTCTCAGTGTTTAAAGAAGACTAAAACACCTCTGTGGTGTCTTTGTACATCACTGAACGCCCGCCCCTTTATCTCCCATTCAACTACATCCCCTGGCGACACACACGCAAAACCCCTGTAGATATGGCATTAATTGGTTGAGAGAGGAAAGTCATTATCTCAGGTAATTAATACCTTGGGTAGAGAGAGCGAGAGAGGTGTGGAGGACAGAGAGACACAGGGAAAGAATCAGATATACATTTACATTTTAGTCATTTTAGCAGACGCTCTTATCCAGAGCGACTTACAGTAGTGAATGCATACATTTAATTTCATGCATTTTTTTTTGTACTGGCCCCCCGTGGGAATCAAACCCACAACCCTGGCGTTGCAAACACCATGCTCTACCAACTGAGCTAAAGGGAAGACAGATATATATAGAGCAATAGAGAGAGAGAAAATGAGAGAGAGGGAGAGAGAGAGAGGGAGAGAGAGAGATAGAGAGAGAGATAGATATAGATATAGACAGAGATATAGATATAGAGACAGATATATGTAGCGGCGCGTGAGAGAGAGAGAGACAGTGTGTGTTTTAATTGGAGGGGCCAGGCTCTCAAAGGCAATCACACGCACACACACACACACACACACACACACACACACACACACACACACACACACACACATACACACACCATATTTGAAACTGAAGAACCACACTAATATTCAGTACACTCTTAGAAGTCACTGCCCCCTCACATAACTTTAAATATGCAAACACATGGATTAAAAGTTAATTTACATTGTAATACTTCTGACAGCCATTTCCTGACTTTATAGCGTTCCCAGAAAGAATGGATTACTGAGTCATTATTAGTTTTACACTTATGACATGACTCTGTTGTTGTGCTGCAGAATTGTGTCTCTTGCATAATGAAGTCAATACATTAGTTTATACTGGATTCATTAAATGTAATTAGTTCTGTTTTAACATTCCCTCCATCGTGTGCCAATATCAGCTCTTTTTAAGTCTTGGTTCCAATAGTTTATAAGAGATTGTCAGTTGGATTGTTTTGATTGTTTTGAAGTCCAAAACATTTCAAATATAAATTTGGTGATATGAAACGTATAAGATGTATGTATTTGTAAATATCTACATTGGTCAGTCCATAATAGCATTTTTAATATTCCCATGTGGACCAATTTATCGGTGAATTCTGAAAAGCAATCAAAGGATTGTTCAATAGGGGTTGTGTTTTTTTAGGGACTGATATTGGTTCTTATGGAAACAGTTTAATTTTCTTCCATATTGTTAAAGTGTTCATAGCCAATCAGCCAACCAGATAATTTTTGTTGAAAAAAAAACAGCACATATGAAGTTCCTATTGTTCTTAGCTGTCACGTCCTGACCAGTATAACGGGTTATTTGTTATTGTAGTTTGGTCAGGACGTGGTAGGGGTGTGTTTGTTTAGAGTGTTTCAGGGTTTGTTGGGTTATGTTCTTGTTAGTCTATTTCTATGTTAGTTCTAGTATGTCTATTTCTATGTGCTGTTTGTTGGGTTGACCTTCCATTGGATGCAGCTGCTCCTAGTTGCTTCTAATTGAAGGTCCTATTTAAGAGGGGTGTTTTTTTCTATGGGAATTTGTGGGTAGTTGTTTCTTGTATAGCTGTGTGCCTTACAGGACTGTTTATCGTCGTTGTTTTTGTATACGTGTGTTTTGTTTTGGTTTTCCTTCTTTCTGCCAATAAAAAAGAAGATGAGTATACAGACTCCCGCTGCATTTTGGTCCACTTTATACGACGGCCGTGACATTAGCTGTATCCTTTGAAAATAGACATGTGAAAAGATTCTGGGTGTGAGCAGGCACGTCTTCAATATGTACCCATTGTTCCTCGTTAGTGCATTTAACAAATGTATTTGTTTACCTTTATTTAAATAGGCAAGCCAGTAAAGAACAAATTCTTATTTTTAATGATGGCATAGGCACAGTGGGTTAACTGTCTTGTTCTAGTGGCAGAACGACAGATTTTTAACTTGTCAGCTCGGGGATTCAATCATGCAACCTTTCGGTTACTAGTCCAACGCTCTAACCTCTAGGCTACCTGTTGCCCCACGTAATAGCCTTGGGTGGCTATTCTAAGTCTGGAAGGTTAAAACCACACTCGGACTTAGGGAGAAACTTTCCCTGTATAAAGTCTGTTATGGCAGATGTATACTTTGTTTTAAAGAATGTCTTCGGTGGGGTAATTGGTATAAATATGAACACTTTGGGAGCCATGCCATTCTGAAGAGGTTTATTGTGCCTGTAAGATTCATGGGAAGATTGTTCCATATAACCCTTGTGTGGTGTTCGGGTCTGTGGGACCCATTTTCAATGTTTACTAAAAGAAAAATTATACAATTAATTATTTTTTTTCAACTTGAGACTCATTGGCCTTGACTAATTTTCTGTGAAGAACATGTAAAATAACACATTTTCATTAAGTGCACACTGTGAACCCCCTTACACATTTATATTACATATGTGGTGTTCTGGTCGACTGGACCCCCCTACACATTTATATTACATATGTGGTGTTCAGGTCCACTGGACCCATTGTCTCACCCTGACCTGTTTCACGTGTCTTTGTGATTGTCTCCACCCCTCTCCAGGTGTCACCTATCTTCCCCATTATCCCCTGTGTATTTATACCTGTGTTCTCTGTTTGTCTGTCGCCAGTTCGTTTTGTATCGTCAAGCCTACCAACGGTTTTCCCTCCGTTCCTGTCTCTCGATTGTTCCTGTTTTTTAGTTTTCCAGGTTTGGACCATTCTGCCTGCCCTGACCCTGAGCCTGCCTGCTGTCCTTTATACCTTTGCCCCACCTTTCTGGATAACTGACCCCTGCCTGCCCTTGACCCTGTCACGTCCTGACCAGTAGAGGGTGTAGTTGGGTCAGGACGTGGCAGAAGGGAGTGTGTGTTTTTTATTGTTTCATTGATTTTGGCCGTGTGACTTCCAATCAAGCACAGCTGTAGAGGGTTGTGGTTGATTGGGAGTCACACATAAGTTGCCTACGTTTCCGTTGTGTGGTGTGGGTAATTGTGCTTGTCACTGTGGTTGCACCTGACAGGACTGTGTTGGCTGTCAGTTTTTGTTGTTTTTGTAAATTACATAGTGTTCGTTCAATTAAACATGACGAACCCTAACTCCGCCGCATTTTGGTCCACTTCTTCCTCAGACAGCCCTTACAGAATTACCCACCAAACCCGTACCAAGCGGCGGAAGAGGAAGGAGCAGCAGGAGTATAGCGTTATGGACCAATGGACTTGGGAACAGATCCTGGACGGAGAGGGACCATGGACTCAGGCTGGGGAATATCGCCTCCCGCAGTGGGAGATTGAAGCGGCGAGAGCGGAGAGGCGCTATTACGAGGAGAGAGAGCGCAACGAGCGCGAGAGGCAGCCCCAATAAAAAATTTTGGGGGGGCACACGGGACAGTCGGTGGAGCTGAGGTCGGAACCAGAGCCAGTCGGGATGACATTGGAGGTGAGCGAGGGATATGAGACAGAGACTGTGACGGGATTAATGGGGAAATTAGGAGAGAGAGAGATGAGAGAGCTGCTAGTATGGTGCATTAAGTACGGCATTCGCCCTAATGAGCGTGTCGTGGGAATGATGTCACCTGAGGCAGCTCTCCATACTCGTCCTGAGGTGCGTGCTGGTTGTCTGGTAAAGACTGTGCCTGCGCCCAGAAACAGGCCTCCTGTATGTCTTCCCAGCCCTGCACGTCCTGTGCCTACGCCCAGAACCAAGCCTCCTGCATGTCTTCCTATCCTGGTCAAGCCCGTGTCTCCTCCACGGAGCAGTACTCCAATGGGTCTCCCTATCCTGGTCAAGCCCGTGTCTCCTCCACAGACCAGTCCTCCAGTGGGTCTCTCCACCCTGGTCTCTCCTGTGCCACCTCCTCAAACCAGGCCTCCAGCGGGTCTTCCCAGACTGGTGAGTCCAGGGCCTGCGCCCAGAGCCAGGTCTCCGTTATGTCTCCCCAGCCTGGTGAATCCTGAGCCGGAACTGCCAGAGTGGCCAGACTGCCCGGAACTGCCACAGTCACCAGAGCTGCCCGCCAGTCAACTGTCACCAGAGCTGCCCGCCAGTCAACTGTCACCAGAGCTGCCCGCCAGTCAACTGTCACCAGAGCTGCCCGCCAGTCAACAGTCACCAAAGCTGCCCGCCAGTCAACAGTCGTCAGAGCTGCCCGCCAGTCAACAGTCACCAGAGCTGCCCGCCAGTCAACAGTCGTCAGAGCTGCCCGCCAGTCAACAGTCGTCAGAGCTGCCCGCCAGTCAACAGTCGTCAGAGCTGCCCGCCAGTCAACAGTCGTCAGACTGCCCTGAACTGCCCGAGTGGCCAGACTGCCCTGAACTGCCCGAGTGGCCAGACTGCCCTGAACTGCCGGAGTGGCCAGACTGCCCTGAACTGCCGGAGTGGCCAGACTGCCCTGAACTGCCCGAGTGGCCCTCCTGCCCTCCGGTACAGCCCGAGTGGCCCTCCTGCCCTCCGGTACAGCCCGAGTGGCCCTCCTGCCCTCCGGCCCAGCCCGAGTGGCCCTCCTGCCCTCCGGCCCAGCCCGAGGGGCCCTCCTGCCCTCCGGCCCAGCCCGAGGGGCCCTCCTGCCCTCCGGCCCAGCCCGAGGGGCCCTCCTGCTCTCCGGCCCAGCCCGAGGGGCCCTCCTGCTCTCCGGCCCAGCCCGAAGGGCCCTCCTGTCCTCCGGCCCAGCCCGAGTGGCCCTCCAGTCCTCCGGCCCAGCCCGAGTGGTCTGTCTGCCAGGGTCAGCCCGAGTGGCCCGTCTGCCCGGCGCAGCTATCGGCTCCACCAAAGTGGGCGACGCCGAAGGTGGAGCGAGGTCCACGTCCTGCACCTGAGCCACCTCCAGGATAGGTGGGTTGTGGAGGGAGGGTGTAGCACAGTGCCGTCGGTGACGGCAGCCACCCTCCCTTCCCTCCCTTATTGTTTAGGTGTTCCTTTTTGTTGGGGATTTTCTTGTGTGTTCTTTTTTTAGGTGCATCCCGGGGTCTGCACCTTGAGGGGGGGGTACTGTCACGTCCTGACCAGTAGAGGGTGTAGTTGGGTCAGGACGTGGCAGAAGGGAGTGTGTGTTTTTTATTGTTTCATTGATTTTGGCCGTGTGACTTCCAATCAAGCACAGCTGTAGAGGGTTGTGGTTGATTGGGAGTCACACATAAGTTGCCTACGTTTCCTTTGTGTTTCGTGGGTAATTGTTCTTGTCACTGTGGTTGCACCTGACAGGACTGTGTTGGCTGTCAGTTTTTGTTGTTTTTGTAAATTACATAGTGTTCGTTCAATTAAACATGACGAACCCTAACTCCGCCGCATTTTGGTCCATTCCTGAAGACAGCCCTTACAGACCTACCTTTTTCCTGCCCCTGTTCGATTTAATAAACTGTTGTAAATTCGACGTTGTCTGCATCTGGGTCTTACCTGAAACGTGATACCTGAGGGTAATAAAAGTGTGGAAAAGTGTGTGTGTAGGTGAAAACAAGTGAAAAAATAAAACAAAAAGGTTTGCTGTGTACCTTCCCTCTGTCTTCCTCTTCCCTGGGCCAGCTGTTTCAACATAGCACCAAGAACCTGTCTGCCTCTCTGCCTGTCAGCCTGTCTCCTGCTTTTCTTGCACTCATTACCCTTTGTAGTGTATGAAATTACACAATGTCTTGCGGGAACCTGCACAATGTTATTACAATACATTATTTCGATACATTGTAAAAAATGCAGTATTTTCCCCAACTCTACCCCAGCCATGTGTAAATTGTGAGAGGGACACAACAAATAAATATCGGCTAATAGTGGCTCCTTACCACACTCAATCAGTATGGCAAAAATAATCTTTACTCAGAGGGCCTTAGGATTGTTTTTGTCTCTGTCAATTTGGAATCTGACTGTCAGTTGGAAGAAGAGGATGAGTTTGATCCTTAGCCAGCCCCAGGACCAGCCCGTCAGCAACCAGCTCCAGGCCCGTCAGCAATCAGCTAATCAGCAGCCTGCAGGAGGAGAAATATGGGTGTCAAAAAACTATGAAATTGAATGGACTTCTTGCCGAAAGAATGAGCCTCCCTGCATGGCTGCAAGTGTGATAAGGATGCAATCAGAGCCGATGCGGATGGCGGTTACTCATGTGCAGGACATAAAGTCTTCTTTTCAACTGTTCATCCCAGACACCATCCAGAACATCATTCTGGACTGCTCTAATTTGGAGGGAAGGAGTGTTTTTGGAGAGAGATGGAAGGAGATGGACCAAACTCATTGGCACTTCGGAGTTCTTATCCTTGCTGGTGTTTTCAGCTCCAATGGGGATTTCACAGAATCCCTGTGGGATGCAGAAACTGGCAGAGAACTTTTCCGTGCAACAATGTCTCTTGAAAACGTTCACATCATTTCCTGGATTAACTGCTTCAATAACCCGAGACAAAAGACCAGCTCGATGGCGGAGAGACAAGCTAGCTGCAATCAGGTCAGTGTGGGACAAGTGGATGGACCACCTTCCCCTGTTTTACAACCCTGTGCCCAACGTTACTGTTGATGACCAGGTTACGCCATTTAGGGGCCGCTGCCCATTCAGGCAGTACATACCGTCTGAATCTGAAAAATATGGAATCAAGATCTGGCCTGCCTGTGATGCTGCTTCATCATATGTGTGGAACTTGCAAGTTTATATGGAAATACAGATGGAGAAGCACCTGAGAAGAACCAAGGGATGCGGGTTGTCCTGGACATGACACAGGGACTCCGTGGCCATAACATCACATGCGATTACATTTTTACTTTGCACAAGCCGGGACAGGAGCTCTTTAAGAGGAAGCTGACGATGGTAGGAACAGAACGAAGAAAAAAACAAGCCAGAGCTCCCACTTCAGCAGTTGAATACACGGAACAGATCTATCAATTCCTATAAGTTTGTCCCTAGTGTCCTATGTGCCAATGAATAGCAAAAAATGTGGTACTCATTAGTACGCTGCATAGGGATGGGAGAATCTGTGGCTAGGAACATCAAAAACCAGAAATCATAATGGATTAGAATGCAACAAAAGGAGGGATGACTGGCTACAGCTGCAAAAGAAGAACCCTACGCTGGCCACTTGTGATATTCTTCAACATCTTGGACATCTCCGCTTACAACGCCTTTGTCATCTGGATGGCGTTGAACCCAGATTGGAACAGAGGGAAGCTCCAGAGGAGACAACTTTTTCTCGTTGAGCTGGGCAAGGCATTGGTAAGACCTCAAATCCAGAAGAGGGAATATATCCCAAGGACCCCAGCTTCGGCAGCCATCGTGAGGAGGATTCAGGAGGAGGATGCTGGTTCCCCGTCCGCCCCGACCCACAGAACCATCAACTCCAATACAGGAAGTAAGTGTGAGTGATGTTGTTGTATGTGTGTGTGTCTAACTCTCCTACCTTGGCCTGATGAAACTATATATGTGAGTGAGTGAGATGTTAGTAACATTTCTGAACAAAGTGTTTCCATCATTCTAGATTTGCAGCCAGTAGCAACAAGAAGAAGCGCTGTGACGTGTGTGGACCCAAGAAGGACAGGAAAACACAGTACACATGCTCCAAGTGCAAGAAAAACATTTGAAACACACACACACACAGTAAAACTCTGTCCCTCATGTTGTGTGTAGACCGGGCATTAAATTGTGTTCAATGGGGCTCATTTATCATTTCCAAAAAATTCTGACTGTAAAAGAAATTGTCCTTCCAATGTGTTTAGTTCAAAGAAATAAATATCAATAGTGATGAAAACCTTGTTTAATTTATATTTGGTCAAGATTACCGTGATGTATTCCAAGCATGTCTTGATTACAATTGTAAACAAATAGTGCTTTTATGTATAAATGTGATCTAGAAGAGGTAAACGGCAAATATTAACCATGTATACTGTCTATATTAACCATGTATACTGTCTATATTAACCATGTATACTGTCTATATTAACCATGCTGTCTATATTAACCATGCTGTCTATATTAACCATCTATACTGTCTATATTAACCATGTATACTGTCTATATTAACCATGTATACTGTCTATATTAACCATGCTGTCTATATTAACCATGCTGTCTATATTAACCATGTATACTGTCTATATTAACAATGCTGTTTATATTAACCATGTATACTGTCTATATTAACCATGCTGTCTATATTAACCATGTATACTGTCTATATTAACCATGTATACTGTCTATATTAACCATCTATACTGTCTATATTAACCATCTATACTGTCTATATTAACCATCTATACTGTCTATATTAACCATGCTGTCTATATTAACCATGCTGTCTATATTAACCATGTATACTGTCTATATTAACAATGCTGTCTATATTAACCATGTATACTGTCTATATTAACCATGCTGTCTATATTAACCATGTATACTGTCTATATTAACCATGTATACTGTCTATATTAACCATGATGTCTATATTAACCATGTATACTGTCTATATTAACAATGCTGACTATATTAACCATGCTGTCTATATTAACCATGTATACTGTCTATATTAACCATGCTGTCTATATTAACCATGTATACTGTCTATATTAACCATGTATACTGTCTATATTAACCATGTATACTGTCTATATTAACCATGCTGTCTATATTAACCATGCTGTCTATATTAACCATGTATACTGTCTATATTAACCATGCTGTCTATATTAACCATGTATACTGTCTATATTAACCATGTATACTGTCTATATTAACCATCTATACTGTCTATATTAACCATCTATACTGTCTATATTAACCATGCTGTCTATATTAACCATCTATACTGTCTATATTAACCATGTATACTGTCTATATTAACCATCTATAATGTCTATATTAACCATCTATACTGTCTATATTAACCATCTATACTGTCTATATTAAGCATTTATGCTGTCTATATTAACCATGCTGTCTATATTAACCATGCTGTCTATATTAACCATGTATACTGTCTATATTAACCATGCTGTCTATATTAACCATGCTGTCTATATTAACCATGTATACTGTCTATATTAACCATGCTGTCTATATTAACCATGTATACTGTCTATATTAACCATGTATACTGTCTATATTAACCATGCTGTCTATATTAACCATGTATACTGTCTATATTAACCATGTATACTGTCTATATTAACCATGCTGTCTATATTAACCATGTATGCTGTCTATATTAACCATGTATACTGTCTATATTAACCATGTATACTGTCTATATTAACCATGCTGTCTATATTAACCATGCTGTCTATATTAACCATGTATATTGTCTATATTAACCATGTATACTGTCTATATTAACCATGTATACTGTCTATATTAACCATGTACAGTTGAAGTTGGAAGTTTACATACACTTAGGTTGGAGTCAATAAAACTTGTTTTTCAACCACTCCGCAAATTTCTTGATAACAAACTATTGTTTTGGCAAGTCGGTTAGGACATCTATTTTGTGCATGACACAAGTAATTTTTCCAACAATTGTTTACAAACAGATTATTTCACTTATAATTCAGTGTATCACAATTCCAGTGGGTCAGAAGTTTACATACACTAAGTTGACTGTGCCTTTAAACAGCTTGGACAATTCCAGAAAATGATGTCATGGCTTTAGAAGCTTCTGATAGGCTAATTGACATAATTTGAGTCAATTAGAGGTGTACCTGTGGATGTATTTCAAGGCCTAGCTTCAAACTCAGTGCCTCTTTGCTTGACATCATGGGAAAATCAAAAGAAATCAGCCAAGACCTCAGAAAAAAAATTGTAGACCTCCACAAGTCTGGTTCATCCTTGGGAGAAATTTCCAAATGCCTGAAGGTACCACGTTCATCTGTACAAACAAGAGTATGCAAGTATAAACACTATGGGACCACGCAGCCATCATACCGCTCAGGAAGGAGACGCGTTCTGTCTCCTAGAGTTGAACGTGCTTTGGTGCGAAAAGTGCAAATCAATCCCAGAACAACAGCAAAAGGACCTTGTGAAGATGCTGGAGGAAACAGGTACAAAAGTATCTATATCCACAGTAAAACGAGTCCTATATCGACATAACCTGAAAGGCCTCTCAGCAATGAAGAAGCCACTGCTCCAAAACCGCCATAAAAAAGCCAGACTATGGTTTGCAACTGCACATGGGGACAAAGATAGTACTTTTTGGAGAAATGTCCTCTGGTCTGATTAAACTAAAATAGAACTGTTTGGCCATAATGACCATCGTTATGTTTGGAGGAAAAAGGGGGATGCTCGCAAGCCAAAGAACACCATCCAACCGTGAAGCACGGGGGTGGCAGCATCATGTTGTGGGGGTGCTTTGCTGCAGGAGGGACTGGTGCACTTCACAAAATAGATGGCATCATGAGGAAATAAAATTGTGTGGATATATTGAAGCAACATCTCAAGACATTAGTCAGGAAGTTAAAGCTTGGTCGCAAATGGGTCTTCCAAATTGACAATGACCCCAAGCATACTTCCAAAGTTGTGGCAAGTCAAGGTATTGGAGTGGCCATCACAAAGCCCTGGCCTCAATCCTATAGAAAATGTATGGGCGGAACTGACAAAGCGTGTTTGAGCAAGGAGGCCTACAAACCTGACTAAGTTACACCAGCTCTGTCAGGAGCAATGGGCTAAAATTCAACCAACTTATTTTGGGAAGCTTGTGGAAGGCTACCCGAGACGTTTGACCCAAGTTAAACAATTTAAAGGCAATGCTACCAAATACTAATTGAGTGTATGTAAACTTCTGACCCACTGGGAATGTGATGAAAGAAATAAAAGCTGAAATAAATCATTCTCTCTGTCACGTCCTGACCACTAAAGGGGTTATTTGTTATTGTAGTTTGGTCAGGACGTGGCAGGGGGTGTTTGTTTAGAGTGTCTCTGGGTTTGTTGGTCTATGTGCTTATGTAAGAGGGGTGTTTGTTTAGAGTGTTCCGGGGTTTTTGGTCTATGTCCTATGTTAGTGTAATTCTATGTTCAGTCTAGTCTTTCTATTTCTATGTTTAGGTTTTGTTGATTGACCTTCAATTGGAGGCAGCTGTTCGTCGTTGCCTCTGATTGAAGGTCCTATGTGTAGGGGTGTTTGTGCTATGGGGGTTTGTGGTTAGTTGTCTCCTGTTTTGTGTCTGTGCACCTGACAGGACTGTTTAGTGTCGTTGTTTTTGTATACGTGATTTGTTTGTTTTTCCTTCTTTTAAATTAATAAAGAAGATGAGTTTACACGTTCCCACTGCACCTTGGTTCAATCCTTACAACAGCCGTTACACTCTCTACTATTATTTTGACATTTCACATTCTTAAAATAATGTGGTGATCCTAACTGACCTAAGACAGGGAATTTTTACTAGGATTAAATGTCAGGAATTGTGAAAAACTGAGTTTAGATGTGAAATGCTAAGGTGGATGCAAACTTCCGACAACTGTATGTTCACTCCCTTTGCTATGAAGCCCCTAAATAAGATCTGGTACAACCAATTACCTTCAGAAATCACATAATTAGTTAAATAATGTCCACCTGTGTGCAATCAAAGTGTCACATGATCTGTCACATGATGTCAGTATATATACACCTGTTCTGAAAGGCCCCAGAGTATGCAACACCACTAAGCAAGGGGCACCACCAAGCAAGTGGCACCATGAAGACCAAGGAGCTCTCCAAACAGGTCAGGGACAAAGTTGTGGAGAAGTACAGATCAGGGTTGGGTTATAAAAAAATATCTGAAACTTTGAACATCCCACGGAGCACCATTAAATACATTATTAAAACATGGAAAGAATATTGCACCAGAACAAACCTGCCAGAGAGGGCCGCCCACCAAAACTCATGGACCAGGCAAGGAGGGCATTAATCAGAGAGGCAACAAAGAGACCAAAGATAACCCTGAAGGAGCTGAAAAGCTTCACAGCAGAGATTGGAGTATCTGTCCATAGGACCACTTTAAGCCGTACACTCCACAGAGCTGGGCTTTACAGAAGAGTGTCCAGAAAAAAGCCATTGCTTTAAAGAAAAAAAGAAGCAAACACATTTGGTGTTCGCCAAAAAGCATGTGGGAGACTCCCCAAACATATGGAAGAAAGTACTCTGGTCAGATGAGACTAAAATTGAGCTTTTTGGCCATCAAGGAAAATTCTATGTCTGGCACAAACCCAACATCTCTCATCACCCTGAGATCACCATCCCCACAGTGACACATGGTGGTGGCAGGATCATGCTGTGGGGATGTTTTTCATCGGCAGGGACTGGGACACTGGTCAGAATTGAAGGAATGATTGATGGCACTAAATACAAAGATATTCTTGAGGGAAAACTGTTTCAGTCTTCCAGAGATTTGAGACTTGGACAGAGGTTCACCTTCCAGCAGGACAATGACTAAGGATGCTGCTAAAGCAACACTTGAGTGGTTTAAGGGGAAACATTTAAATGTCTTGGAATGGCCTAATCAAAGCCCAGACCTCAATCCAATTGAGAATGTGTGGTATGACTTAAAGATTGCTGTACACCAGCGGAACCCATCCAACTTGAAGGAGCTGGAGCAGTTTTGCCTTGAAGAATGGGCAAAAATCCCAAATGACTAGATGTGCCAAGCTTATAGAGACATACCCCAAGAGACTTGCAGCTGTAATTGCTACAAAAGGTGGCTTTACAAAGTATTGACTTTGGGGGGGATGAATAGTTATGCACGCTCAGGTATTCCGTTTTTTTGTCTTATTTCTTGTTTGTTTCACAATAAAGCTTATTTTGCATATTCAAAGTGGTAGGCATGTTGTGTAAATCAAATGATACACCCCCCCCCCCAAAACAAATCTATTTTAATTCCAGGTTATAAGGCAACAAAATAGGAAAAATGCCAAAAGTACCCATAAAAAAGCCACTGTACCCATAACATGATGCTGTCACGTCCTGACCAGTGAAAAGGGTCATTTGCCATAGTAGAAGGGTCAGGGCGTGGCAGGGGGGTTGTTTTGTGTGTCTTGGGGTTTTTAGGTTCTAGTGGATTTTGTTCTAGTTTTCTATTTCTATGTTTCGTTTTTATGTTTGGCCGAGTATGGTTTCCAATCAGAGGCAGGTGTCTTTCGTTGTCTCTGATTGGAAGCCATACTTAGGCAGCCTGTTTTCCTTTGGGTTTCGTGGGTGGTTATTTTCCGTTTAGTTATTGTACCTGACGGAACTGTTTTGTCGTTTGGTTATTTTGTTTAAGTGTTCTCTTAAAATAAATGAAGATGAGCACTATACGCCTTGGTCTGTTCAAAACGACGATTATGACAAATGCAGCCACCACTATTATTGAAATTGTAGATAGTGGTACTCAGTAATGTAGTACTCATTGAATTTGAGTGCCAGTTTATAAGTGAAATTGGATTTGCCCCAAACATAACACTGTGTATTCAGGACAAAAAGTGACTTGCAATGCCACAATATTTTTGCAGATTTCTGAGAACCACTCTTGATATTTCCAAGCATAGTGGTGGCTGCATCATGTTATGGGCAATGTTTCCTCAAATATTTTTGTATCACTAAGCAAATTTAAGTTCTGCTGAGCGCAAACTTGAACCTTGTGAAATTTCTGTGCAACTTCCGGCGGGCGTTTACTGTGAACACTGAGGCTGTACCCACAATAAGTTACAGTTTTACTGTGAACACCGAGGCTGTACCCCACTATAAGTTACAGTTTTACTGTGAACACTGAGACTGTACCTGCTTTAAGTTACAGTTTTTCTGTGAACACTGAGACTGTACCTGCTTTAAGTTACAGTTTTACTGTGAACACTGAGACTGTACCTGCTTTAAGTTACAGTTTTACTGTGAACACTGAGGCTGTACCCACTATAAGTTACAGTTTTACTGTGAACACTGAGACTGTACCTGCTTTCAGTTACAGTTTTACTGTGAACACTGAGGCTGTACCCACTATAAGTTACAGTTTTACTGTGAACACCGAGGCTGTACCCCACTATAAGTTACAGTTTTACTGTGAACACTGAGACTGTACCTGCTTTAAGTTACAGTTTTACTGTGAACACTGAGACTGTACCTGCTTTAAGTTACAGTTTTACTGTGAACACTGAGGCTGTACCCACTATAAGTTACAGTTTTACTGTGAACACCGAGGCTGTACCCCACTATAAGTTACAGTTTTACTGTGAACACTGAGGCTGTACCCACTATAAGTTACAGTTTTACTGTGAACACTGAGACTGTACCTGCTTTCAGCTACAGTTTTACTGTGAACACTGAGGCTGTACCCACTATAAGTTACAGTTTTACTGTGAACACCGAGGCTGTACCCCACTATAAGTTACAGTTTTACTGTGAACACTGAGACTGTACCTGCTTTAAGTTACAGTTTTACTGTGAACACTGAGGCTGTACCCACTATAAGTTACAGTTTTACTGTGAACACCGAGGCTGTACCCCACTATAAGTTACAGTTTTACTGTGAACACTGAGGCTGTACCCACTATAAGTTACAGTTTTACTGTGAACACTGAGACTGTACCTGCTTTCAGCTACAGTTTTACTGTGAACACTGAGGCTGTACCCACTATAAGTTACAGTTTTACTGTGAACACCGAGGCTGTACCCCACTATAAGTTACAGTTTTACTGTGAACACTGAGACTGTACCTGCTTTAAGTTACAGTTTTACTGTGAACACTGAGACTGTACCCCACTATAAGTTACAGTTTTACTGTGAACACTGAGGCTGTACCCACTATAAGTTACAGTTTTACTGTGAACACTGAGACTGTACCTGCTTTAAGTTACAGTTTTACTGTGAACACTGAGACTGTACCTGCTTTCAGTTACTGTTTTACTGTGAACACTGAGGCTGTACCCGCTTTAAGTTACAGTTTTAACAGTAGTCAAGTAGGCTACTGTGGCTATTTTGTTGTAATAAAGGCCTACCAGAGTGGCCTACCATCAAAAACATTGGAGAAAATGCATCCCATAACATTTTAACATGGAAATAGTTGTTCTATCATTCAGCCTACAGTAGCAGCCAATGTGTGGTGTTCAATGTAGGTTCTACATTCCATGAGATTAAAAAATTAAAACATGCAGGGCTTGACATTAACCTGTTAGGGCTAGGGGGCAGTATTTGCACGGCTGGATAAAAAAATGTACCCGATTTAATCTGGTTACTAATCCTACCCAGTAACTAGAATATGCATATACTTATTATATATGGATAGAAAACACCCTAAAGTTTCTAAAACTGTTTGAATGGTGTCTGTGAGTATAACAGAACTCATTTGGCAGGCAAAACCCTGAGACATTTTCTGACAGGAAGTGGATACCTGATGTGTTGTATTACCTTTAAACCTATCCCATTGAAAAACACAGGGGCTGAGGAATATTCTGGCACTTCCTATTGCTTCCACTAGATGTCACCAGCCTTTACAAAGTGTTTTGAGTCTTCTGGAGGGAGATCTGACCGAACAAGAGCCATGGAACGATGATGGCCCATTAGACACCTGGCGCGCGAGTTCATGTTGGGTACCCTCGTTCCAATACGTTATAAAAGAGAATGCATTCGTCCACCTTGAATATTATTCATGTTCTGGTTAAAAAAGGCCCTAATGATTTATGCTATACAACGTTTGACATGTTTGAACGAACGTAAATATATTTTTTCCCCTCGTTCATGAAGTGAAGTCCGGCGGGCTTAGATCATGTGCTAACAAGACGGAGATTTTTGGACATAAATGATGAGCTTTTTTGAACAAAACTACATTCGTTATGGACCTGTGATACCTGGAAGTGACATCTGATGAAGAGAATCAAAGGTAATGGATTATTTACATAGTATTTTCGATTTTAGATCTCCCCAACATGGCGGCTAGTCTGTATCGCAACGCGTATTTTTCTGGGCGCAGTGCTCAGATTATTGCAAAGTGTGATTTCCCAGTAAGGTTATTTTTAAATCTGGCAAGTTGATTGCGTTCAAGAGATGTAAATCTATAATTCTTTAAATGACAATATAATATTTTACCAATGTTTTCTAATTTTAATTATTTAATTTGTGGTGCTGACTTGAATGCCGGTTATTGGAGGGAAACGATTTCCTGAACATCAACGCCACAGTAAAACGCTGTTTTTGGATATAAATATGAACTTGATAGAACTAAAAATGCATGCATTGTCTAACACAATGTCCTAGGAGTGTCATCTGTTGGAGATTGTAAAAGGTTAGTGCATAATTTTAGCTGATTTTATGGTTTTGGTGACGCCTGTCTTTGAATTGGCACAACATTACACACAACTCTTGTAAATGTACTGTCCTAACATACTCTAAATTTATGCTTTCGCCGTAAAACCTTTTTGAAATCGTAAAACGTGGTTAGATTAAGGAGATGTTTATCTTTCAAAGGGTGTAAAATAGTTGTATGTTTGAAAAATTTGGATTTTGACATTTATTTGGATTCAAATTTGCCGCTCTTGAAATGCACCTGCTGTTGATGGAGTGCACCACGGGTGGGACGCTTGCGTCCCACCTAGCCCATAGAGGTTAATTTAATACTTTGTAGCGCCACCTTTTGCTGCGATTACAGCTGTAAGTCGCTTGGGGTATGTCTCTATCAGTTTTGCACATCGAGAGACTGAAATTTTTGCCCATTCCTCCTTGCAAAACAGCTCGAGCTCAGTGAGGTTGGATGGAGAGCGTTTGTGAACAGCAGTTTTCAGTTCTTTCCACAGATTCTCGATTGGATTCAGGTCTGGACTTTGACTTGGCCATTCTAACACCTGAATATGTTTATTTGTGAACCATTCCATTGTAGATTTTGCTTTATGTTTTGGATCATTGTCTTGTTGGAAGACAAATCTCCATCCCAGTCTCAGGTCTTTTGCAGACTCCATCAGGTTTTCTTCCAGAATGGTCCTGTATTTGGCTCCATCCATCTTCCCATCAATTTTAACCATCTTCCCTGACCCTGCTGAAGAAAAGCAGGCCCAAATCATGATGCTGCCACCACCATGTTTGACAGTGGGGATGGTGTGTTCAGGGTGATGAGCTGTGTTGCTTTTACGCCAAACATAACGTTTTGCATTGTTGCCAAAAAGTTTGATTTTGGTTCATCTGACCAGAGCACCTTCATCCACATGTTTGGTGTGTCTCCCAGGTGGCTAGTGGCAAACTTTAAACGACACTTTTTATGGATATCTTTAACCTCTATGGGACCGGCGGGACGAATTCGTCCCACCTACGTAACAGCCACTGCCAGCCTGTGGCGCGATTTTCAAAATCTTCAAAATCCTATTACTTCAATTTCTCAAACATATGACTATTTTACAGCCATTTAAAGATAAGACTCTCGTTAATCTAACCACACTGTCCGATTTCAAAAAGGCTTTACAACGAAAGCAAAACATTAGATTATGTCAGCAGAGTACCAAGCCAGAAATAATCAGACACCCATTTTTCAAGCCAGCATATAATGTCACCAAAACCCAGAAGACAGCTAAATGCAGCACTCACCTTTGATGATCTTCATCAGATGACAACCCTAGGACATTATGTTATACAATACATGCATGTTTTGTTCAATCAAGTTCATATTTATATCAAAAACCAGCTTTTTACATTAGCATGTGACGTTCAGAACTAGCATACCCCCCGCAAACTTACGGGGAATTCGCTAACATTTTACTAAATTACTCACGATAAACGTTCACAAAAAGCATAACAATTATTTTAAGAATTATAGATACAGACCTCCTCTATGCACTCGATATGTCCGATTTTAAAATAGCTTTTTGGTGAAAGCACATTTTGCAATATTCTAAGTACATAGCCCAGGCATCACGGGCTCGCTATTTAGACACCCGGCAAGTTTAGCACTCACCATAATCATATTTACTATTATAAAAATGTCATTACCTTTTGTTGTCTTCGTCAGAATGCACACCCAGGACGTCTGCTTCAATAACAAATGTTGGTTTGGTCCAAAATAATCCATCGTTATATCCGAATAGCGGCGTTTTGTTCGTGCGTTCCAGACACTATCCGAAATAGTAAAGAAGTGTCGCGCGCTTGGCCAGATTAACCAGATTAAATCGGGTATGTTTTTTATCCAGCCGTGTCAATGCTGCCCCCTAGCCCTAACAGGTTAAGAAATGGCTTTCTTCTTGCCACTCTTCCATAAAGGCCAGATTTGTGCAGTATATGACTGATTGTTGTCCTATGGACAGAGTCTCCCACCTCAGCTGTAGATCTCTGCAGTTCATCCAGAGTGATCATGGGCCTCTTGGCTGCATCTCTGATCAGTCTTCTCCTTGTATGAGCTGAAAGTTTAGAGGGACGGCCGGGTCTTCGTAGATTTGCAGTGGTCTGATACTCCTTCCATTTCAATATTATCGCTTGCACAGTGCTCCTTGGAATGTTTAAAGCTTGGGAAATCTTTTTGTATCCAAATCCGGCTTTAAACTTCTCCACAACAGTATCTCGGACCTGCCTGGTGTGTTCCTTGTTCTTCATGATGCTCTCTGCGCTTTAAACGGACCTCTGAGACTATCACAGAGCAGGTGCATTTATACGGAGACTTGATTACACACAGGTGGATTCTATTTATCATCATTAGTCATTTAGGTCAACATTGGATCATTCAGAGATCCTCACTGAACTTCTGGAGAGAGGTTGCTGCAATGAAAGTAAAGGGGCTGAATAATTTAGCACGGCCAATTTTTCAGTTTTTTATTTGTTAAAAAAGTTTGAAATATCCAATAAATGTTGTTCCACTTCATAATAGTGTCCCACTTGTTGTTGATTCTTCACAAAAAATTACAGTTTTATATCTTTATGTTTGAAGCCTGAAATGTGGCAAAAGGTCGAAAAGTTCAAGGGGGCCGAATACTTTCGC
>NC_138301.1:121930512-121933012 GCF_965601325.2 Salmo salar | reverse complement strand
CAGGATTTGGCCCAGATGCGGACACAGTAGGCGGATAGTACAGTTCTCAATAATTTATTATAACACGGGGCAAAGGGCAGGTCGAGGACAGGCAGAGGTCCGTAATCAGGTCAGAGTCAGGTAGGTACAGGACGGCACGCAGGCTCGGGGTGAAGGCCAGGGCAGAATGATCAGATCCGGGAAAACTAGGAAACAAAACACGTGAGAAAGGGAAAGGAAAACGGGAAAACACGCTGGTAAGACCTGACATGACAAGACGAACTGTCAACAGACAAACAGAGAACACAGGTATAAATGCTCAGGGGATAATGGGGAAGATGGGCGACACCTGGGGGAGAGGGGGGGGGGGGGGACAAGCACAAAGACAGGTAAAACGGATCCGGGTGAAACGGGTTTCACAATCAGAGTTGATCCAGTCTTTCATCTCTTCTTCATAGCTTTGTACATTTACTGCTATTCCTCTATGTCACACACACACACACACACACACACACACACACACACACACACACACACACACACACACACACACACACACACACACACACACACACACACACACACACACACACACTTTACCCCCCCCCCCCCCCAGTGTGTGGGTTATTGTTTGTCCTTCCAGGGGAAAAGCAGTGTAAATGTGTCTAATTAGCTGTTTGTGGAGCTGCAGAAAGCTCTCTCTCTCTCAGTGACTCTCCTCACTTTATAGTCTGCTCCATCTCACTTTTAAACCAAAGTATTTACAGCTAGCTATTTCACAACCTCTATGCCCGGGATTATCAACTAGATTCAGGCATAGGACGATTTTCTCTTGAGCGGAGATGGTCATGAGGGGGGTGGGGGGCTGGGGGGGAGGGGGGGTGGGGGACAGGAATTACAAGTCATTTGTAGTCTGCAATATATTATATTTGACTAAAACATAATCATTTAAAACCTTGCTTACATTTGTATAAGATCACGTGATCATTAGAAAACCCTTTTGCAATTATGTTAGCACAGCTGAAAACTGTTGTGATGATTAAAGAAGCAATAAAACTGGCCTTCTTTAGACTAGTTGAGTATCTGGAGCATCAGCATTTGTGGGTTCGATTACAGGCTCAAAATGGCCAGAAACAAAGAACTTTCTTCTGAAACTCATCAGTCTATTCTTGTTCTAAGAAATGAAGGCTATTCCATGCGAGAAATTGCCAAGAAACTGAAGATCTCGTACAACGCTGTGTACTACTCCCTTCACAGAACAGCGCAAACTGGCTCTAACCAGAATAGAAAGAGGAGTGGGAGGCCCCGGTGCACAACTGAGCAAGAGGACAAGTACATTAGAGTGTTTAGTTTGAGAAACAGACGCCTCACAAGTCCACAACTGGCAGCTTCACTAAATAGTACCCACAAAACACCAGTCTCAACGTCAACAGTGAAGAGGCGACTCCGGGATGCTGGCCTTCTAGGCAGAGTTCCTCTGTCCAGTGTCTGTGTTCTTTTGCCCATCTTAATATTTTATTTTTATTGGCCAGTCTGCGATATGGCTTTTTCTTTGTAACTCTGCCATGAAGCTAATGCTCCAGATTCTCAACTAGTCTAAAGAAGTTTTATTGTTACTTTAATAAGCACAACAGTTTTCAGCTGTGCTAACATAATTGCAAAAAGGTTTTCTAATGATCAATTTGCCTTTTAAAATGATAAACTTGGATTAGCTAACACAACGTGCCATTGGAACACAGGAGTGATGGTTGCTGATAATGGGCCTCTGTACGCCTATGTAGATATTCCATTAAAAATCAGCCGTTTCCAGCTACAATACTGATTTACAACATGAACAATGTCTACACTGTATTTCTGATCAATATGATGTTCTTTTAATGAACAAAAAAATTTGCTTTTCTTTAAAAAAAACAAGGACATTTCTAAGTGAGCCTAAACTTTTGAACGGTGGAGTATATATATCCTATGGGGGGGGGGCCGCCATTTGGGTAACCCTAATCTATGTGAAGATACAGGTGTTTAAAGCCTATCTAGAGGATAGAGCCGGAAAGAGGTGGACGACGGGTGAGTTCCAAGGGTCACCTATTCTCTCATGGAACTAAACCAGGGAACAAACCTCATTACATCCCAGTCTAGGTGTTACACTGTATTCCCCTCTTGATTGCATCCCAAATGGCAGACTATTCCCTATTTAGTGCACTACTGTTAACCAGAACCCTTTGGTTCTGTTGACTAGAGTTCTACGGGCCCTGGTCCACTATATGGTGCCATTCACCAGTCGTCAGAGGACTGAGAACATGCTGGCAGAAACTACTGCATGTTCCACTTAAAGATATCTGCTCAAACGTTACATGAACTCTCACTTGCTAACTATAAATCTGGATTCAGAAGTGTAGCTGTTGCCACTCAGAGGAGAGGAGGATGGGAGAGGAGGGGATAGGAGGAGAGGAGGAGGGGAGAGGAGGAGGGGAGGTGAAATTGAGTACAGCTAGAACAATCAATGATTATAATGGCCATTACC
>NC_138301.1:121865512-121925512 GCF_965601325.2 Salmo salar | reverse complement strand
GAAAAATGGCATTGTATTTGATCAAACACAATTTTTTCCAACAGTTTTCTAAGAGTTGGCAGCAAGCTGATAGGTCTGCTGTTGGAACCAGTAAAGGCCGTTTTACCTGTCTTGGGAAGCGGAATGACTTTGGTTTCCCTCCAGACGTGAGGACAAACACCTTCCTCTAGACTCAGGTTAAAGATATGACAGATAGGAGTGGCCATAGAGTCAGCTACCATCCTCAGTAGCTTTCGATCTAAGTTGTCAATGCCAGGTGGTTTGTCATTACTGAACGATAACAATAATTTGTCCACCTCTCCCAAGCTAACTTCACAAAATTCAAACTTACAATGCTTTTCTTTCTTTATAGGAACCAACAGAGTAACATGGACCCTCATCAACATCCTTATAGGAACCAGCAGAGTAACATGGACCCTCATCAACATCCTTATAGGAACCAGCAGAGTAACATGGACCCTCATCAACATCCTTATAGGAACCAGCAGAGTAACATGGACCCTCATCAACATCCTTATAGGAACCAGCAGAGTAACATGGACCCTCATCAGCAGAAGGCGAGGTCAGTACAGGTGCAAAGCAGGGACCGAGAGACTGAAAAACAGCTTCTATCTCAAGGCCATCAGACTGTTAATTAGGGACAGATGTTCCGCTAGCGGAACGCCTCACCAATATCCAATGGTATAGAGTGGTGCGAATTACAAATACCTCAAAAATGCAAAAACTTCAATTTTTCAAACATATGACTATTTTACACCATTTTAAAGACAATACTCTCCTTCATCTAACCACATTGTCCGATTTCAAAAAGGCTTTACAACGAAAGCAAAACATTAGATTATGTCAGGAGAGTACCCAGCCAGAAATAATCACACACCCATTTTTCAAGCTAGCATTTAAATGTCACAAAAACCAAAACCACAGCTAAATGCAGCACTAACCGTTGATGATCTTCATCAGATGACACTCCTAGGACATTATGTTATACAATACATGCATGTTTTGTTCAATCAAGTTCATATTTATATCAAAAAACAGCTTTTTACATTAGCATGTTTTGTTCAGAACTAGCATACCCACCGAAAACTTCCGGTGAATTTACTAAATTACTCACGATAAACGTTGACAAAAAACATAACAATTATTTTAAGAATTTTAGATACAGAACTCCTTTATGCAATCGCGGTGTCCGATTTTAAAATAGCTTTTCGGTGAAAGCACATTTTGCAATATTCTGAGTAGATAGCCCGGCCATCACGGCTAACTATTTTGACACCCACCAAGTTTGGCACTCACCAAACTCAGATTTACTATAAGAAAAATGTTATTACCTTTGCTGTTCTTCGTCAGAATGCACTCCCAGGACTTCTACTTCAACACCCAATGTTGTTTTGGTTCCAAATAATCCATAGTTATATCCAAATAGCTCCGTTTTGCTCGTGCGTTCAAGACACCATCCGAAGGGTGACGCGCCGGCGCATATCATGACAAAGAATTTCGAAATATTCCATTACCGTACTTCGAAGCATGTCAAACGCTGTTTAAAATCAATTTTTATGCGATTTTTCTCGTATAATAGCGATAATATTCCAACCGGGAGACATTGTATCGGTTCAAACACTGAAATAAGAAAATTGAGTCATCACATGCACGTGCGCGCCAGGGTCATTGTTCTCAGAAGTTCCACTACCAAAACCCCTACTGTTTTTCGCCCAGAGACTGCAGAGTTATCATTCAACATTCTGGCGCCTTCTGAGAGCCAATGAAAGCCTTAGAAAATGTCACGTTACAGCAGAGATCCTGTATTTTCGATAAAGAGGCTACAGAAGGCCAAGAAATGGTCAGACAGGGCACTTCCCATATAGAATCTTCTCAGGTTTTGGCCTGCCATATGAGTTCTGTTATACTCACAGACACCATTCAAACAGTTTTAGAAACTTTAGGGTGTTTTCTATCCAAATCTACTAATTATATGCATATTCTAGTTTCCGGCCGTGAAAATACTGCCCCCTATCCCAAACAGGTTAAACAGCCATCACTAACATTGAGTGGCTGCTGCCAACATACCGACTCAACTCCAGCCACTTTAATAATGTACAAATGTATGTAATAAATGTATCACTAGCCACTTTAAACAATGCCACTTCATATAATGTTTACATACTCTACATTACTCATCTCATATGTATATACTGTACTCTATACCATCTACTGCATCTTGCCATCTTGATGTAATAAATGTATCACTAGCCACTTTAAACAATGACACTTTTATATGTTTACATACCCTAATGGGCATTAATTTTTTGACGTAATTGTAATCCAGACCCAACCTTCATTTAGTCGTTTTACTGAGATTCCAAATGTTGTTTCTGACTCATATTGATGCTACATATGCTGTTTTAAAGGGATTAGTTTGTTTTTAGGGGCAGTCGCCCTTTAAAAAATTGGAACAGCTACATTTATCACTATAATATAGATACTTATACAAATACTGTCTGGTATCTGGCATCTCATGACATGCTTTCATGTAAACATATGTGTGGTGTGATATCTGGGAGAAGGTGAAGTGTGAAATGTGAAATGTGTTGACATGGCTCCAGTGTGATAGACTGACATGTTTTCTGGCATCCACACACACACACAGCTGTTCTGTCTCTACGGAGCAAGAGACAGGACACACACAAACACACTGAGATGTCCGCGCTTGGGAAATGGGCTAGGTTCACGCTGGCTGGCCCGAGGTGTTAAAAGGTGTGTGTGTGTGTGTGTGTGTGTGTGTGTGTGTGTGTGTGTGTGTGTGTGTGTGTGTGTGTGTGTGTGTGTGTGTGTGTGTGTGTGTGTGTGTGTGTGTGTGTGTGTGTGTGTGTGTGGCGTTAATGCCAGCCTGTCCACCGTGTCGTTCTCTAGATGATCTCCCTGCACTGAGGAAGCATGGCAGTTCACTGAGGAAGCATGGCAGTTCACTGAGGAAGCATGGCAGTTCACTGAGGAGGCATGGCAGTTCACTGATGAAGCATGGCAGTTCACTGAGGAAGTATGGCAGTTCAACTGAGGAAGCATGGCAGTTCACTGTGGAAGTATAGATTATTTTTTTTTTTTATTAAAAAAATGAAAATACAATTCTTCACATTTTCAAACTGTCCATTGATATTTTCCAACAGGGCTATACATTTGGGTGAGGTTTTTTCTCGCCTGAGTAGCCTCGTTTCACTGCCAAAAATAAAATGAAACCATCTAGTGTTCAGCGAAATAACAACACAATGTCAAATACAGGTAGCCTAGTCAAATAATTAACATCCAATCACATTTTAACCGTTACTCTCTCGCGGGGAACCTTCACTCTTGCGCAGACGTTTAAAAAACAAAACATGACCATTTGAAAAATAAGCCACAGGAGTTTTTTGAGTGAGAATAAAGACAACTTTCGAGTAGTAAGACGTGTATAAAAGCAACAGATACCATTAATAAGAAGAGTCTAGAAGCGTCTTATATGGTGAGCTACAGAGTGGCTAGAACAGGCAAGCCCCATACTATCGTGGAGGACTTAATTCTTCCTGCTGTCGCGGATATGGATGGGACAATGCTGGGGATAAAGGCCCAAAAAACTATACAGACAATGCCTCCATCAATCAACACTGTTTCACGGCACATCAGTAACATGGCAGGAGATGTTTTGAAACAATTACTGCTTCGCATACAAGCCAGTGAATTCTATGCGTTACAGCTGGATGAGTCAACAGACTTGGTGGGCCTGGCACAGCTCCTGGAAAATGTCCGTTACGTTTATGGGGTTCAATTATTGAAGACATCCTTTTCTGCAAACCACTGGAAACCAGGATAACATGAGAGGATATTTTTATAGTACTGGACAGCTTTTTGACAAATGGACTTTGGTGGTCAAGATGTGTTGGTATCTGTACTGATGGAGCAAAAGCCATGACAGGGAGACATAGCGGGGTGGTAACGCGCGTGCAAGCAGTTGCTCCCGACGCCACTTGGGTCCACTGCAGCATCCACCGAGAGGCTCTTGCTGCCAAGGGAATGCCTGACAGCTTGAAAAAAACAAAACGTTTTGGACACTACAGTGAAAATGGTTAACTTTGTTAAAGCAAGGCCCATGAACTCTTGTGTATTTTCTGCATTACGCAATGATATGGGCAGCGACCATGTAACGTTTTTACAACATACAGAAGTGTGCTGGTTATCAAGGGGCAAAGTATTGACACGTTTTTTTTTTTTAATTGAGAGAGGATTCTTTACTGACCGTAATTTTCACTTGTCTGACAGCTTGCATGATGACGAGCTTCTCAAACGACTGGCCTATCTGGGTGATGTTTTTTCCACGCCTGAATGATCTGAATCTAGGATTACAGGGACTCTCCGCAACTATATTCAATGTGCGGAACAAAATGGAGGCTATGAATAAGAAGTTGGAGCTCTTCTCTGTCTGCATTAACAAGGACAACACACAGGTCTTTCCATCATTGTATGTTTTTTTTTGTGTGTAAATGAACTCAAGCTTACGGCCAATGTCAAATGTGATATAGCGAAGCACCTGAGTGAGTTGGGTGCGCAATTACGCAGGTACTTTCCCGAAACGGATGACACAAACAACTGGATTCGTTATCCCTTTCATGCCCTGCCTCCAGTCCACTTACCGATATCTGAACAAGAGAGCCTCATCGAAATTGCAACAAGCGGTTCTGTGAAAATTGCATTTAATCAGATGCCACTGACAGATTTCTAGATAGGGCTGCAGTCATATTCTGGCCTTCGTGCTGCAAATCGTGCTGTTAAGACGCTGATGTCCTTTGCAACCACGTACCTATGTGAGAGTGGATTCTCGGCCCTCACTAGCATAAAAACGAAATACAGGCACAGACTGTGTGTGGAAAATGATTTAAGACTGAGACTCTCTCCAACACAACCCAACATTGGAGTTATGTGCATCCTTTCAAGCACACCCTTCTCATTAACCTGTGGTGAGTAAATTTTTTATGTGTAAAATGGTTAGATAAAGAGCAAAATGATAGATTATTTTAGCTCAGTTGGTTGAGCATGGTGTTTGCAACGCCAGGGTTGTGGGTTCAATTCCCACGGGGGGCCAGCACAGAAATATTTTTTTTTAATGAAATGTATGCATTCGCTACTGTAAGTCGCTCTGGATAAGACCGTCTGCTAAATGACGTAAATGTAAATGTAATATTATTATTTGTGCCCTGGTCCTATAAGAGCTCTTTGTCACTTCCCATGAGCCGGGTTGTGACAAAAACTCACACTCATTCTTATGTTTAATAAATGTATCGTACAGTGTTGTGTGTGTGGCAGGCTTACAATGACGGCAAAAAACAAACATTTGAGAGTGTGCTGACCCTGGTGCTAGAGGGGGTACAGCTGGAGGTTGAATGTTTTGAAGAGGCACGGGACTATAACAAGTTTGGGAACCACTGCTCTAGAGAAATATTTGACAACATCATAATATGGTTCCTACTAACTACTTGCCTACTTTAGCAATGTCATTGAATTTCCAATGCCACTCTAAATTAGTGTAATCTAGAAGAGAAACATTACCCTTCGAGGTGCAACCCTCGTCATGGGAACAAATAAATATTGGATGCAGCTGTGGTGGTAGCAGCTGACTCATGTCTGACTACAACAGTGTACTAACTAGCAGCAACAAACCCAATCCAATCCATGGCCGTAGCAAAACATGTCCCAGTTTGTTGCATGGTGTAACGTGTCCCAGTTGGTTGCATAGTGTAACATGTCCCAGTTGGTTGCATAGTGTAACATGTCCCAGTTGGTTGCATGGTGTAACATGTCCCAGTTGGTTACATAGTGTAACATGTCCCAGTTGGTTGCATGGTGTAACATGTCCCAGTTGGTTACATAGTGTAACATGTCCCAGTTGGTTACATAGTGTAACATGTCCCAGTTGGTTGCATAGTGTAACATGTCCCAGTTGGTTGCATAGTGTAACATGTCCCAGTTGGTTGCATGGTGTAACATGTCCCAGTTGGTTACATAGTGTAACATGTCCCAGTTGGTTGCATGGTGTAACATGTCCCAGTTGGTTACATAGTGTAACATGTCCCAGTTGGTTACATAGTGTAACATGTCCCAGTTGGTTGCATAGTGTAACATGTCCCAGTTGGTTGCATAGTGTAACATGTCCCAGTTGGTTGCATAGTGTAACATGTCCCAGTTGGTTGCATAGTGTAACATGTCCCAGTTGGTTGCATAGTGTAACATGTCCCAGTTGGTTGCATAGTGTAACATGTCCCAGTTGGTTGCATAGTGTAACATGTCCCAGTTGGTTGCATAGTGTAACATGTCCCAGTTGGATACATAGTGTAACATGTCCCAGTTGGTTGCATAGTGTAACATGTCCCAGTTGGTTGCATAGTGTAACATGTCCCAGTTGGTTGCATAGTGTAACATGTCCCAGTTGGTTGCATAGTGTAACATGTCCCAGTTGGTTGCATAGTGTAACATGTCCCAGTTGGTTGCATAGTGTAACATGTCCCAGTTGGTTGCATAGTGTAACATGTCCCAGTTGGTTGAATAGTGTAACATGTCCCAGTTGGTTACATAGTGTAACATGTCCCAGTTGGTTGCATAGTGTAACATGTCCCAGTGGGTTGCATAGTGTAACATGTCCCAGTTGGTTACATAGTGTAACATGTCCCAGTTGGTTACATAGTGTAACATGTCCCAGTTGGTTGCATAGTGTAACATGTCCCAGTTGGCTAAATAGTGTAACATGTCCCAGTTGGTTGCATAGTGTAACATGTCCCAGTTGGTTACATAGTGTAACATGTCCCAGTTGGTTGAATAGTGTAACATGTCCCAGTTGGTTGAATAGTGTAACATGTCCCAGTTGGTTGCATAGTGTAACATGTCCCAGTTGGTTAAATAGTGTAACATGTCCCAGTTGGTTGCATAGTGTAACATGTCCCAGTTGGTTACATAGTGTAACATGTCCCAGTTGGTTACATAGTGTAACATGTCCCAGTTGGTTACATAGTGTAACATGTCCCAGTTGGTTACATAGTGTAACATGTCCCAGTTGGTTGCATGGTGTAACATGTCCCAGTTGGTTGCATAGTGTAACATGTCCCAGTTGGTTGCATAGTGGAACATGTCCCAGTTGGTTGCATAGTGTAACATGTCCCAGTTGGTTGCATAGTGTAACATGTCCCAGTTGGTTGCATGGTGTAACTGCGTCACCGGCCTGAATCTAATCCAATCTGTAGCCAGACAGTCTACATCTGTAAAGCATAGAATTAGCTTCCAAACTAGATTACGTTATTTTCTCAAGCTATGTTTATAATTGAGGGATGATGATATTCGTTACACCTACTTTTTCTGTTAGCCAAACTACAGAGTTGTGTGCCAAACTGATCCGCTGGTCATAAACGGACTCTGGGACCTACCAGAAGGAGCAAAGGTGTGTATCATAACATGTCCAGGAAGTGTAACGTCGACTCAAGGTGTCAGGAAGCAGGTGCAGTTAGTGACTTTAGTATAAACAAACGATCCAAAAACAATGAACGATGTCTGACAAGGAAACAGAACCAATACAGCCTGAGGAGTGATACTATGGAGTGGGAGATAATGGGAGAGTAATCAGGGTAGTGATGCTATGGAGTGGGAGATAATGGGAGAGTAATCAGGGTAGTGATGCTATGGAGTGGGAGATAATGGGAGAGTAATCAGGGTAGTGATACTATAGAGTGGGAGATAATGGGAGAGTAATCAGGGTAGTGATGCTATAGAGTGGGAGATAATGGGAGAGTAATCAGGGTAGTGACGGAGTCCAGGTGTGGGAGATAATGGGAGAGTAATCAGGGTAGTGATACTATAGAGTGGGAGATAATGGGAGAGTAATCAGGGTAGTGATGCTATGGAGTGGGAGATAAAGGGAGAGTAATCAGGGTAGTGATGGAGTCCATGGTGTGGGAGATAATGGGAGAGTAATCAGGGTAGTGATACTATAGAGTGGGAGATAATGGGAGAGTAATCAGGGTAGTGATACTATAGAGTGGGAGATAATGGGAGAGTAATCAGGGTAGTGATACTATAGGAGTGGGAGATAAAGGGAGAGTAATCTGGGTAGTGATGCTGAGTAGGAGTGGGAGATAAAGGGAGAGTAATCAGGGTAGTGATGCTGAGTCAGGTAGATGGGAGATAATGGGAGAGTAATCAGGGTAGGGATGCTATGGAATGGGAGATAATGGGAGAGTAATCAGGGTAGTGATACTATAGACTGGGAGATAAAGGGGGAGTAATCAGGGTAGTGATGGAGTCCAGGTGTGGGAGATAATGGGAGAGTAATCAGGGTAGTGATACTATAGAGTGGGAGATAATGGGAGAGTAATCAGGGTAGTGATGCTATGGAGTGGGAGATAAAGGGAGAGTAATCTGGGTAGTGATGCTATGGAGTGGGAGATAAAGGGAGAGTAATCTGGGTAGTGATGGAGTCCAGGTGTGGGAGATAAAGGGAGAGTAATCTGGGTAGTGATGGAGTCCAGGTGTGGGAGATAAAGGGAGAGTAATCTGGGTAGTGATGGAGTCCAGGTGTGGGAGATAAAGGGAGAGTAATCTGGGTAGTGATGGAGTCCAGGGGAGAAGGAGTATCAAATCAAATCAAATGTATTTATAAAGCCCTTCTTACATCAGCTGACATCTCAAAGTGCTGTACGGAAACCCAGCCTAAAGCCCCAAACAGCAAGTAATGCAGGTGTAGAAGCACGGTGGCTAGGAAAAACTCCCTAGAAAGGCCAAAACCTTAGGAAGAAACCGAGAGAGGAACCAGGCTATGAGGGGTGGCCAGTCCTCTTCTGGCTGTGCCGGGTGGAGATTATAACAGAACATGGCCAAGATGTTCAAATGTTCATAAATGACCAGCATGGTCAAATTGTAATAATCACAGTAGTTGTCGAGGGTCCAACAAGTCAGCACCTCAAGAGTAAATGTCAGTTGCCTTTTCATAGCCGATCATTGAGAGTACCTCTACCGCTCCTGCTGTAGACGTGACAGATTGCAATGGTTTAGCAACCTTATAAATAATTGAAATCACTGTCCGCTTGCTATTTTCACAGCTTGTCAGGCAAAACCTCAGAATAGAAGTATGTCATGTGAGAGAAGTACCCCTGTGGTCACCACCTCCGTTGTTGCCAGTCTCCCTCAACATCCTATGTAACGGACACGCCATCACGAGGCCTCTGATAGTGACCTGAGTTACTGCCCTGAGGACACTGACGGCTTCATCAACAACAACAGGTAATGTGTTATGTGAAAAGTTGTATAAAAAAA
This sequence comes from Salmo salar, assembly GCF_965601325.2. NCBI lineage: Eukaryota > Metazoa > Chordata > Actinopteri > Salmoniformes > Salmonidae > Salmo > Salmo salar. The sequence continues at coordinate 121,916,191 of NC_138301.1, read as the reverse complement.
TAACCGGCTTGATAAACTAGTAGGCCAAGCAGATACGACTAGTAGAATCATTAGCAAAAATCTTCGTCCTTTCTTTGGAACAAAATTGAAATTGACCACTTGGCTGTCTATTATATCTCCCTGTCACAGGCCCTCTCAGTCAACACCACCTCATAAGAGTGCCTGATGTAGTTCTGGAGATGTCCAGTTTGCAGCTGAACATACTGTAAAGAGTCAGGGTGTAGCGGGTCGGACGAAGTCAGGCGCAGGACACAGAACTGAGTAAAAACGTAACTTTACTCGAAATAAACCAACAATAAAATCCCCACTGGGAAACAGAAGTACTGACCACTTCACAACGAATTAACACGCACAACCACCATGGGGAAAACAGAGGTTAAATCATGAACATGTAATTGGGGAATTGAAACCAGGTGAGTAAAACAAAGACAAAACAGAAAGGAAAATGAAAAGTGGATCGGCAATGGCTAGAAGGCCGGTGACGTCGACTGCCGAACGGCGCCAGAGCAGGGAGAGGGACTGACTTCGGAGGAAGTCATGACACATACAGTATTGACAAGACCAGCAAGGGGGACCTCATCAACATTATGCAGACATGCCCTCGCTGTGAACATTCCTATGAATGGAACAGCCAGACATGCCCTCGCTGTGAACATTCCTATGAATGGAACAGCCAGACATGACCTCACGGTGAACATTCCTATGAATGGAACAGCCAGACATGACCCTCACGGTGAACATTCCTATGAATGGAACAGCCAGACATGACCTCACGGTGAACATTCCTATGAATGGAACAGCCAGACATGACCTCACGGTGAACATTCCTATGAATGGAACAGCCAGACATGACCTCACGGTGAACATTTTTATGAATGGAACAGCCAGACATGCCCTCGCTGTGAGCATTCCTATGAATGGAACAGGCAGACATGCCCTCGCTGTGAAAATTCCTATGAATGGAACAGGCAGACATGCCCTCGCTGTGAAAATTCCTATGAATGGAACAGACAGACACATATTGGCAAATATCTGTCCAGCAACCTTCACCTGTCAGTGACAACAGCTTTCACAGGCTCATAATTTGTACAAATACAGAAGCTAACCCACTTCATTACATTGATACATTTGATAACCCAATTTGTAAAACATAATTTATGTAAACTGATATTATTTGTTCATTATTTTCTACTTCTTAAACCGTATTTGGATGGATTAGTTTTACTTAGGGCGGTCGGGTGAAGTGTTTTGTTGTCGTGCACATAACTACAACCTCTGTAATTTTAGTCCCGTCCGAATCTGCCATGACAGTTCATTTTTACATGGCAGGAGAGTAACAATTCCAGCAAGAATAACCTACTGTTTTTTTGGGGGCAAACTCCAAAGTCCTCCGATAATACTAGTCCCGTGCGAATCGACATCCCTGTCATTTTGAGAGAAATGTCTTGAGTTCTGAAAGGTGTTGCTCGAGCAAGAAAGAAATAACTGATTGGATAAATTAAAGGAAGTGCATAGCCTATTTATGAAGGGCCCACATGTATCAACTTTCACAGTGAATGCTTTAGTTTATACATTTATGAATTGATCATCGCCAAATGAATTATTGAAAAAATATTGAGCCTATTTTCAAGCAAACCTGGCTGTTAATAGATCGCAAAGCAGAACTGAGCTAAACGTTTGAAAGGACAACTTCACATTTTCATCCATAGAATCAAAACACATCTCAGGTGCAAGTGTTTAGCTCACATCTGAAGGTTGCATTTTACTGCGGATCGCTAAAATATTCTCAATTCAATGATTACGGCGACATTGTACCGAAGATAGTTTGGTACGGTTTAGAAACTTGGCGAAACAAGCTCGAGTTATCAGTGTCGCCCGGACTTGTTGAAATATCTTCATGCCTAGAAAAAAAAACCTCCAGGCTTCCATCATAACTGTCACACCCTGATCTGTTTCACATGTCTTTGTGCTTGTCTCCACACCCACTCCAGGTGTCGCCCATCTTCCCCATTATCCCCCAGTGTACTTATACCTGTGTTCTCTGTCTGTTGCCAGTTCGTTTTGTTTCGTCAAGCCTACCAGCGGTGTTCCCTCTGTTCCTGTCGTAATCTAGTTCCTGTTTTCTAGCTTTCCCGATTTTTACCATTCTGCCTGCCCTGAGCCTGCTAAACTAGTCCCGTCTGAATTGTCCTCGGGAATAACGGACATTCTGGAGTAATAATTACATAACCGACATTCTCTAGTAATACTAGTTCCATGTGAATAGAGCTTTAGATGCATATAATGTCCAGGGTATAACCTAGCCTGGTGGAACCAGCCTGATCACCATATAAATGTCCAGGGTATAACCAGCCTGATGGCACCTGCCTGTTCCTATATAATGTCCAGGGTATAACCTAGCCTGGTGGAACCAGCCTGATCACCATATAATGTCCAGGGTATAACCTAGCCTGGTATAACCAGCCTGATCACCATATAATGTCCAGGGTATAACCTAGCCTGGTGGAACCAGCCTGATCACCATATAATGTCCAGGGTATAACCTAGCCTGGTGGAACCAGCCTGATCACCATATAATGTCCAGGGTATAACCTAGCCTGGTGGAACCAGCCTGATCACCATATAATGTCCAGGGTAAAACCTAGCCTGGTGGAACCAGCCTGATCACCATATAATGTCCAGGGTATAACCTAGCCTGAGTGGAGACCAGCCTGAATCAACATATAATGTCCAGGGTATAACCTAGCCTGGTGGAACCAGCCTGATCACTGTGTTCACCATATAATGTCCAGGGTATAACCTAGCCTGGTATAACCAGCCTGATCACCATATAATGTCCAGGGTAAAACCTAGCCTGGTGGAACCAGCCTGATCACCATATAATGTCCAGGGTATAACCTAGCCTGGTGGAACCAGCCTGATCACCATATAATGTCCAGGGTATAACCTAGCCTGGTGGAACCAGCCTGATCACCATATAATGTCCAGGGTAAAACCTAGCCTGGTATAACCAGCCTGATCACCATATAATGTCCAGGGTAAAACCTAGCCTGGTGGAACCAGCCTGATTACTGTGTTCACCATATAATGTCCAGGGTATAACCTAGCCTGGTATAACCAGCCTGATCACCATATAATGTCCAGGGTATAACCTAGCCTGGTGGAACCAGCCTGATCACCATATAATGTCCAGGGTAAAACCTAGCCTGGTGGAACCAGCCTGATCACCATATAATGTCCAGGGTATAACCTAGCCTGGTGAGACCAGCCTGAATCACCATATAATGTCCAGGGTATAACCTAGCCTGGTGGAACCAGCCTGATTACTGTGTTCACCATATAATGTCCAGGGTAAAACCTAGCCTGGTGGAACCAGCCTGATCACCATATAATGTCCAGGGTATAACCTAGCCTGGTGGAACCAGCCTGATCACCATATAATGTCCAGGGTATAACCTAGCCTGGTGGAACCAGCCTGATTACTGTGTTCACCATATAATGTCCAGGGTAAAACCTAGCCTGGTATAACCAGCCTGATCACCATATAATGTCCAGGGTATAACCTAGCCTGGTGGAACCAGCCTGATTACTGTGTTCACCATATAATGTCCAGGGTATAACCTAGCCTGGTGGAACCAGCCTGATCACCATATAATGTCCAGGGTATAACCTAGCCTGGTGGAACCAGCCTGCTCAACATATAATGTCCAGGGTATAACCTAGCCTGGTGGAACCAGCCTGATCACCATATAATGTCCAGGGTATAACCTAGCCTGGTGGAACCAGCCTGATCACCATATAATGTCCAGGGTATAACCTAGCCTGGTGGAACCAGCCTGATTACTGTGTTCACCATATAATGTCCAGGGTAAAACCTAGCCTGGTATAACCAGCCTGATCACCATATAATGTCCAGGGTATAACCTAGCCTGGTGGAACCAGCCTGATTACTGTGTTCACCATATAATGTCCAGGGTATAACCTAGCCTGGTGGAACCAGCCTGATCACCATATAATGTCCAGGGTATAACCTAGCCTGGTGGAACCAGCCTGCTCAACATATAATGTCCAGGGTATAACCTAGCCTGGTGGAACCAGCCTGATCACTGTGTTCCTATATAATGTCCAGGGTAAAACCTAGCCTGGTATAACCAGCCTGATCACTGTGTTCCCACGGGGGGCCAGCACAGAAAAAAATGTATGAAATTGTATGAAATGTATGCATTCACTACTGTAAGTCGCTCTGGATAAGAGCGTCTGCTAAATGACTAAAATGTAAAATGTAAAAATGTTCCCATATAATGTCCAGGGTATAACCTAGCCTGGTATAACCAGCCTGATCACTGTGTTCCCATATAATGTCCAGGGTATAACCTAGCCTGGTATAACCAGCCTGATCACCATATAATGTCCAGGGTATAACCTAGCCTGGTGGAACCAGCCTGATCACCATATAATGTCCAGGGTATAACCTAGCCTGGTGGAACCAGCCTGATCACCATATAATGTCCAGGGTATAACCTAGCCTGGTATAACCAGCCTGATCACCATATAATGTCCAGGGTATAACCTAGCCTGGTGGAACCAGCCTGATCACTGTGTTCCCATATAATGTCCAGGGTATAACCTAGCCTGGTATAACCAGCCTGAAGAGAAGAGAGGAAACAAAAGGAAGGGAAAGACTTCAAAATAAAATGTGACGAATACAATTTGATTGGATTTGATTTGAAGCATGCATGAGCACACCAGCTGTTCCAGGGGAAAGAGAAATGTTCAAAATAACATTAAAACAGATATGGGGACTATTTTATTCCAACAGCAATTAGGCTGTATAATAGATAGTCTATTGGTCCCTCCAGTATACAGCAGTGTAGAGCTCAAAACCTTGTTGATGTCTATAGTATTCTCTCTGGTATGCAATCTGGTTTCCCCTCAGGTTATGGATGTGTCACTGCAACCTTAAAGGTCCTCAATGATGTCACCATTGCCCTTGATTCTAAGCAATGTTGTGCTGCTATTTTTATTGACTTGGCCAAAGCTTTTGATACAGTAGAACATTCCATTCTTGTGGACCAGCTAAGGAGTATTGGTGTCTCTGAGGGGTCTTTGGGATGGTTTGCTAACTACCTCTCTCAAAGAGTGCAGTGTACAAAGTCTGAACATCTGCTGTCACAGCCACTGCCTGTCACCAAGGGAGTACCCCAGGGCTCGATCCTAGGCCCCACGCTCTTCTCAATTTACATCAACAACATAGCTCTGGCAGTAGGAAGCTCTCTCATCCATTTATATGCAGATGATACAGTCTTATACTCAGCTGGCCCCTCCCCGGATTATGTGTTAACCTCTATGGGCTAGGTGGGACGCTTGCGTCCCACCTACGTAACAGCCACTGCCAGCCTGTGGCGCGATTTTCAAAACCTTAAAAATCCTATTACTTCAATTTCTCAAACATATGACTATTTTACAGCCATTTAAAGACAAGACTCTCGTTAATCTAACCACACTGTCCGATTTCAAAAAGGCTTTACAACGAAAGCAAAACATTAGATTATGTCAGCAGAGTACCAAGCCAGAAATAATCAGACACCCATTTTTCAAGCCAGCATATAATGTCACCAAAACCCAGAAGACAGCTAAATGCAGCACTCACCTTTGATGATCTTCATCAGATGACAACCCTAGGACATTATGTTATACAATACATGCATGTTTTGTTCAATCAAGTTCATATTTATATCAAAAACCAGCTTTTTACATTAGCATGTGACGTTCAAAACTAGCATACCCCCGCAAACTTCCGGGGAATTCGCTAACATTTTACTAAATTACTCACGATAAACGTTCACAAAAAGCATAACAATTATTTTAAGAATTATAGATACAGACCTCCTCTATGCACTCGATATGTCCGATTTTAAAATAGCTTTTTGGTGAAAGCACATTTTGCAATATTCTAAGTACATAGCCCAGGCATCACGGGCTCGCTATTTAGACACCCGGCAAGTTTAGCACTCACCATAATCATATTTACTATTATAAAAGTTTGATTACCTTTTGTTGTCTTCGTCAGAATGCACACCCAGGACTGCTACTTCAATAACAAATGTTGGTTTGGTCCAAAATAATCCATCGTTATATCCGAATAGCGGCGTTTTGTTCGTGCGTTCCAGACACTATCCGAAATAGTAAAGAAGTGTCGCGCGCATGGCGCAATTCGTGACAATAAAATTCTAAATATTCCATTACCGTACTTCGAAGCATGTCAACCGCTGTTTAAAATCAATTTTTACGACATTTTTCTCGTAGAAAAGCGATAATATTCCGACAGGGAATCTCCTTTTCGGCAAACAGAGGAAAAAATCCCAAAGGCGGGGGCGGTCGGGGTCACGCGCATAAGCCCAGTGTCCCTTGATCGGCCACTTGAGAAAGGCGATAATGTGTTTCAGCCTGGGGCTGGAATGACGACATTCTGTTTTTTCCCGGGCTCTGAGCGCCTATGGAAGACGTGGGAAGTGTCACGTTAGAGCAGAGATCCTTAGTAAATGATAGAGATGGAAAAGAAGTTCAAGAAATGGTCAGACAGGCCACTTCCTGTAAAGGAATCTCTCAGGTTTTGACCTGCCATTTGAGTTCTGTTATACTCACAGACACCATTCAAACAGTTTTAGAAAATTTAGGGTGTTTTCTATCCATATGTAATAAGTATATGCATATTCTAGTTACTGGGTAGGAGTGGTAACCAGATTAAATCGGGTATGTTTTTTATCCAGCCGTGTCAATACTGCCCCCTAGCCCTAACAGGTTAATCACTCTACAACAAAGCTTTCTTAGTGTCCAACAAGCTTTCTCTAACCTTAACCTTGTTCTGAACACCTCCAAAACAAAGGTCATGTGGTTTGGTAAGAAGAATGCCCCTCTCCCCACAGGTGTGATCACTACCTCTGAGGGTTTACAGCTTGAGGTATTCACCTCACACAAGTACTTGGGAGTACGGCTAGACGGTACACTGTCCTTCTCTCAGCACATATCAAAGCTGCAGGCTAAAGTTAAATCTAGACTTGGTTTCCTCTATCGTTCCTCTTTCACCCCAGCTGCCAAACTAACCCTGATTCAGATGGCCATCCTACCCATGCTAGATTACAGAGACGTCATTTATAGATCGGCAGGTAAGGGTGCTCTTGAGCGGCTAGATGTTCTTTACCATTCTGCCATCAGATTTGCCACTAATGCTCCTTATAGGACACATCACTGCACTCTATACTCTTCTGTAAACTGGTCATCTCTCTAAACCCGTCACAAGACCCACTGGTTGATGCTTATTTATAAAACCCTTTTAGGCCTCACTCCCCCCTATCTGAGATATCTACTGCAGCCCTCATCCTCCACATACAACACCTGTTCTGCCAGTCACATTCTGTTAAGGGTCCCCAAAGCACACACATCCCTGGGTCGCTCGTCTTTTCAGTTCACTGCAGATAGCAACTGGAACGAGCTGCAACAAACACTCAAACTGGACAGTTTTATCTCCATCGCTTCATTCAAAGACTCAATCATGGACACTCTTACTGACAGTTGTATTGTGTTGTCTACCTGTTTGCCCTTAGTGCTGTTGTCTGTGACCAATAATTTTTGTACCCTGTTTTGTGCTTCTACCATGTTGTGTTGCTACCATGTTGTTGTTGTGTTGCTACCATGTTGTGTTGCTACCATGTTGTTGTTGTGTTGCTACCATGTTGTGTTGCTACCATGTTGTTGTTGTGTTGCTACCATGTTGTGTTGCTACCATGTTGTTGTTGTGTTGCTACCATGCTGTGTTGTTACCATGTTGTTGTTGTGTTGCTACCATGCTGTGTTGTTACCATGTTGTTGTTGTGTTGTTACCATGCTGTGTTGTTACCATGTTGTTGTTGTGTTGCTACCATGCTGTGTTGTTACCATGTTGTTGTTGTGTTGCTACCATGCTGTGTTGTTACCATGTTGTTGTTGTGTTGCTACCATGCTGTGTTGTTACCATGTTGTTGTTGTGTTGCTACCATGCTGTGTTGTTACCATGTTGTGTTGCTACCATGCTGTGTTGTTACCATGTTGTTGTTGTGTTGCTACCATGCTGTGTTGTTACCATGTTGTTGTTGTGTTGCTACCATGCTGTGTTGTTACCATGTTGTTGTTGTGTTGCTACCATGCTGTGTTGTTACCATGTTGTTGTCATGTTGTGTTGCTACCATGCTGTGTTGTTACCATGTTGTCATGTTGTGTTGCTACCATGCTGTGTTGTTACCATGTTGTTGTTGTGTTGCTACCATGTTGTGTTGCTACCATGTTGTGTTGCTACCATGTTGTGTTGCTATCATGTTGTTGTTGTGTTGCTACCATGCTGTGTTGTTACCATGTAGTTGTTGTGTTGCGACCATGCTGTGTTGTTACCATGTAGTTGTTGTGTTGCTACCATGCTGTGTTGTTACCATGTAGTTGTTGTGTTGCTACCATGTTGTGTTGCTACCATGTTGTTGTTGTGTTGTTACCATGCTGTGTTGTTACCATGTTGTTGTTGTGTTGCTACCATGCTGTGTTGTTACCATGTAGTTGTTGTGTTGCTACCATGCTGTGTTGTTACCATGTTGTTGTTGTGTTGCTACCATGCTGTGTTGTTACCATGTAGTTGTTGTGTTGCTACCATGCTGTGTTGTTACCATGTAGTTGTTGTGTTGCTACCATGCTGTGTTGTTACCATGTAGTTGTTGTGTTGCTACCATGTTGTTGTTGTGTTGCTACCATGCTGTGTTGTTACCATGTAGTTGTTGTGTTGCTACCATGTTGTTGTTGTGTTGCTACCATGCTGTGTTGTTACCATGTAGTTGTTGTGTTGCTACCATGCTGTGTTGTTACCATGTTGTTGTTGTGTTGCTACCATGTTGTTGTTGTGTTGCTACCATGCTGTGTTGTTACCATGTAGTTGTTGTGTTGCTACCATGCTGTGTTGTTACCATGTAGTTGTTGTGTTGCTACCATGTTGTTGTTGTGTTGCTACCATGCTGTGTTGTTACCATGTAGTTGTTGTGTTGCTACCATGCTGTGTTGTTACCATGTAGTTGTTGTGTTGCTACCATGCTGTGTTGTTACCATGTTGTTGTTGTGTTGCTACCATGTTGTTGTTGTGTTGCTACCATGCTGTGTTGCTACCATGTTGTTGTTGTGTTGCTACCATGCTGTGATGCTACCATGTTGTTGTTGTGTTGCTACCATGTTGTTGTTGTGTTGCTACCATGTTGTGTTGCTACCATGTTGTTGTTGTGTTGCTACCATGCTGTGTTGTTACCATGTTGTTGTTGTGTTGCTACCATGCTGTGTTGCTACCATGTTGTGCTGCTACCATGCTGTGTTGTTACCATGTAGTTGTTGTGTTGCTACCATGCTGTGTTGTTACCATGTTGTTGTTGTGTTGCTACCATGTTGTTGTTGTGTTGCTACCATGCTGTGTTGCTACCATGTTGTGTTGCTACCATGCTGTGTTGTTACCATGTTGTTGTTGTGTTGCTACCATGCTGTGTTGTTACCATGTTGTTGTTGTGTTGCTACCATGTTGTGTTGTTACCATGTTGTTGTTGTGTTGCTACCATGCTGTGTTGTTACCATGTTGTTGTTGTGTTGCTACCATGCTGTGTTGTTACCATGTTGTTGTTGTGTTGCTACCATGCTGTGTTGTTACCATGTTGTTGTTGTGTTGCTACCATGTTGTTGTTGTGTTGCTACCATGTTGTTGTTGTGTTGCTACCATGCTGTGTTGCTACCATGTTGTGTTGCTACCATGCTGTGTTGCTACCATGTTGTGTTGCTACCATGCTGTGTTGTTACCATGTTGTTGTTGTGTTGCTACCATGCTGTGTTGTTACCATGTAGTTGTTGTGTTGCTACCATGCTGTGTTGTTACCATGTTGTTGTTGTGTTGCTACCATGTTGTTGTTGTGTTGCTACCATGCTGTGTTGTTACCATGTAGTTGTTGTGTTGCTACCATGCTGTGTTGTTACCATGCTGTTGTTGTGTTGCTACCATGCTGTGTTGTTACCATGTTGTTGTTGTGTTGCTACCATGCTGTGTTGTTACCATGCTGTTGTTGTGTTGCTACCATGTTGTTGTTGTGTTGCTACCATGCTGTGTTGTCATCTTAGGTCTCTCTTTATGTAGTGTTGTGGTGTCTCTCTTGTCTTGTGTCTTTTGTCCTATATTTTTATTTACATTTTAATCCCAGCCCCCGTCCCCGCAGTAGGCCATCATTGTAAATAAGACTGCTCTTAACCGACTTTCCTAATTAAATAAAGGTTAAATAAAACATTTTTTTAAAGTTTGGGGAACGCCCTTTCCTGTTTCAGTGTGACAATGCCCCTTTGCACAAAGCGAGGTCCATAAAGAAATGGTTTACCGAGATCAGTGTGGAAGAACTTGACTGACCTGCACAGGGCCCTGACCTCAACCCCATCGAACACATTTTGGGATGATTTGGAACGCTAACATCAGCACCCGACCTCACTAATGCTCTTGTGGCTGAATGGAAGCAAGTCCCCCGCAGCAATGTTCCAACAACTAGTGGAAAGCCTTCCCAGAAGAGTGGAGGCTGTTATAGCAGCAATGTTCCAACATCTAGTGGAAAGCCTTCCCAGAAGAGTGGAGGCTGTTATAGCAGCAATGTTCCAACATCTAGTGGAAAGCCTTCCCAGAAGAGTGGAGGCTGTTATAGCAGCAAAGGGGGGGGGGGGGTCCAACTCCATATTTTACATACTGTATCAGGGAACTCCTGTCTTAGGCCATATGGTGTCCAGTACACTATACAGGAAGGTTTGACGACTGACATGTTTGGAAAGGTAGCCCCAGGCCCCCAGCACCACCAGACAAAATGCTGATAGGTACTGAAGACAGAAGCCCACTCAGAGCTGTCAGTGTGTTAGTCAGTCAAATCCTTAGATTTGGGCAAATAGACCATAGAAATAAATGTAATTCTATTTCCGTTTAGACAGCTGAAGTTCTACTTTACATTATTATTTATTTTATTTTTTAATTTTTTAGGTAAAGTGTAGGAAACACCATTTTTATAAGCGCATCAATATATTTACAACAGAAAATATTTTGGCTTCTGTTTCACAAAAGACAACAGTTGATTTTTGTTGTTGTTGGTGTGTTTGATATAAATGTGTGTCTACACTCAAGCTGGCTATGTTTGTGCAATATCCACATGTAACCTACACCTGTAGGAATATTAGTTCTTGGGAGAGAGACAAGACACAACTAGCCGGTTATAGAATATTGTGTTGTAAAGACAGCTGAGCTGACGGAAGACCACAGGTATTCAACTCGCAGTAGTAGAAATCGTTTTTCCACCATAACATGTATTTACATGATGTGTGACTTTTGTAGTGTTGTATAATGAGCGTCTTACGAAACACATTCTAGACACTGGCTCTTACTATCTTCCCATAACTGATTTGACAGAGACATATCCCACATGAAGAAAAACAAATCTAACTGTATATTATAGAATAGTACACACTGTACTACCCCTCAATCATGTGTAGTACTTACTATAGAATGTTGTAGTATACTGTAGAATACTGTACTACCCCTCAATCATGTGTAGTACTTACTATAGAATGTTGTAGTATAATGTAGAATACTGTACTACCCCTCAATCATGTGTAGTACTTACTATAGAATGTTGTAGTATACTGTAGAATACTGTACTATCCCTCAATCATGTGTAGTACTTACTATAGAATGTTGTAGTATACTGTAGAATACTGTAATACCCCTCAATCATGTGTAGTACTTACTATAGAATGTTGTAGTATAATGTAGAATACTATACTACACACTGTACTATCCCTCAATCATGTGTAGTACTTATTATAGAATGTTGTAGTATAATGTAGAATACTATACTACACACTGAAACTATCCCTCAATCATGTGTAGTACTTACTATAGAATGTTGTAGTATACTGTAGAATACTGTACTACCCCTCAATCATGTGTAGTACTTACTATAGAATGTTGTAGTATACTGTAGAATACTATACTACACACTGTACGATTCCTCAATCATGTGTAGTACTTATTATAGAATGTTGTTGTATAATGTAGAATACTATACTACACACTGAAACTATCCCTCAATCATGTGTAGTACTTATTATAGAATATTGTAGTATAATGTAGAATACTATACTACACACTGAAACTATCCCTCAATCATGTGTAGTACTTACTACAGAATGTTGTAGTATACTGTAGAATACTGTACTACCCCTCAATCATGTGTAGTACTTACTATAGAATGTTGTAGTATTCTGTATAATACTATACTATACACTGTACTATCCCTCAATCATGTGTAGTACTTACTATAGAATGTTGTAGTATACTGTAGAATACTATACTACAAACTGTACTATCCCTCAATCATGTGTAGTACTTACTATAGAATGTTGTAGTATACTGTAGAATACTATACTACACACTGTACTATGCCTCAATCATGTGTAGTACTTATTATAGAATGTTGTAGTATACTGTAGAATACTATACTACACACTGTACTATCCCTCAATCATGTGTAGTACTTACTATAGAATATTGCAGTATACTATGGGGGAAAACACTGTAGTAAATACAGCAATGTCCGTAAAAACACTACACTTTTTTAACTATAGTATTTTTTACAGGTTATAGAAAAGCTCTGAACTATTTGTTCAGACTCCATCCTACCCCAGTATATTCTGCCTTGTTCAGACCCCAGTCCCATCCTACCTTGTTCAGACCCCAGTCTAACCCTACCTTGTTCAGACCCCAGTCTGACCCCAGTCCCATCCTTCCTTGTTCAGACCCCAGTCCCATCCTACCTTGTTCAGACCCCAGTCCCATCCTACCTTGTTCAGACCCCAGTCCACCCTACCTTGTTCAGACCCCAGTCCTACCCCAGTCCCATCCTACCTTGTTAAGACCCCAGTCCCATCCTACCTTGTTCAGACCCCAGTCTGACCCCAGTCCCATCCTTCCTTTTTCAGACCCCAGTCCCATCCTACCTTGTTCAGAACCCAGTCCTACCCCAGTCTGATCCCAGTCCCATACTACCTTGTTCAGACCCCAGTCCCTTCCTACCTTGTTCAGACCCCAGTCCCATACTACCTTGTTCAGAACCCAGTCCCATCCTACCTTGTTCAGACCCCAGTCCCACCCTACCTTTTTCAGACCCCAGTCCCATCCTACCTTGTTCAGAACCCAGTCCTACCCCAGTCTGATCCCAGTCCCATACTACCTTGTTCAGACCCCAGTCCCATCCTACCTTGTTCAGACCCCAGTCCACCCTACCTTGTTCAGACCCCAGTCCTACCCCAGTCCCATCCTACCTTGTTCAGACCCCAGTCCCATACTACCTTGTTCAGACCCCAGTCCCATACTACCTTGTTCAGACCCCAGTCCCACCCTACCTTGTTCAGACCCCAGTCCCATACTACCTTGTTCAGACCCCAGTCCCATACTACCTTGTTCAGACCCCAGTCCCATACTACCTTGTTCCTACCTTGTTCAGACCCCAGTCCCACCCTACCTTGTTCAGACCCCAGTCCCACCCTACCTTGTTCAGACCCCAGTCCCACCCTACCTTCTTCAGACCCCAGTCTAACCCTACCTTGTTCAGACCCCAGTCTAACCCTACCTTGTTCAGACCCCAGTCTAACCCTACCTTGTTCAGACCCCAGTCTAACCCTACCTTGTTCAGACCCCAGTCTAACCCTACCTTGTTCAGACCCCAGTCTAACCCTACCTTGTTCAGACCCCAGTCCCATACTACCTTGTTCAGACCCCAGTCCAACCCTACCTTGTTCAGACCCCAGTCTAACCCTACATTGTTCAGACCCCAGTCTAACCCTACCTTGTTCAGACCCCAGTCTAACCCTACCTTGTTCAGACCCCAGTGTACCCTACCTTGTTCAGACCCCAGTCTAACCCTACCTTGTTCAGACCCCAGTCCAACCCTACCTTGTTCAGACCCCAGTCCCATACTACCTTGTTCCTACCTTGTTCAGACCCCAGTCTAACCCTACCTTGTTCAGACCCCAGTCTAACCCTACCTTGTTCAGACCCCAGTCCCATACTACCTTGTTCAGACCCCAGTCCCACCCTACCTTGTTCAGACCCCAGTCCTACCCCAGTCCCATCCTACCTTGTTAAGACCCCAGTCCCATACTACCTTGTTCAGACCCCAGTCCCATACTACCTTGTTCAGACCCCAGTCCTACCCTACCTTGTTCAGACCCCAGTCCCATACTACCTTGTTCAGACCCCAGTCCTACCCTACCTTGTTCAGACCCCAGTCTAACCCTACCTTGTTCAGACCCCAGTCCCATACTACCTTGTTCAGACCCCAGTCCCACCCTACCTTGTTCAGACCCCAGTCCCATACTACCTTGTTAAGACCCCAGTCCCACCCTACCTTGTTCAGACCCCAGTCCCATACTACCTTGTTCAGACCCCAGTCCTACCCTACCTTGTTCAGACCCCAGTCCTACCCTACCTTGTTCAGACCCCAGTCCTACCCTACCTTGTTCAGACCCCAGTCCCACCCTACCTTGTTCAGACCCCAGTCCCACCCTACCTTGTTCAGACCCCAGTCCCACCCTACCTTGTTCAGACCCCAGTCTAACCCTACCTTGTTCAGACCCCAGTCCCATACTACCTTGTTCAGACCCCAGTCCCATACTACCTTGTTCAGACCCCAGTCCCATACTACCTTGTTCAGACCCCAGTCCCATACTACCTTGTTCAGACCCCAGTCTAACCCTACCTTGTTCAGACCCCAGTCCAACCTACAAGTTATGGAACATTTTCTCTTTTCGTAATTCACCAGTAGGTTTCCTCAAGGAGAAAGCCTTTCACTTTATGTCAAATAAATGTAATAAAAACACTATAGTAAAAACTACAGTAATGTCTGCAAAAACACTAAAGTAAATACTACAATATACTATGGTCTGCAAAAACAAAATACTACAGTCTGCAAAAACACTACAGTAAATACTACAATATACTATGGTCTGCAAAAACAAAATAGTAAATACTACATTATATAACAGTCTGCAAAAACACTACAGTAAATACAACAGTATGCAAAAACACTACAGTAAATACTACAGTAATGTCTGCAAAAACACTACAGTAAATACTACAGTATACTACTGTTTTCAAAAACAAAATTCTACAGTCTCCAAAACACTACAGTAAACACTACAGTATACTACAATCTGCAAAAAATCACTGAAGTGTATTTGCGGACTTTAGTGAATACTATAGTATTTATACCATAGTATACTATAGTCTTTTTTCATGTGAGATCAGCTAGATAGGCTAGCCGGCTGCAACTATCCCCAAGCTATGCTATGCTAGCTGCTGTCAGCTTGGCTCAACACAACGTCAGTGCAGGCTTTAGCCTACACGTACAACTGAATTAGCTGACCATTTTGAGACGGTGAGTCCGTCAGGAGGAGAAGTCCTCAACTTCAAAACTCTGTTCTCTCCATAGCAATGCTAACGTAGCTAACCTCGCTGTACTCACTACTGAACTTGTTTGGTGTGAATGAATGGCACAGACACACCGAAGAAACCCTCCCCTCGGTGCCGGGCTCGCCAGATCCAGTATCTCAGAAACGGTCGCCCTACTGGGCTTTTCAAGCACGACAGTGTCTAGGTTTTTACTGAGAATGGTGCAACAAACAAAAAAACATCCAGTCAGCTGCAGTCCTGTGGGTGAAAACAGCTCGTTGATGAGAGGTCGAAGGAGAAGGACAAGAGTCCCTGCAAGCTAACAGGCGGTCCACAAACAGGCAAATAACGGAGCTGTGCAACAGTGGTGTGCAGAATGCCATCTCGTCTGTCCTGGATGGGATGGAGACGACCACACCGGGTTCAACTTCTATCAGCTAAAAACAAGAAGAAGAGGCACCAGTGGGCACGCGATCATCAACACTGGACAATTTGAGGAGTGGTAAAACAACATCTGGACCATGACAGTGAGTTCAGTTTACCTGAGTGGCCTGTGCAGTCACCCAAGACCTCAACCCAAATGGATCATGAGATGAAACCGGCTGTTCGCAGCATGATTGTAGCGCCGTCCATCGAGCCAGAATGGACCAACATCTCTGTGGAACTTTTCCGACACCGTGTAGAATGCCCCCGAAGAATTCAGGCTGTTCTGGCGGCAAATGGGGTGTACCTAATAAACTGTATGTATGTGTATGTTTACATTGCCCAAAACAAAATAAACAAAAACAAAATACAATTAGAAATGAACAGTAAACATCACAAAGGTTTCAAGAACATAAAGGCGTATCAAATGTTGTTTTATTAACAATGTGCAAATAGTTGTAGTACAAATAAAGAAGATAAATAATCAGATAAATATAGGTTGTATTTACATTTTTGTTTGTGCTCCATTGGTTGTCCTGTTCTCACGGCAACGGGTCACAAATCTTGCTGCTGTGACTGCACACTGTGGTATATCGCCTAACACATATGGGTTTATGATTTGTTTTCAAATTCTTTGTGGATCTGTGTAATCTGAAACAAAAATGTCTCTCATAGGGTCATACATTTAGCACGAGGTTAGGAAGTACAGCTCAGTTTCTACCTCATTTTGTGGGCAGTGTTGCACCATAGCCTGTCTTCTCTTGAGAGCCAGGTCTGCCTATGGCGGCCCCTCTCAATAGCAAGGCTATAATCACTGAGTCTTTACATAGTTAAGGATTCTCTCTCTCTCTCTCTCTCTCTCTCTCTCTCTCTCTCTCTCTCTCTCTCTCTCTCTCTCTCTCTCTCTCCTCTCTCTCTCTCTCTCTCTCTCTCTCTCTCTGTATTTATTTGCTCCTCCCTCTCTCTTTCTCTCATCTCTTTCTCTCCTCTTTCTGTCTGTCTTTCTCCTCCATCCCCCTAAAGCACTTTCTATCATCCATTTCATCGTCAAGCTGTTTTTAGTGGGCCTCATTATTTAGTATTGAGCTGTAAAATACCCTCTTCTCTTAGCTAAGTGTTCCCATACGTCCTAAAAGTGTGTGTGTGTGTGTGTGTGTGTGTGTGTGTGTGTGTGTGTGTGTGTGTGTGTGTGTGTGTGTGTGTGTGTGTGTGTGTGTGTGTGTGTGTGTGTGTGTGTGTGTGTGTGTGTGTGTGTGTGTGTGGTCGCCTTGCTAAGTGTCCATAACCGCTCTGCCAAAGTAGTGCTAAAAGACTGAAGGCGCTCTACAACATCTGCATAACTACAAACTCACAGAGCCATCAGCAGAACTAGAGAGAGAGGAGAAGGAGACAGAGATGGAGAGAGAGACAGAGAGGAGAGAGAGAGAGCTAAAGAGAGAGAGAGAGAGAGAGAGAGAGAGAGAGAGAGAGAGAGAGAGATGAGAGAGAGAGGGAAAGGAGAGAGACAGGAGAGAGAATTACATTTTTTGTTGTTTATTTCACTTTTGTTTATTATCTATTTTACTTCCATTGTCAATGTAAACATATGTTTCCCATTCCAATAAAGCCCTTACATTGAAATTGAATTGAAAGAGAGGTAGTGTGTCACGTCCTGACCATAGAAAGCTGTTATTTTATATGGTAGAGTAGGTCAGGGCGTGATAGGGGATTTTTCTAGTTTAGATTTTCTATGTTGTTTTGTTCTAGTTGTTGTATTTCTATGTTTTTTTTGTGGGGGGGGGGGGGGGCGGTGATCTCCAATTAGAGGAAGCTGGTCATCGTTGTCTCTAATTGGAGATCATACTTAATTAAGTAGTTGTTTTTCATTCCTGGGTTTGTGGGAGAGTTAGTTTTGAGTTAGTGTATGTTGCACCTCTTTGTCACGGTTTGTTGTTTTGTTTATTCAGTCAATTTATATGTCTTGCATAGTTTCACAGTTAAAATAAAGAATATGTGGAACGATACACACGCTGTCGCTTTGGTCCGCTCGTTCCTACGACAACCGTGATATAGTGAGCTCATGGGCTCCTGCAAAAAGATAGAATTACAGTTGGATAAATGTAGATACACTTGAATTTATACAGGACACAAACCTCAACATTAAAACCTTCATTCCAAATCAAAATTCTAGACCTAAAACCTTTATTTTTGGACATAATTACCTGAATATACAAGACAAAGGAGATGATCGTGGACTACAGGAAAAGGCGGGCCCCCGTTCTCATCGACGGGGCTGTAGTGGAGCGGGTCGAGACCTTTAAGTTCCTTGGTGTCCACAACACCAATGATCTCCCCATGGTCCAAACACACCAAGACAGTTGTGAAGAGGGCACGACAAAACCTATTCCCCCTCAGGAACTGAAAAGATTTGGCATGGGTCCTCAGATCCTCAAAAGATACTACAGCTGCACCATCGAGAGCATCCTGACTGGTTGCATCACCGCCTGGTATGGCAACTGCTCGGCATCTGACCATAAGGCGCTACAGAGGGTAGTGCGAATGGCCCAGTACATCACTGGGGCCAAGCTTCCTGCCATCCAGGACCTATATCATAGGCGGTGTCAGAGGAAAGGCCTAAAATTTGTCAGAGACTCCAGTCACCCAAGTCAAGCCGTACCGGAGCGCCAAGTCTAGGACCAAGAGGCTCCTTAGCAGCTTCTACCTCCAAGCCATAAGACTCCTGAACAATTAATCAAATGGTACACCGGACTATTACATATTACTCCCCCCCCCCCCCCTCCATTTTGTTTTGTACACTGCTGCTACTTGCTGTTTATTATCTATGTATAGTGACTTCACCGTTACCTACATGTACAGATTACCTCCAACCTGTACCCCCGCACGCTCACTCGGTACCCTCTATATATAGCCTCGTTAGTGTTATGTTATCATGTTACTATTTATTATTTTTTACTTTAGTTTATTTGGTAAATATTTTCTTAACTCTTCTTGAACTGCCCTGTTGGTTAAAGGCTTTTAAGTAAGAATTTCAAGGTAAGGTCTACACTTGTTGTATTCAAAACTGAGTGGGTAATATTCAGTCTGAAGCTATTTCTGAAGCCAAAAAATAAAAGCCAATAATCTGTAGGTAATGTTGTTATATAAAGCTAAGTAAATAAGGCTACTAAGCTACCAAGCTGCTAGGACAGAACAGACCTGGCGGCACCTTCAATTAGCACTAAAGTGTGAAGTAAGACGTGTGAAAATTCTTGAGCCCAACAATGGCAGGAGAGATTCACAGCCCCTCCCAACCAAATTCAGATGCCTTTGAAGCCCCCACAGCTTATCTCTGTCCAGAGGTCATTACAATAGAGTACCTCAATGGATATTAAAAATAACACTGCATGGAATAAGTCCACTAATAAGCTTCTCAATGACAATCCAGACACACTGTTTGCTGACTGCTACAAAGAGGGAAACGTAAGCAACTTCATTTCCCACACAGACCATCCCCTGGCACAGTGCTATATTAACCAGACCATCCCCTGGCACAGTGCTATATTAACCAGACCATCCCCTGGCACAGTGCTATATTAACCAGACCATCCCCTGGCACAGTGCTATATTAACTAGACCATCCCCTGGCATGGGACAGTGCTATATTAACCAGACCATCCGCTGGCATGGCACAGTGCTATATTAACCAGACCATCCCCTGGCATGGCACAGTGCTATATTAACCAGACCATCCCCTGGCATGACACAGTGCTATATTAACCAGACCATCCCCTGGCACAGTGCTATATTAACCAGACCATCCCCTGGCACAGTGTTATATTAACCAGACCATACCCTGGCACAGTGCTATATTAACCAGACCATCCCCTGGCACAGTGTTATATTAACCAGACCATCCCCTGGCATGACACAGTGCTATATTAACCAGACCATCCCCTGGCACAGTGCTATATTAACCAGACCATCCCCTGGCACAGTGCTATATTAACCAGACCATCCCCTGGCACAGTGTTATATTAACCAGACCATCCCCTGGCATGACACAGTGCTATATTAACCAGACCATCCCCTGGCATGGCACAGTGCTATATTAACCAGACCATCCCCTGGTACAGTGCTATATTAACCAGACCATCCCCTGGCACAGTGCTATATTAACCAGACCATCCCCTGGCACAGTGCTACATTAACCAGACCATCCCCTGGCACAGTGCTATATTAACACAGACCATCCCCTGGCATGACACAGTGCTATATTAACCAGACCATCCCCTGGCACAGTGCTATATTAACCAGACCATCCCCTGGCACAGTGCTATATTAACCAGACCATCCCCTGGCACAGTGCTATATTAACTAGACCATCCCCTGGCATGGCACAGTGCTATATTAACCAGACCATCCGCTGGCATGGCACAGTGCTATATTAACCAGACCATCCCCTGGCATGGCACAGTGCTATATTAACCAGACCATCCCCTGGCATGACACAGTGCTATATTAACCAGACCATCCCCTGGCACAGTGTTATATTAACCAGACCATCCCCTGGCACAGTGCTATATTAACCAGACCATCCCCTGGCACAGTGTTATATTAACCAGACCATCCCCTGGCATGACACAGTGCTATATTAACCAGACCATACCCTGGCACAGTGCTATATTAACCAGACCATCCCCTGGCATGACACAGTGCTATATTAACCAGACCATCCCCTGGCATGACACAGTGCTACATTAACCAGACCATCCCCTGGCACAGTGCTATATTAACACAGACCATCCCCTGGCATGACACAGTGCTATATTAACCAGACCATCCCCTGGCATGACACAGTGCTATATTAACCAGACCATCCCCTGGCACAGTGCTATATTAACCAGACCATCCCCTGGCACAGTGCTATATTAACCAGACCATCCCCTGGCACAGTGCTACATTAACCAGACCATCCCCTGGCACAGTGCTATATTAACACAGACCATCCCCTGGCATGACACAGTGCTATATTAACCAGACCATCCCCTGGCATGACACAGTGCTATATTAACCAGACCATCCCCTGGCACAGTGCTATATTAACCAGACCATCCCCTGGCACAGTGCTATATTAACCAGACCATCCCCTGGCACAGTGCTATATTAACCAGACCATCCCCTGGCATGACACAGTGCTATATTAACCAGACCATCCCCTGGCATGACACAGTGCTATATTAACCAGACCATCCCCTGGCACAGTGCTATATTAACCAGACCATCCCCTGGCACAGTGCTATATTAACCAGACCATCCTCTGGCACAGTGCTATATTAACCAGACCATCCCCTGGCATGACACAGTGCTATATTAACCAGACCATCCCCTGGCATGGCACAGTGCTATATTAACACAGACCACCCCTGGCATGACACAGTGCTATATTAACCAGACCATCCCCTGGCATGACACAGTGCTATATTAACCAGACCATCCCCTGGCATGACACAGTGCTATATTAACCAGACCATCCCCTGGCACAGTGCTATATTAACCAGACCATCCCCTGGCACAGTGCTATATTAACTAGACCATTCCCTGGCACAGTGCTATATTAACCAGACCATACCCTGGTACAGTGCTATATTAACCAGACCATCCCCTGGCACAGTGCTATATTAACCAGACCATCCCCTGGCACAGTGCTATATTAACCAGACCATCCCCTGGCACAGTGCTATATTAACCAGACCATCCCCTGGCATGACACAGTGCTATATTAACCAGACCATCCCCTGGCATGACACAGTGCTATATTAACCAGACCATCCCCTGGCATGGCACAGTGCTATATTAACACAGACCACCCCTGGCATGACACAGTGCTATATTAACCAGACCATCCCCTGGCATGACACAGTGCTATATTAACCAGACCATCCCCTGGCATGACACAGTGCTATATTAACCAGACCATCCCCTGGCACAGTGCTATATTAACCAGACCATACCCTGGTACAGTGCTATATTAACCAGACCATCCCCTGGCACAGTGCTATATTAACCAGACCATCCCCTGGCACAGTGCTATATTAACCAGACCATCCCCTGGCATGACACAGTGCTATATTAACCAGACCATCCACTGGCATGGCACAGTGCTATATTAACCAGACCATCCCCTGGCACAGTGCTATATTAACCAGACCATCCGCTGGCATGACACAGTGCTATATTAACACAGACCATCCCCTGGCATGGCACAGTGCTATATTAACCAGACCATCCCCTGGCATGGCACAGTGCTATATTAACCAGACCATCCTCTGGCATGGCACAGTGCTATATTAACCAGACCATCCCCTGGCATGACACAGTGCTATATTAACCAGACCATCCCCTGGCACAGTGCTATATTAACCAGACCATCCCCTGGCATGACACAGTGCTATATTAACCAGACCATCCTCTATGTCAAGAGAGAGAGTATTGGCCCAGGGTGGAAACTCACAATACTAGACAGTGTGTACAAGGTGTACAAGTCTGGGACAGTAATGGTGCAGGGTGTCCTCATGCAGTTCCAGCAGGATCAAAGACTTAGAACAGCAGGAACAGATCTCTCTCCGTGACGAGTCTCCCATCCTGAGTGATTCTCATCACACCTCTTCAAACTGTCCTGCAGACGAGGATAGTCAACCCACCCACCCCCCCCCCCCCCCAGCACTGAAAACACTCAGGTCCTTCAACAGCACTGCTCCTCCATCATTGAGAGGGATAAATTCACAGAGCTGGAGAGAGACATGGTGGAGCTCAGAGAGCTAGTCCACACAATCCAGACAGAACGAACCCATAAAACAGACCAGCACAACAACACCCCCCCCCCCCAACAAGACCAGGAGGGCAGAATGTGGAGATGGACGGTTGTCTGAGAGAGTTCGCTGCTCTCAACTTAAAGAGGCACAGTGAAGGATGAGGTCAGAAAGCTGGGGTGTGACAGAGAGCACGACACTCGCCCAGAGAAGCCAGCAGAACAGCTCACCTCAGACCCAGACCACAACCTCATCACCACAATGGGACAGAACAACACAGGACCCACCAATTCAACAGACCCCAGCCCCTCCTAACAGCCCTCCTGTCAACTCCCCTGATTGCCCTCCTGACAATCCTGCCCCGGCCCCGCATCTACTGAGGACACACAAAAGCCAGAGATTGTGCTCCTCGTTGACTTAAATGGCAAATACATTCAAGAGGCTAAACTTTTTCCTAAACACAAAGTGGCTAATCTCTGGTGTCCAAACACTGGGCATGCCCTGGAGCTGTTGTCAGAGGACTGACTAGGGACCCCCAGCCACATCGTAATTCACATGGGCAATAATTACCTGAGAACCCAGCAGGAAAAGTTGGCCACAGCACTCAAGGGAGTGATTGAAAATGCTTCTTAACCCTTTCCAAAACGCACAAGTGGTTATCTCCACCCTGCTACCACAAAGACACTTTCACCCTGTCACCATACAGTGGGTGAATACAAACATTTCGCGAGACTGTGCCTCAAAACCTAATATCTACCTGGCCCACCACTCCACCCTGGCCTTGAACAGCCTTTATGACCAGGTCCACCTCTACAAGGCAGCAATCCCAACGTTTTCCCTGAAGGACGTCACCCTCAACCGCAAACCCAGCACCTCACACAGGAGCAACAGAGCAATGGACACCCTGCCAGACCGGCAAGACCCCCTTCTGAAGGACCTGCACTGAGAGAACCCATACAAAGAGGACCTACACCCAGACCCCAGCATCACCATCAACACCCCTACACCCAGACCCCAGCATCACCATTCACACCCCTACACCCAGACCCCAGCATCACCATCCACACCCCTACACCCAGATCCCAGCATCACCATCCACACCCCTACACCCAGACCCCAGCATCACCATCCACACCCCTACACCCAGACCCCAGCATCACCATCAACACCCCTACACCCAGACCCCAGCATCACCATCCACACCCCTACACCCAGATCCCAGCATCACCATCAACACCCCTACACCCAGACCCCAGCATCACCATCCACACCCCTACACCCAGATCCCAGCATCACCATCCACACCCCTACACCCAGACCCCAGCATCACCATCCACACTCCTACACCCAGACCCCAGCATCACCATCCACACCCCTACACCCAGACCCCAGCATCACCATCACCATCCACACCCCTACACCCAGACCCCAGCATCACCATCCACACTCCTACACCCAGACCCCAGCATCACCATCCACACCCAAACACCCAGACCCCAGCATCACCATCCACACCCCTACACCCAGACCCCAGCATCACCATCCACACCCCTACACCCAGACCCCAGCATCACCATCACCATCCACACCCCTACACCCAGACCCCAGCATCACCATCCACACCCCTACACCCAGACCCCAGCATCACCATCCACACCCCTACACCCAGACCCCAGCATCACCATCCACACCCAAACACCCAGACCCCAGCATCACCATCCACACCCCTACACCCAGCATCACCATCCACACCCCTACACCCAGACCCCAGCATCACCATCCACACCCCTACACCCAGACCCCAGCATCACCATCCACACCCCTACACCCAGATCCCAGCATCACCATCCACACCCCTACACCCAGACCCCAGCATCACCAACCACACCCCTACACCCAGACCCCAGCATCACCAGCCACACCCCGGCCAGCTAAGACCACCCCAAACCCCAACCCCTATTACACCCACCCAACCACCCCACTATTACACCCACCCAACCCCCCACTATTACACCCACCCAACCACCCACTATTACACCCACCCAACCCCCACTATTATACCCACCCACCCAACCCCCCACTATTACACCCACCCAACCCCCCACTATTATACCCACCCAACCCCCCACTATTATACCCACCCACCCAACCCCCCACTATTACACCCACCCACCCAACCCCCCACTATTACACCCACCCAACCCCCACTATTATACCCACCCACCCAACCCCCCACTATTACACCCACCCACCCAACCCCCCACTATTACACCCACCCAACCCCCCCCCCACTATTACACCCACCAACCCTCCCCACTTTTACACCCACCCAACCCCCCACTATTACACCCACCCAACCCCCCACTATTATACCCACCCAACCCCCCACTATTACACCCACCCAACCCCCCACTATTACACCCACCCAACCCCCCACTATTACACCCACCCACCCAACCCCCCACTATTATACCCACCCACCCTACCCCCCACTATTACACCCACCCACCCCCCCACTATTATACCCACCCACCCAACCCCCCACTATTACACCCACCCAACCCCCCACTATTACACCCACCCAACCCCCCCACTATTACACCCACCCAACCCCCCCCACCCAACCCCCCCACTATTACACCCACCCAACCCCCCACTATTACACCCACCCAACCCCCCACTATTACACCCGCCCAACCCCCCCACTATTACACCCGCCCAACCCCCCACTATTACACCCGCCCAACCCCCCACTATTACACCCGCCCAACCCCCCACTATTACACCCACCCAACCCCCCCACTATTACACCCACCCAACCCCCCACTATTACACCCACCCAACCCCCCACTATTACACCCACCACCCAACCCCCCACTATTACACCCACCCAACCCCCCACTATTATACCCACCCACCCAACCCCCCACTATTACACCCACCCAACCCCCCACTATTACACCCACCCAACCCCCCACTATTACACCCACCCAACCCCCCACTATTACATCCACCCAACCCCCCCACTATTACACCCACCCAACCCCCCCCACTATTACACCCACCCAACCCCCCCCACTATTACACCCACCCAACCCCCCCACTATTACACCCACCCAACCCCCCACTATTACACCCCACCCAACCCCCCCCACTATTATACCCACCCAACCCCCCACTATTACACCCACCCAACCCCCCACTATTATACCCACCCACCCAACCCCCCACTATTACACCCACCCAACCCCCCACTATTACACCCACCCAACCCCCCACTATTACACCCACCCAACCCCCCCACTATTACACCTACCCACCCCCCCACTATTACACCCACCCAACCCCCCACTATTACACCCACCCAACCCCCCACTATTACACCCACCCAACCCCCCACTATTACACCCACCCAACCCCCCACTATTACACCCACCCAACCCCCCACTATTACACCCACCCAACCACCCCCTATTACACCCACCCAACCCCCCCCACTATTACACCCACCCAAGCCCCATCCTGCGACCTAAGAGGTACATATCAGATGCTCAACATGCTCTGCTTACACCTACTGTGATGGTCTGAGGATGAACCACACAAAAACAACACACTCTGGAATGTACAAGTTCTGAGGTTTTCTGCCTTTAGCTTAAAGATCAGGAACCCAGACTTCATCAAAGAAATTGGAAATACAGACATTGTCATCCTACAAGAAACATGGTATAGTGAGTGGAGACCCACTGGTTGCCCTCTAGGTTACAGAGAGCTGGTAGTCCCATCCACCACACTACCAGGTGGGTGGTATAGAGGAGACGGACCCACTGGTTGTCCTCTAGGTTACAGAGAGCTGGTAGTCCCATCCACCACACTACCAGGTGGGTGGTATAGAGGAGATGGACCCACTAGTTGTCCTCTAGGTTACAGACAGATGGTAGTCCCATCCACCACACTACCAGGTGTGAAATAGGGAACATTTTACATCCAGCTAAAAATTTAAAAGGAAATTATCTCAACAGAGAAAATTGTCCTCATCTGTTCTTCTTCTTCTAGGCTTCGAGGGGACTCCTTCGGTAGGTACACCAACAGAAACATTTTACATCTGGCTATAAATTCAAACGGAAATGAGAGAGAACAGAGAAAAATGTCCTCCTGTGTGCTACCTATATCCTCCCCAATAGAATCCCCATACTTTAACGATGACAGCGTCTCCATCCTAGACGGGGAGATCAATGATTTCCAGGCCCAGGGACATGTACTAGTCTGTGGTGACCTAAACACCAGAACTGGACAGGAACCCGACACCTCTCCGCACACAGGGGGACAAACACCTACCTGGAGGTGACAGCATTCCCTCCCCCATATAACAAATACAAATACGAATATGACAACACAACCAACACAAAACGGGCCACAACTCCTGCAGCTCTGTTTGAAGCTGGGTCTGTACATAATCAATGGTAGGCTTCTAGGGGACTCCTACGGTAGGTACACCTATAGCTCATCTCTTGGCAGTAGTACTGTAGACTACTTTATCACTGACCTCAACCCAGAGTCTCTCAGAGCGTTCACAGTCAGCCCACTGACAACCCCTATCAGACCACAGCAAAATGACAGTCTACTTGAACAGAGCGATACTCGACCATGAGTCATCAACGCCAGAGAAACTGAATAACACTAACAAATGCAATAGATGGAAGGAAAATTGTGTGAAAATGTACCAAAAACAACTAATTAACAACAATCCCTTACCCTGGACAAAGGTTTCACTGTAATAGTGAAGGTGGAAACTTGGCAGTAGAAAACCTAAACAGTATATTTGACCTCTCAGTTGTCAAGCAGACAACCTAAGAAAATGAACAACAATGACAAATGGTTTGATGAAGAATACAAAAACCTAAGAATCTAATTGAGAAACCTATCCAACCAAAAACATAGAGAGACAGAAAACCTGAGTCTACTCCTTCACTACGGTGAATCACTAAAACAATACAGAAATACACTACGGAAAAAGAAGGAACAGCACGTCAGAAATCAGCTCAATGTAATTGAAGAATCCATAGAATCTAACCACTTCTGGGGAAATTGGAAAACACTAAACAAACAACAACACGAAGAGTTATCTATCCAAAACAGATGTCTGGGTAAACCACTTCTCCAATCGTTTTGGATCTATAACAAAGAACAAACAGCAAACACATATACAGGATCAAATACTCATTTTTAAATCAGTTATTAAAGACTATCAGAACACACTGGATTCTCCAATTACATTGAATGAACTACGGGACAAAATACAAACCCTGCAACCCAAAAGGCCTGTGAGGTTGATTGTATCCTAAATGAAATGGTCAAATATACAGACCACAAATTCCAATTGGCTATACTAAAACTCTTAAACATCATCCTCAGCTCTGGCATATTCCACAAAATTTGGACCCAAGGACAGATAACCCCAATTCTCAAAAGTGGAGACAACTTTGACCCCAACAACTACCGTGGGATATGCGTCAACAGCAACCATGGGAAAATCCTCTGCATTATTCTTAACAGCAGTCTTGTACATTTCCTCAGTGAAAACAATGTACTGAGCAAATGTCAATTTGGCTTTTTACCAAATTAGGGTACGACAGATCACATATTCACCCTGCACACCCTAATTAACGAACAAACAAACAAACCAAAACAAAGGAAAAGTCTTCTTGTGCTTTGTTAATTTCAAAAAAGATTTCGACTCAATTTGGCAGGAGGGTCTGCAATACAAATTGATGGACAGTGGAGAAAAAACATACGACATTATAAAACCCATGTACACAAACAGCAAGTGTGCAGTTAAAATTGGCAAAAAACACACACATTTCTTCCCACATTTCTTCCCACAATTCGTATATACACGAATTGGCGAGGGCACTAGAACAGTCTGCAGCACCCGGCCTCACCCTACTAGAATCTGAAGTCAAATGTCTACTGTTTTCAGATGACCTGGTGCTTCTGTCCCCAACCAAGGAGGGCCTACAGCAGCACCTAGATCTTCTGCACAGATTCTGTCAGACCTGGGCCCTGACAGTAAATCTCAGTAGAACAAAAAATAATGGTGCCCCAAAAAAAGGTCCAGTTTCCAGGACCGCAAATACAAATTCCACCTAGACATCCTTTCCCTAAAGCACACAAAAACTATACATCAGCTCCACAGGTAACATCCACAAAGCTGTGAGCGATCTGAATGGTCTTCTATGCCATCAAAAGGAACATCAAATTCGACATACCAATTAGGATCTGGCTAAAAATACATTAATCAGTTATAGGACCCATTGCCCTTTATGGTTGTGAAGGTCTGGGGTCCTGCTCACCAACCAAGAATTCACAAAATGGGACAAACCACCAAATTGAGACTCTGCAAGCAGAATTCTGCAAAAAATATCCTCCATGTACAACGTAAAACATAAAATAATGCATGCAGAGCAGAATTAGGCCGATACCCGCCAATTATCAAAATCCAGAAAAGACCCGTTAAATTCTACAACCACTTAAAAGGAAGTGATTCCCAAACCTTCCAAAGCAAATTCATCAACTACAGAGAAATTAACCTGGAGCAAGCTGGTCCTGGGGCTCTGTTCACAAACTCCCAGGACAGCAACACAATTAGACCCAACAAAATCGTGAGAAAACCAAAATATAATTATTTGAGACATTGGAAAGAATTTACATAAAAACTGAGCAAACTAGAATTGTATTTGGCACTAAACAGAGACTACACAGTGCCAAAATACCTGACCACTGTGACTGACCCAAAATTAAGGAAATATCTGACTATGTACAGACTCAGTGAGCATAACCTTGCTATTGAGAAAGGCAGCCGTAGGCAGACCTGGCTCTCAAGAGAAGACAAACTGCCCACAAAATGAGGTGGAAACTGAGTTGCACTTCCTAACCTCCTGCCAAATGTATGACCATATTTCCCTCAGATTACACAGACACATAAAGAATTAAAAAACAAACCCAATATTAATAAACTCCCATATCTACTGGGTGAAATACCACAGTGTGCCATCACAGCAGCAAGATTTGTGACCTGTTGCCACATGAAAAGGGCAACCAGTGAAGAACAAACACCATTGTAAATACAATCTATATTTATGTTTATTTTACTTTAACTATTTGCACATTTGAAATGTCTTTATTCTTTTGGAACTTTTGTGAGTGTAATGTTTGCTGATAATGTGTATTGTTTATTGCACTTTTGTTTGTTTATTATCTATTTCACTTGCTTTGGCAATGTAAACATAAGTTTCCCATGCCAATAAAGCCCTTAAATTGAAATTGAGAGAGAGAGAGAGAGAGATGGACAGAGAGAGAGAGAGAGAGAGAGAGAGAGAGAGAGAGAGAGAGAGAGAGAGAGAGAGAGAGAGAGAGAGAGAGAGAGAGAGATGGACAGAGAGAGAGATGGACAGAGAGAGAGAGAGAGATGGACAGAGAGAGAGAGAGAGAGATGGTCAGAGAGAGAGAGAGTGGACAGAGAGAGGGAGAGAGAGATGGACAGAGAGAGAGAGAGAGAGATGGACAGAGAGAGAGAGAGAGGAAGGAAAAAGAGACTAATGGACACTTGAATAGATATCTCTCTCCCTTTCTCTCCCCTTTTCTCTCTCCCCCCTCTCTCCCACTCCCATCTCTTTCTCCCACTCCCCCTCTCTCTCTCCTCTCTTTCTCCCACTTCACTGTCTCTCCTCTCTCTTCCACTCTACACACTCTCCTCTCTCTCCCACTCCCCTCTCTCACCCCTCTCTCTCCCACTCCCCTCTCTCTCCTCGCTCTCCCACACTTCACTCTCTCTTTCCCCCTCTCTTTCTCCTCTCTCTCTCCTCCCTTTCCTCCTCTCTCTCTCTCCTCCCTTTCACCCTCTCTCTCTTCTCTCTTTCCCCCTCTCTCTCTCCTCCCTTTCCCCCTCTCTCTCCTCCCTTTCCCCCTCTCTCTCTCTCTCCTCCCTTTCCTCCTCTCTCTCTCTCTCTCCTCCCTTTCCCCCTCTCTCTCTCTCCTCCCTTTCCCCCTCTCTCTCTCTCTCCTCCTTTCCCCCCTCTCTCTCTCTCCTCCCTTTCCTCCTCTCTCTCTCTCTCTCTCTCTCTCCTCCCTTTCTCCTCTCTCTCTCTCTCTCCTCCCTTTCCCCCTCTCTCTCTCTCCTCCCTTTCCTCCTCTCTCTCTCTCTCTCTCTCCTCCCTTTCCCCTCTCTCTCTCTCTCTCTCCTCCTTTCCTCCTCCTCTCTCTCTCTCTCTCCTCCCTTTCCCCCTCTCTCTCTCTCTCCTCCTTTCCCCTCTCTCTCTCTCTCTCCTCCCTTTCCCCCTCTCTCTCTCTCTCCTCCCTTTCCTCCTCTCTCTCTCTCTCTCTCCTCCCTTTCCCCCTCTCCTCTCTCCCTCCTTTCCCCTCTCTCTCTCTCTCTCTCTTCCCTTACCTCCTCTCTTTCTCTCTCTCTCCTCCTTTCCCCCTCTCTCTCTCTCCTCCCTTTCCCCCTCTCTCTCTCTCCTCCCTTTCCCCTCTCTCTCCCCATCTATTCACAGTGCTGTGGTTCTATACAAGGTTACTCCATTAGCCAGCAGGATAGGAACAATGGGAAACTGCATCAAGCAGGTGGTGCTTTCTGAGTTGAACTGAAAGAGACTGTGTGTGTTGTGTGTGTGTGTGTGTGTGTGTGTGTGTGTGTGTGTGTGTGTGTGTGTGTGTGTGTGTGTGTGTGTGTGTGTGTGTGTGTGTGTGTGTGTGTGTGTGTGTGTGTGTGTGTGTGTGTGTGTGTGTGTGTGTGTGTGTGTGGCAGTAGTACTCATTGGAGTTACAGTACTGGCTTTCTGAATGGACAGACTGGGTGACTGAATGGTGGATAAGCAGAGCTGCTGTTTTCTTATTGTATAGAGTTCCTTTCCATTCCAAATGACCATTGAACGAACAACTTTATACAGACTGTAGATTTATTGGACGTTTTTTTGTTTTTTTTTGTAAACCAACATGGTGACAGGGAGAATTCGATAGCCCATGTATTGCCCTGCTGTTTGACATTAATTTATGATTTCACATGATGAAAATCAAATGATTTGACGTGACCTTTACACGTGTTTTTTTGCACTTGTGAAATCATCTGAAAACCTGAAAGGTGTTTTTTGAACATTTCACGTGATGATGTGGATTTTCTGCTCTGAAATAATTGTGAAACTGTGTTTATAGTTGTGTTTTTTGGGGGGGGATTATATAAAGTTTTACGCGATCACATAAACTTTCACATTTAGATTGACATTTTTTTTACATTTTTGATAAAAGCGTCAGAACCTCTTCGATGAACATGCATTTCCTGCTTCGCCACCAGGCGAGACTCCAATTATACACTTTGATAAAAAGTTGCCCAGAACCAAGTCAGTAATTGTGATACTGACAACACCAACTAAAAAAGTAGCAGTGCTCAGGGACACTTGACATGAAGGCCTAGATTCAATCAGATCAAGCATAAACATGCGATAGTCTACACACGCGTAGCTGGTGGAACTGCGTTAGAGCTGTCAAGTCGGTGAGCCACTGTCTCAATACTGGAACTCACTGTACATGTACATGTCGAATATCTAGTGATTTGCTGTCAACTAAGGTAGATAAACAACAACATATCACAGTCATAATACTTTAACTGTACATTCATGTACATACTACCTCAATTGGGCCGACCAAGCAGTGCTCCCGCACATTGGCTAACCGAGCTATCCCATCCCCTAGTGGGAGGACAACATCGCAGCGGTCACCAAGAAGGCACACCAGCGGATATAAAAACTCTATCCTCCCAGTCAATGCTGATCGTTTTTTATTAATTTTTTACATCAATCGTTGAGTCCATCCTCACCTCTTACATCACCGTTGGGTTTGGATCCCACTGCAAGGGCAAATGGCAACTTATTGTCCAGTCTGCAGAGAGGGTCATCGGCGAAAACCTGAAAAGTTTGTTCCCTTGGGAACCGATCTGTCAGAACTTTGCCCGCAGCTGTTTCCCCTCCAGTCAATAACAACAAACAAACCTCCTACAGGTTGAGTTCAATAACAGGCTTCCAGCAAACAGTTGTGGCAAACCTTTGACCAATTTGTCGCAAATTTGCGGCAAGCTCATATTTTCACATGCAAATTAGTTTTGCGGTAAACTGTTGGGGTACATTTTGTGACGACTTGTGAATTTCTGGCAAACAATTCTGTGAAATCAATTCTGGGAAATTAATTCTGGGAAATCAATTCTGAGAAATCAGTATCAATATGCAAATTAGATCAGGATTTTGGTTACTGTGTGTATCTACACATAAACCAATTCACATAACTTTAAATTAACTTACTGCTCAGAGAAAAAAACCCGAAACGTTCTAAAATTAAGTAATTATGTAGTAAATATATATTAATATATTATATTAATGTATTAACAGATAAAAATAAATCCAATACAAGCTGAAGTAGCAATGAAAGAATCGTGAAGAGCAAACACTGGATATTTCCCAAATTGTTCATTTAATATGTTTATGTAGATACAACATTTACATGAGAGAAATGTGAACTCTATGGGAATGTTGACTGTAGGCTGTTTAAAGGGACAGCTACAGAATTATTTTGATGCGCAAAGTGATAACTGAGCAATAGATTTCAACTACTGCAAGTTTAAAAGTTAATTAACAAAATTGTTATAACTAAAACATAAATGAAATCAAACCCAGTTCTGAACTATTTGAATGAACTTTGGAGATAGCGATCCTTCGTCCAAAGCTTGTTGAAACAATCAGAAAACAAACAAAATTTCGATAGTGAAAACAATTACAGAATATTTTGTATTTTGGCATCTTAAAAAAGCTAGAAATGTTGTTATGATATTACTTTTTCAAAATGAATTTGTTACACAAAAAAAATGGGTTCATTTTGACAACTGGCACTGGGTCAATTCTGGACAAACACAACATTGGGATAATTAATCTCACTGGAGTTGGGTTATGCTTCTAACCCAGCACATTGGGTTGGGGGATTGACCCCGCAGCTGTGGGGTAAATTAGACTGTATTTCTGTGTTAAAACAACCCAGTGTGTTGGGTTGGGGGATTGAACCCGCAGCCGGGTTGGGGGATTGAACCCGCAGCCGGGTTGGGGGATTGAACCCGCAGCCGGGTTGGGGGATTGACCCCGCAGCCGGGTTGGGGGATTGACCCCGCAGCCGGGTTGGGGGATTGACCCCGCAGCCGGGTTGGGGGATTGACCCCGCAGCCGGGTTGGGGGATTGACCCCGCAGCCGGGTTGGGGGATTGACCCCGCAGCCGGGTTGGGGGATTGACCGCGTAGCTGGGTCATGTTTTATGTTAGTGACATCCTAATTTCATTTTGCTTACATTATTTTTGTCATCATGACCATCCAAGCCCCTCCCTTTCCTACACACCATCAAGGAACAACATTGAATTAGAATCATTCATTTGTACTGACTGCATTTCAGAACATACAGTTGAAGTCGGAAGTTTACATACACTTAGGTTTGAGTCATTAAAACCTCTTTGGGCTAGGGGGCAGTATTTTCACATCTGGATGAAAAGCGTGCCCAGAGTAAACTGCCTGCTACTCAGGCCCAGAAGCTAGGATATGCATATTATTAGTGGATTTGGATAGAAAACAGTCTGAAGTTTCTAAAACGGTTTGAATGATGTCTGTGAGTATAACAGAACTCATATGGCAGGTGAAAACCTGAAAAGAATCCAACTAGGAAGTGGGAAATCTGAGGTTTGTAGTTTTTCAAGTGATTGCCTATCCAATATCCAGTGTAAATGGGGTGAGATTGCACTTCCAAAGGCTTCCACTAGATGTCAACAGTCTTTAGAAAGTTGTTTCATGCTTCTATTGTGAAAGGGGAGCGAATAAGAGCTGCTTCAACAAGTGGTCAGGCTGAAAGCCTTTAGTTTAGTCTCACGCGTGGCCGTGAGTGCGACGGTCGTTCCCTTTCCCTTCTAATGACAACGGAATTGTCCGGTTGGAATATTATTGAAGATTTATGATGAAAACATCCTAAATGTTGATTATATACATCATTTGACATGTTTCTATGAACTTTAATTGAACTTTTTTGACTTTTCGTCTGGACTTAGTGCCCGCGCTTTGTGCATTTGGATTAGTGAACTAAATGCGCAAACAAAAAGGAGGTATTTGGACATAAAGATTAACTTTATCGAACAAAACAAACATTTATTGTGGAACTGGGATTCCTGGGAGTGCATTCCGATGAAGATCATCAAAAGTAAGTGAATATTTATAACGCTATTTCTGACTTTTGTTGACTCCACAACTTGGCGGGTATCTGTATGGCTTGTTGTTTTGGTGTCTGAGCGCTGTACTCAGATTATCGCATGGCGTGCTTTCGCCGTAAAGCTTTTTTTAAATCTGACACAGCGGTTGCATTAAGGAGAAGTTTATCTTTAAAACTTGTTTTTCAACCACTCCACAAATTTCTTGTTAACAAACTATAGTTTTGGCAAGTCAGTTAGGACTCCTTTGGGTATGACAAAAGTAATTTTTCCAACAATTGTTTACAAACAGATTATTTCCCGTATAATTCACTGTTTCACAATTCCAGTGGGTCAGAAGTTTACATACACTAAGTTGACTGTGCCTTTAAAC
Source organism: Salmo salar (assembly GCF_965601325.2). NCBI lineage: Eukaryota > Metazoa > Chordata > Actinopteri > Salmoniformes > Salmonidae > Salmo > Salmo salar. The sequence goes on along the minus strand of NC_138301.1, from coordinate 121,880,806 downwards.
AGCTTGGAAAATTCCAGAAAATGATGTCATGGCTTTAGGAGCTTCTGTTAGGCTAATTGACATCATTTATTGAATTTAAATATGCTCTCTCTAATTCTCTCTTTCTCTCTTTCTGTCTTTCTCTCGGAGGACCTGAGCCCTAGGACCATGCCTCAGGACTACCTGGTATGATGACTCCTTGCTGTCCCCAGTCCACCTGGCCGTGCTGCTGCTCCAGTTTCAACTGTTCTGCCTGCGGCTATGGAACCCTGACCTGTTCACCGGACGTGCTTGTTGCAGCCTCGACAACTACTATGATTATTATTATTTGACCATGCTGGTCATTTATGAACATTTTAACATTTTAACATCTTGACCATGTTCTGTTATAATATCCACCCTGCACATCCAGAAGAGGACTGGCCACCCCTCATAGCCTGGTTCCTCTCTAGGTTTCTTCCTAGGTTTTTGGCCTTTCTAGGGAGTTTTTCCTAGGGAGTTTTTCCTAGCCACCGTGCTTCTTTCACATGCTTTGCTTGCTGTTTGGGGTTTTAGGCTGGGTTTCTGTACAGCACTTTGAGATATCAGCTGATGTACGAAGGGCTATATAAAAATAATTTTGATTTGATTTGATTTGAGTCAATTGGAGGTGTACCTGTGGATGTATTTCAAGGCCTACCTTCAAACCCAGTGCCTTTCTGCTTGACATCATGGGAAAATCAAAAGAAATCAGCCAAGACCTCAGAAAATAAAAGTTGACTTCCACAAGTCTGGTTAATCCTTGGGAGCAATTTCCAAACACCTGAAGGTACCACGTTCATCTGTACAAACAATAGTACGCAAGTATAAACACCATGGGACAGCGCAGCCGTCATACCGCTTAGGAAGGAGACACGTTCTGTCTCCTAGAGATGAACGTACTTTGGTGCAAAAAGTGAAAATCAATCCCAGAACAACAGCAAAGGATATTTTTTTTTATGTATTAATTTTATTTAACTAGGCAAGTCAGTTAAGAACAAATTCTTCTTTTCAATGACAGCCTAGGAATAGTGGGTTAACTACCTTGTTTAGGGGGCAGAATGACAGATTTGTACCTTGTCAGCTCAGGGATTCAAACTTGCAACCTTTCAGTTACTAGCCCAATGCTCTAACCACCATGCTACCTTGCCGCCTGTGAAGATGCTGGAGGAAACAGGTACAAAAGTATCTGTATCCACAGTAAAACGAGTCCTATATCGAAGGAAGGAAGAAGCCACTGCTCCAAAACCACCATAAAAAAAGCAAGACTATGGCTTGCAACTGCACATGGGGACAAAGATTGTACATTCTGGAGATATGTCCTCTGGTCTGATGAAACAAAAATAGAACTGTTTGGCCGTAATGACCATTGTTATGTTTGGAGGAAAAAGGGGAGGCTTGCAAGCCGAAGAACACCATCCCAACAGTGAAGCACGGGGGTGGCAGCATCATGTTGTGGGGGTGCTTTGCTGCAGGAGGGACTGGTGCACTTAACAAAATAGATGGCATCATGAGGCAGGAAAATTATGTGAATATATTGAAGCAACATCTCAAGACATCAGTCAGGAAGTTAAAGCTTGGTCGCAAATGGGTCTTCTAAATGGACAATGACCCCAAGCATACTTCCAAAGTTGTGGCAAAATGGCTTAAGGAGAACAAAGTCAATGTATTGGAGTGGCCATCACAAAGCCCTGACCTCAATTCTATAGATGTCACGTCCTGACCATAGAGAGCTCTTATTTTCTATGGTAGTGTAGGTCAGGGCGTGACCGGGGTTTTTTCTAGTTATTATTTTCTATGTGGGGTTCTAGTTTACTTTTTCTATGTTTGGGTGTTTGGTATAATTCCCAATTAGAGACAGCTGGCTATCGTTGTCTCTAATTGGGGATCATACTTAAGTAGAATTTTTTCCACCTGTGGGTTATGGGATATTGTTTTGAGTTAGTGCATGTAGCAACTCTGTAGTCACGGTTCGTTTATTCATTTATTGTTTGTTTTGTATTTGGCTAAGTTTCACTTTATAATAAAGATGTGGAACACTACTCACGCTGTGCCTTGGTCCGTCTATACACACGAACTGAAAAAGCGTGTGCGAGCAAGGAGGCCTACAAACCTGACTCAGTTACACCAGCTCTGTCAGGAGGAATGGGCCAGAATTCACCCAACTTATTGTGGGAAGCTCGTGGAAGGCTACCTGAAACGTTTGACCCAAGTTAAACAATTTAAAGGCAATGATACTAAATACTAATTGAGTGTATGTAAATTTCTGACCCACTGGGAATGTGATGAAAGAAATAAAAGCTGAAATAAATCATTCTCTCGACTATTATTCTGACATTTCACATTCTTAAAACAAGGTGGTGATCATAACTGACCTTAGACAGAGAATTTTTACGAGGATTAAAATGTCAGGAATTGTTAAAAAAAACGGAGTTTAAATGTATCTGGCTAAGGTGTATGTAAACTTCCGACTTCAACTGTACATCAGAGAATTGTCCACAATGTACAAGAATATATACGTTTTTTTTTAACATTTTTTTTTTTAAATAGCACATTGAAACAAAGCCCTATTGTCTAAATATGTGTTATTTCATAAGATAATAATCAATCCCATCTTATGAAATCTTAAAATGTATTTATATTATTTCATGAACCAAACCGACTCAAGCTGCTGTTGAACTAGATGTGGACACTCAGACTGCAATCTGAGGAAAACAACGCATGCATTAGACACTGTCTGTCTTAAGTAGAAGTGGTGTAAAGTACTTAAGTAGCAGTGGTGTAAAGTAATTAAGTAGAAGTGGTGTAAAGTACTTAAGTAGCAGTGGTGTAAAGTATTTAAGTAGAAGTGGTGTAAAGTACTTAAGTAGCAGTGGTGTAAAGTACTTAAGTAGCAGTGGTGTAAAGTACTTAAGTAGAAGTGGTGTAAAGTACTTAAGTAGCAGTGGTGTAAAGTATTTAAGTAGAAGTGGTGTAAAGTACTTAAGTAGCAGTGGTGTAAAGTACTTAAGTAGAAGTGGTGTAAAGTACTTAAGTAGAAGTGGTGTAAAGTACTTAAGTAGCAGTGGTGTAAAGTATTTAAGTAGAGGTGGTGTAAAGTACTTAAGTAGCAGTGGTGTAAAGTACTTAAGTAGAAGTGGTGTAAAGTACTTAAGTAGAAGTGGTGTAAAGTACTTAAGTTGAAGTGGTGTAAAGTACTTAAGTAGCAGTGGTGTAAAGTACTTAAGTAGAAGTGGTGTAAAGTACTTAAGTAGAAGTGGTGTAAAGTACTTAAGTAGCAGTGGTGTAAAGTACTTAAGTAGAAGTGGTGTAAAGTACTTAAGTAAAAAATACTTTGAAGTACTACTTTAGTCCGTTTTTTTGGGGGGGGGGGGCGGGGGCGGTATCTGTACTTTGCTTTACTATTTATGTTTTTGACAACTTTTACTTCACTACATTCCTAAAGAAAATAATGTACTTTTTACTTCATACATTTTACCTGGCACCCAAAAGTACTTGTTACATTTTGAAGGCTTAGCAGGACAGGAAAATGGTATAATTCACACAGTTATCAAGAAAACACATGGCCATCTCTTTTGCCTCTGATCTGGCAAACTCATTAAAACACAAATGCATATTTTTTTTAAATTATGTTTCATTTAAAAATTACAAATTAAATGGTGCCACCTGCTTTGCTTCATAGAAGGAATTTGAAATGATTCACACTTTTACTTTATATACTTAGATTCAAAAGGCACTCGCACATCTGAGCAATCTTGTTACAGGTGCATGGCAACAGTTGAAACAGGATGGAAAGGAAACCGCACACTGCTCTTGATAGTATCACTGATATTTAATAAGCTTACGTATCGGCCTAACGGCCTTCGTCAGAGCTTTTACTTTATATACTTAAAAATATATTTGAGCAATTACATATTGTTTTGATACTTAAGTACATTTAGAACCAAATACTTTTAGAATTTTACTTAAGTAGTATTTTACTGGGTGACTTTCACTTTTACTTGAGTAACTTTCCATTGATGTATCTACACTTTTACTTGAGTATGACAATTGGGTACTTTTTCCACCACTGTTAAGTAGTACTTCAAAGTATGTTTTTCTTAAGTACTTTACACCACTTGGTGTGCCTTTCTCAAATCAAATCTAAGTCTTTCGGTCATTTCCATCAAATATATATGTTTGAACTTTCAAACTAGTTTCCATTGGGAAGGCAAACAAAATATTTTAATCAAAAGCTATCACTTTTGCATGTGAAAAACACAGAATCCTACTCCACGTGCTTAATTACTTAACTTTTCTTTTGAGCTGACTTCGCCTTGGGCTTTGAATGGCAGACCGTTTCCAAAACGAATGCAATCAATTTTCATCTGGTGCAAAACAATCCTGCCCGGGCGCCCGGGCCAAATTAATCGAATCCCCTCACTCACACACACATACTCACACACACATACTCACACACACACGCACACACACAGACACACATATACACACACAGACACACACAGACATATATACACACACAGACACACATATACACACAGCGCCCAACCATGGGCGGCCCTGATTGGTTAACCAACTCTTTCAGTCACCACAGTGAGGGCGGGACTAAGACTCTGGTTCCTCCCTGAGCTCAAAGCGGCACTTTTCCGATTCTGTGTGCGAGAACAGAGCGGACTACGGCAACATCTCTTCTCCTTACCGGAGGAAATACACACCGACTCATTCTCACAGCTACGGAGCAGTTACACCTTATCAGTGCTCTACCGAATTACAAGGGACATCTTCTATCCAAGGAGACTAGACAAAATAAAGGAAGAAAAAAAAACCCACGTTAAAACGTTATTACCTAATCGGTTAAATTAGAGGAGCCTATATACCGATATCCCAGCAACACGAAAGACAGACTTGGCTAGTCCACCAGGATAACACACCGGGGCTTTCGGGAGCACGAGGAAAGAGAGAGGGATAAAGGAGAAGAAGACAGGATGATTCTCCAGCATCATTTGGTTCTGACGCTGTGCGCCGTCTACGGGATCCTGCTAAAAGGTTCGACTGCTGTGTTTTTTTATTAACTTTGAGTGGAAAAAAATATGTTGGTGTGTGTGCGTGTGTTTGTTTGAGAGAGAGAGAGAGAGAGAGGAGGGAGGGATGAGGTGATGGAGACTGCGTGAGGAGAGTGGAGAGTCTCATGGGTCATTTGTGGGCATTATTTTCACGCTGCGCCTTGGGGGGGGATACTGTCCTGTCACGCACGGGGTCTCGCATGCGTCGGAGTGTGTGTGTGTGTGTGTGTGTGTGTGTGTGTGTGTGTGTGTGTGTGTGTGTGTGTCGCTGGGGTGCCCTGTCATGCATAGGGTCTCAGATACGTGGTAATGCAATGGATTAAACGCGATACAATTTGCATAATTTGTTGGATGTGATTTGAGAGCCTACGGGGGAGGCTTCTTGTGCTCGCACACTCGCAGTTTGTGTGCGTGCGTGCGCGCGCGTGCGTGTTTAGTGTGTTTTAAATTCTGAAATGAAACGGTAAACGGTTCCGAAAGCACGGCACACACCTCAGAGGCAAGGCATCCTCCCTGGTACGCAGGTTGTTGTTGCCGCTTCAACACACACACACACACACACACACACACACACACACACACACACACACACACACACAAATTATGTTGTCTCATTATCGGTTAATTATGAATTGTCTGAAATCAAATAGAGGAAAATGTGTAGTAGGCTTTAATAACACTTTTCTTCTTACGAGGACATTCATTTAGTTAAGGACGTTAGTGTAAAACGTTTAAGTCCGTAATAAGTCTCTGGCTTTAGCCGTGCAGTCGTGAATTTGTAGTTAGTCTATGTGCAGCAGGAGTCGCCCAATGTTGACTCTTGGGCGTTTATTAAGGGCTCTACACACAACAAGATCTCATAGTTTCCCTTTGACATTTGCCGTTTTGTGATTAGTGTCTTTTTTTTTGTGATTTTTTTTACGCATTCATTACAGTGTTAATTGTGCGTGGTTACAGGAATAAACAGAAACAACTCAAAAGGTTAACACTTAAGACATTAATTCCGAATGGAAAAGGTTATGGCTCAAAACAAAATAGTGAAGAAAAAAAAAAAAAAAACAAGTGCTATTGCCATCAAGTATTCTCAAGGCTTGCTAAAAGCATTGTGATCTGCAGTGGGGCAGCGGTCTGAGCGGCAAGCTCCGAGCATCACGAGTTCAATCCCAGTGCCCTTTAGGCTTAGTGATTGTAGACCAATAGTCCGTTATTCAGCAGCCTTATAGGTGGTTTTAACTGGAGAACTGGGGAGAATGATTAGAGCATGACTAAGAGAATTGATAGAGCATAGATAGAATGGGAGAATGATTAGAGCATGAACAAGAGAATTGATACAACGGAGAATGATTAGACAGTATGAATGAGAGAATGGATAGAGCATAGAGAGAGAAGGGAGGAAAGAATGGATAGAGCATAGAGAGAGAAGGGAGAATGATTAGACAGTATGAATGAGAGAATTGATAGAGCATAGAGAGAGAAGGGAGAATGATTAGACAGTATGAATGAGAGAATGGATAGAGCATAGCTAGAGAAGGGAGGAAAGAATGGATAGAGCATAGATAGAATGGGAGAATGATTAGAGAGTATGAATGAGAGAATGGATAGAGCATAGAGAGAGAAGGGAGAATGATTAGACAGTATGAATGAGAGAATGGATAGAGCATAGAGAGAGAAGGGAGAATGATTAGAGAGTATGAATGAGAGAATGGATAGAGCATAGATAGAGAAGGGAGAATGATTAGACAGTATGAATGAGAGAATGGATAGAGCATAGCTAGAGAAGGGAGGAAAGAATGGATAGAGCATAGATAGAGAAGGGAGAATGATTAGACAGTATGAATGAGAGAATGGATAGAGCATAGCTAGAGAAGGGAGGAAAGAATGGATAGAGCATAGAGAGAGAAGGGAGAATGATTAGAGAGTATGAATGAGATAATTGATAGAGCATAGAGAGAGAAGGGAGGAAAGAATGGGAGAGCATAGATAGAGAAGGGAGAATGATTAGAGAGTATGAATGAGAGAATTGATAGAGCATAGAGAGAGAAGGGAGGAAAGAATGGATAGAGCATAGAGAGAGAAGGGAGGAAAGAATGGATAGAGCATAGAGAGAGAAGGGAGGAAAGAATTGATAGAGCATAGAGAGAGAAGGGAGGAAAGAATGGATAGAGCATAGAGAGAGAAGGGAGGAAAGAATGGATAGAGCATAGAGAGAGAAGGGAGAATGATTAGACAGTATGAATGAGAGAATTGATAGAGCATAGAGAGAGAAGGGAGAATGATTAGACAGTATGAATGAGAGAATGGATAGAGCATAGAGAGAGAAGGGAGAATGATTAGACAGTATGAATGAGAGAATGGATAGAGCATAGCTAGAGAAGGGAGGAAAGAATGGATAGAGCATAGATAGAGAAGGGAGAATGATTAGACAGTATGAATGAGAGAATTGATAGAGCATAGAGAGAGAAGGGAGGAAAGAATGGGAGAGCATAGATAGAGAAGGGAGAATGATTAGACAGTATGAATGAGAGAATGGATAGAGCATAGATAGAGAAGGGAGAATGATTAGACAGTATGAATGAGAGAATGGATAGAGCATAGAGAGAGAAGGGAGGAAAGAATGGATAGAGCATAGAGAGAGAAGGGAGAATGATTAGACAGTATGAATGAGAGAATGGATAGAGCATAGATAGAGAAGGGAGAATGATTAGACAGTATGAATGAGAGAATTGATAGAGCATAGCTAGAGAAGGGAGGAAAGAATGGATAGAGCATAGATAGAGAAGGGAGAATGATTAGAGAGTATGAATGAGAGAATTGATAGAGCATAGAGAGAGAAGGGAGGAAAGAATGGGAGAGCATAGATAGAGAAGGGAGAATGATTAGACAGTATGAATGAGATAATTGATAGAGCATAGCTAGAGAAGGGAGGAAAGAATGGGAGAGCATAGATAGAGAAGGGAGAATGATTAGAGAGTATGAATGAGAGAATTGATAGAGCATAGATAGAGAAGGGAGAATGATTAGACAGTATGAATGAGATAATTGATAGAGCATAGCTAGAGAAGGGAGAATGATTAGAGAGTATGAATGAGAGAATTGATAGAGCATAGATAGAATGGGAGAGAATTGATAGAGAAGGGAGGAAAGAATGGGAGAGCAGATAGAGAAGGGAGGAACGAATGGGAGAGCATAGATAGAGAAGGGAGGAACGAATGGGAGAGCAGATAGAGAAGGGAGGAACGAATGGGAGAGCATAGATAGAGAAGGGAGAATGATTAGACAGTATGAATGAGAGAATTGATAGAGCATAGATAGAGAAGGGAGAATGATTAGACAGTATGAATGAGAGAATGGATAGAGCATAGCTAGAGAAGGGAGGAAAGAATGGGAGAGCATAGATAGAGAAGGGAGAATGATTAGAGAGTATGAATGAGAGAATTGATAGAGCATAGATAGAATGGGAGAGCATTGATAGAGAAGGGAGGAAAGAATGGGAGAGCAGATAGAGAAGGGAGGAACGAATGGGAGAGCATAGATAGAGAAGGGAGGAAAGAATGGGAGAGCAGATAGAGAAGGGAGGAACGAATGGGAGAGCAGATAGAGAAGGGAGGAACGAATGGGAGAGCAGGTTAGTACAAGCTTCACTCCGTTGATTGGTGAAGTGGTATTTTTGGAACAGCAGACACCTTTTTGTAACATGATATTCTCACCGGTCCCACACTGGGGTGATAGCAAAGTTTAAAACAAAAATATATAATAATAATAATTTCATTTTGTGAAAGCAAGGAAAAGTCACCTTCCCTTGATAGTTGTAGCTAGCTGTCAGCCTGGCTGTTTATTGTGGATGATCTCAATGATGTGTGTGTCCACTCCTCCACATACTCCACTGTCTTCCTAAAGAAGCTCGCATCCACTACAAGACCATGGTACTTCCCTCCAGAGCAGCAAGAGCAACTGCTCCCTCCCTATCTTCAGGCTATCCTCCAACCCTACACCCCAACCTGAGCACTCCGTTCTGCCAACTCTGGTCTCTTGGCCGTCCCACCCCTACAGGGAGGGCAGCTCAACCCAGTCACAGCTCTTCTCTGTCCTGGTACCCCAATGGTGGAAACATCTTTCCCCTAAAGCTAGGACAGCAGAGACCCTGTCCATCTTCCCCCCTGAAGCTAGGACAGCAGAGTCCCTGTCCATCTTCCCCCTGAAGCTAGGACAGCAGAGTCCCTGTCCATCTTTCCCCTGAAGCTAGGACAGCAGAGTCCCTGTCCATCTTCCCCCCTGAAGCTAGGACAGCAGAGTCCCTGCCCATCTTCCCCCTGAAGCTAGGACAGCAGAGACCCTGTCCATCTTCCCCCTGAAGCTAGGACAGCAGAGACCCTGTCCATCTTCCCCCCTGAAGCTAGGACAGCAGAGTCCCTGTCCATCTTCCCCCCTGAAGCTAGGACAGCAGAGACCCTGTCCATCTTCCCCCCTGAAGCTAGGACAGCAGAGTCCCTGTCCATCTTCCCCCTGAAGCTAGGACAGCAGAGTCCCTGTCCATCTTCCCCCTGAAGCTAGGACAGCAGAGTCCCTGTCCATCGTCCCCCTGAAGCTAGGACAGCAGAGTCCCTGTCCATCTTTCCCCTGAAGCTAGGACAACAGAGTCCCTGTCCATCTTCCCCTGAAGCTAGGACAGCAGAGTCCCTGTCCATCTTCCCCCCTGAAGCTAGGACAGCAGAGTCCCTGCCCATCTTCTGAAAACACAGAGCACCACCCTTTTTTTAAATGTAAAATGTTTCTACCTTTCTAGCTCTGACTCTACTGACGTCTACTTTATTGAGTTAAAATGTACTTACTGTGACTGTGATATGTGGTTGTCTCCCCTCAGCTATCTTAAGATGAATGAACAAACTTGTAAGTCGTTTCAGATAAGAACGTCTGCTAAATTACTCAAATGTAAAACATTTTTTTTTAATCAAATATGTGTGTGTGTACATGCCCATTCCTTCAGACGATATAGGGAGAGAGAGTGTGAGAGAAACACACAAAACAAACACACCCCTGCCACGTCCTGACCAGTAAAAGGGGTTATTTGTTATTGTAGTTTGGTCAGGGCGTGGCAGGGGCTGTTTGTTTTGTGTGTGTTTCGTTTTTGTTTTTTTTGTTTATGTTCTAGGTTATCTATTTCTATGTGTTTGTCTTGCTTTTCTATTTCTATGTTAGTTTTGTCAATGACCTCCAATTAGAGGCAGCTGGTTGTTGTTGTCTCTAATTGGAGGCCATATTTAAGTGTGTTCGTTTTCACTTGTGTTTTGTGGGTGGTTGTTTCCTGTATAGTCTGTGCGCCTTACTGGACTGGTTTTCGTCGTTTGTTTTGTTTAAGTGTGTTTTCTTTAATAAAGTAAAGAAGACGATCAATATACCCGCTGCATTTTGGCCCACTCCTTACGACGCCCGTGACAGTGTGTGTGTGTGTGTGTGTGTGGACGTTGCTTTGAGAGACTAGTTTAAGGATCATATCACTTCCATCTTACCCAACACCCTGGACCCACTACAATTTGCATACCTCCCCAAAAGGTAGAATAAGGGGGGGGGGAAAGTTCAACGGATTCATCGCACTGCCCTATCCCCATCTGGACAACAGGAATACCTACAGTATGCTGCCCTATCCCCATCTGGACAACAGGAATACTTACAGTACGCTGCCCTATCCCCATCTGGACAACAGGAATACTTACAGTACGCTGCCCTATCCCCATCTGGACAAGAGGAATACCTACAGTACGCTGCCCTATCCCCATCTGGACAACAGGAATACTTACAGTACACTGCCCTATCCCCATCTGGACAACAGGAATACCTACAGTTAGAGGTCGACCGATTATGATTTTTCAACGCCGATACCGATTATTGGAGGACCCAAAAAAAACGGTGCCGATTAATCGGCAGGTTTTTTATTTTATTTATTTGTAATAATGACAATTACAACAATACTGAATGAACACTTATTTTAACTTAATGTAATACATCAATAAAATCAATTTAGCCTCAAATAAATAATGAAACGTGTTCAATTTGGTTTAAATAATGCAAAAACAAAGTGTTGGAGAAGATAGTAAAAGTGCATTATGTGCCATGTAAGAAAGCTAACGTTTAAGTTCCTTGCTCAGAACATGAGAACATATGAAAGCTGGTGGTTCCTTTTAACATGAGTCTTCAATATTCCCAGGTAAGAAGTTTTAGGTTGTAGTTATTATAGGAATTATAGGACTATTTCTCTCTATACGATTTTGTATTTCATATACCTTTGACTATTGGATGTTCTTATAGGCACTTTAGTATTGCCAGTGTAACAGTATAGCTTCCGTCCCTCTCCTCACTCCTACCTCGGCTCGAACCAGGAACACATCGACAACAGCCACCCTCGAAGCAGCGTTACCCATGCAGAGGAAGGGGAAAAACTACTCCAAGTCTCAGAGCGAGTGACGTTTGAAACGCTATTAGCGCGCACCCGGCTAACTAGCTAGCCATTTCACATTGGTTAAACCAGCCTTATCTTGGGAGTTGATAGGCTTGAAGTCATAAACAGCGCAATGCATTGCGAAGGGCTTCTGGCAAAACGCACGAAAGTGCTATTTTGAATGAATGCTTACGAGCCTGCTGCTGCCTACCACCGCTCAGTCAGACTGCTCTATCAAATCATAGACTTAATTATAACATAATAACACACAGAAACACGAGCCTTAGGTCATTAATATGGTCGAATCCGGAAACTATCACATTTATTCTTTCACTGAAATACGGAACCGTTCCGTATTTTATCTAACGGGTGGCATCCCTAAGTCTAAATATTCCTGTTACATCGCACAACCTACAATGTTATGTCATAATTACGTAAAATTCTGGCAAATTAATTCGCAACGAGCCAGGCGGCCCAAACTGTTGCATATACCCTGACTCTGCGTGCAATGAACGGAAGAGAAGTGACAATTTCACCTGGTTAATATTGCCTGCTGACCTGGATTTCATTTAGCTAAATATGCAGGTTTAAAAATATATACTTCTGTGTATTGATTTTAAGAAAGGCATTGATGTTTATGGTTAGGTACAGTCGTGCAACGATTGTGCTTTTTTCGCAAATGCGCTTTTGTTAAATCATCCCCCGTTTGGCGAAGTCGGCTGTCTTTGTTAGGAAGAAATAGTCTTCACAGTTCGCAACGAGCCAGGCGGCCCAAACTGCTGCATATACCCTGACTCTGTTGCAGAGGTGACACATTTTCCCTAGTTAAAATAAATTCATGTTAGCAGGCAATGTTAACTAAAGATGCAGGTTTAAAAATATATACTTGTGTATTGATTTTAAGAAAGACATTGATGTTTATGGTTAGGTACAAGTTGGAGCAACGACAGACCTTTTTCGCGAATGCGCACCACATCAATTATATGCAACGCAGGACAGGCTAGATAAACTAGTAATATCATCAACCATGTGTAGTTAACTAGTGATTATGATTGATTGATTGATTGTTTTTATGAGATAAGTTTAAAGCTAGCTAGCAACTTACCTTGGCTTCTTACTGCATTCGCGTAACAGGCAGGCTCCTCGTGGAGTGCAATGTAAAGCAGGTGGTTAGAGCGTTGGACTAGTTAACCGTAAGGTTGCAAGATTGAATCCCTGAGCTGACAAGGTAAAATCTGTCGTTCTGCCCCTGAACAAGGCAGTTAACCCACCGTTCCTAGGCCGTCATTGAAATTAAGAATGTGTTCTTAACTGACTTGCCTAGTTAAAAAATATTTATATATAAAAAAAAAACATTAAAAAAATAATAATTATAATAATATATATATATTTTTTAATCGGCAAATCGGTGGCCAAAAATACCGATTACCGATTGTTATGAAAACTTGAAATCGGCCCTAATTAATCGGCCATTCCGATTAATCGGTCGACCTCTACCTACAGTAAACTGCCCTATCCCCATCTGGACAACAGGAATACCTACAGTATGCAAGAAAGCTGTTCATCAATTACAGGCTTAATCCGCCCTGTGCAATTGGGTCCTGGACTTCCTGACGGGCCGACCCCAGGTGGTGAAGTTAGGCAACAGTAGTAGGCCTGATTACTAACAACAATGAGACAGCCTACAGGGAGGTGGTGAGAGCCCTGGCGGACTGGTGCCAGGAATATCAACTCTCCCTCAATGTCAACAAACGAAGGAGCTGATTGTGGACTTCAGGAGACAGCAGAGAGAGCACACCCTCATCCACATCGACGGGGCCGCAGTGGAGAGGGTGAAAGTTCCTCGGCGTCCACATCACTGATGACCTGAAATGGTCCATTCACACAGACTGTGTGGCGAAGAAGGCTGAACAGCTTAGGAGGCTGAAAAATGTTGCCCTGGCCCCTAAAACCCTCACAAACTTCTACAGATGCACCATAGAGAGCATCCTGTTGGGCTGTATCACTGCCTGGTACGGCAATTGCACCATCTGCAACCGCAGGGCTCCCCAGAGAGTGATGCGGTCAGCCCAATGTATCACCGGGGTCACACTGCCTGCTCTCCAGGACACCTACAGCACCAGGTGTCACAGGAAGGCCAAGAAGATCATCAAGGACCTCAGCCACCTGAGCCACGGCCTGTTCACCCCACTACCATCTAGAAGATCATCAAGGACCTCAGCCACCTGAGCCACGGCCTGTTCACCTGTTTTTGGGCCAAAATCCCTGCTGCAGTGTGTGCAAACCTGGTCAAGAACTACAGGAAACGTATGATCTCTGTAATTGCAAACAAAGGTTTCTGTACCAAATATTAAGTTCTGCTTTTCTGATGTATCAAATACTTATGTCATGCAATAAAATGCAAATTAATTACTTAAAAATCATACAATGTGATTTTCTGGATTTTTGTTTTAGATTCCGTCTCTCACAGTTGAAGTGTACCTATGATAAAAATTACAGACCTCTACATGCTTTGTAAGTAGGAAAACCTGCAAAATCGGCAGTGTATCAAATACTTGTTCTCCCCACTGTATTTCTATGTACATATTCTTATTCATTCCTTTACACTTGTGTGTATAAATCAAATCAAATCAAATGTATTTAAATAGCCCTTCTTACATCAGCTGATATCTCAAAGTGCTGTACAGAAAACCCAGCCTAAAACCCCAAACAGCATGCAATGCAGGTGTAGAAGCACGGTGGCTAGGAAAAACTCCCTAGGAAAAACTCCCTAGAAAGGCCAAAAACCTAGGAAGAAACCTAGAGAGGAACCAGGCTATGAGGGGTGGCCAGTCCTCTTCTGGCTGTGCAAGGTGGATATTATAACAGAACATGGTCAAGATGTTAAAATGTTCATAAATGACTAGCATGGTCAAATAATAATAATCATAGTAGTTGTCGAGGGTGCAACAAGCACGTCCGGTGAACAGGTCAGGGTTCCATAGCCACAGGCAGAACAGTTGAAACTGGAGCAGCAGCACGGCCAGGTGGACTGGGGACAGCAAGGAGTCATCATACCAGGTAGTCCTGAGGCATGGTCCTAGGGCTCAGGTCCTCCGAGAGAAAGACAGAAAGAGAGAAAGAGAGAATTAGAGAGAGCATATTTAAATTCACACAGGACACCGGATAAGACAAGAGAAATACTCCAGATGTAACAGACTGACCCTAGCCCCCCGACACATAAACTACTGCAGCATAAATACTGGAGGCTGAGACAGGAGGGATCAGAAGACACTGTGGCCCCATCCGATGATACCCCCGGACAGGGCCAAACAGGCAGGATATAACCCCACCCACTTTGCCAAAGCACAGCCCCCACACCACTAGAGGGATGTCTCCAACCACCAACTTACCGTCCTAAGACAAGGCCGAGTATAGCCCACAACGATCTCCGCCATGGCACAACCCAAGGGGGGGCGCCAACCCAGACAGGAAGACCACGTCAGTGACTCAACCCACTCAAGTGACGCACCCCTCCCATGGACGGCATGGAAGAACACCTGTAGGCCAGTGACTCAGCCCCTGTAAAAGGGTTAGAGGCAGAGAATCCCAGTGGAAAGAGGGGAACCGGCAAGGCAGAGACAGCAAGGGCGGTTCGTTGCTCCAGCCTTTCCGTTCACCTTCTCACTCCTGGGCCAGACTATACTTAATCATAGGACCTACTGAAGAGATAAGTCTTCAGTAAAGACTTATAAGGTAGTTGTTGTGAATTTGTTAGATTACTTGTTAGATATTACTGCACGGTCGGAACTAGAAGCACAA
>NC_138301.1:121825512-121855512 GCF_965601325.2 Salmo salar | reverse complement strand
GACGAGGTCTGAGAGAGTGAAAGAGAGAGAGAGAAGGGTTATTTACAATAGAGAGATAGTCTGAGAGGGAGAGACGAGGTCTGAGAGAGTGAAAGAGAGAGAGAGAAGGGTTATTTACAATAGAGAGATAGTCTGAGAGGGAGAGACGAGGTCTGAGAGAGTGAAAGAGAGAGAGAGAAGGGTTATTTACAATAGAGAGATAGTCTGAGAGGGAGAGACGAGGTCTGAGAGAGTGAAAGAGAGAGAGAGAAGGGTTATTTACTGTAGAGAGATAGTCTGAGAGGGAGAGACGAGGTCTGAGAGAGTGAAAGAGAGAGAGAGAAGGGTTATTTACTGTAGAGAGATAGTCTGAGAGGGAGAGACAAGGTCTGAGAGAGTGAAAGAGAGAGAGAGAAGGGTTATTTACTGTAGAGAGATAGTCTGAGAGGGAGAGACGAGGTCTGAGAGAGTGAAAGAGAGAGAGACTATTTCTGGATGTTTGCAAAGGTTCTGAGAACATTGACATATGCCTTCCTCTGCACTCACAAAATAATACTAATAATGATAATAATAACTGCTGATCGGAGCACGCTGCTTAAACCCCTGCACCATCACAATACTCTAGCAACCAACGAGAGTACTTGATAATACGTGATGATACTTGATAATACTTGATGATACTTGATAATACTTGATAATACGTGATGATACTTGATACTACGTGATGATACTTGATAATACTTGATTATACTTGATAATATGTGATGATACTTGATACTACGTGATGATACTTTATAATACTTGATAATACTTGGTGATACTTGATGTTTATTTATTTTTTTATATATTTTTTTAAACCTTTATTTAACCAGGAAGGGCTCATTGAGATTTAAAATCTCTTTTTCAAGAGCGTCCTGGCCAAGATAGGCAGCGCCAAGTCATTACAAGAATTACAGACAAACAACATGAACAACTACAAGTAATCTAGTAAAAAAACATAGAATTCACAAGAGTTTAACAAAATTAAAAACAGCAAATTAAAAACATTGACAGGTCAGGGAATCAGTCTCAAGATCATTCATCAGTGATTTAAAACTACCAATCGGGACCAAGTTCTTCCAGTTTAACAGTATTTTGTAAGGCGTTCCAAGACGATGGCGCAGAGTACATAAAAGCCCTTTTACCAAATTCAGTTCTGACATTTGGAACAGTTAGCAAGATAAAGTCCCTCGAACGAAGAGAGTACCCACCACATTTCT
The DNA here is from genome assembly GCF_965601325.2 of Salmo salar. Classification (NCBI taxonomy): domain Eukaryota; kingdom Metazoa; phylum Chordata; class Actinopteri; order Salmoniformes; family Salmonidae; genus Salmo; species Salmo salar. The sequence continues at coordinate 121,854,274 of NC_138301.1, read as the reverse complement.
GAACAATAAAAATGCCCAAATAAAAAGGTAGTAAACCCAAAAGGGCTTTGTAAATAAAAGTATACCAGTGACTGAGCCTACGAGTGACTAGAGAAGGCCAGCCAACCCTGGTATACAAAGTGCAGTGGTGCGGAAGGGTTTTGCAGTTTAAAATATATCTCAAAGTGCCATGGTAAAGGGTGTCAATTGATCTCAAACACTGAGCGGAAGCATTCATATATAAAATATCCCCATAGTCTAGTAAAGGCATAAATGTAGCTGATACTAGCCTCCTTCTGGTATTTAAAAGACAAACAGGCCTTATTCCTATAATAATATCCCAATTTCAGCTTCAATTGTTTTGTAAGTTAATATGCAATTTAAAAGACAGGCCGCCATCAATTAAAAATTCCAAGATGTTTATATGAGGTTACAGTCTCAATCAAAATGCCCTGACAGGTAATAATAGGTGAAAGGTTCAGAGATCTATTTCTTGCTTTAGAAAACACCATTAGTTTAGTTTAGTCAGTATTGAGGATAAGCTTCAATTAACACACGGTATGTTGAACAGTATAAAAAGCATTTTGCAAGTTCTGGAAAGCTTTTGTAAGAGACGAATCACAACAGTAAATAACAGTATCATCAGCATAAAAATGAAGTTGCGCATTTTGGACATTTTTGTCTAAATTATTTATATAAATAGTGAATAAGAGAGGACCAAGTACAGAGCCTTGGGGCACACCATTACAGACAGACAATTTAACAGACATGAGCCCATCAAATTGAGTTCTATCAGACAGATAGTTAGCAAACCATGCAACTGCATGCTCCGAAAGACCTACACTCGACAATCTCTGCCTCAGTATAGCATGATCAACTGTATCATAAGCCTTAGAGAGATCAATAAAAAGTGAGACACAGTGCTGTTTTTTGTCAAGGGCTTCAGTGATATCATTATAAAACCTTCATGGCTGCTGTAATTGTGCTATGCTTCTTCCTGAAGCCCGATTGGTACATTGATAAAATAGAGTTAGTAAATAAAAACTCTTTCAGCTGTTCACTAACAAGGGTTTCAAGTATTTTCACCAGGGGTGACAGCTTTGAGATTGGACTATAATTATTTAAAAGAGTTGAATCTCCCCTTTTAAAAGTGGTAGGACTTGATGATACTTTATGATACTTGATAATACTTGATAATACATGATAATACTTGTTGATACTTCATGATACTTGTTGATACTTTATAATACTTGTTGATACTTGATGATACTTTGTAATACTTGTTGATACTTGTTGATACTTTATAATACTTGCTAATACTTGATGATACTTGATAATACTTGATGATACTTTGTAATACTTGTTGATACGTGTTGATACTTGATAATACTTGATGATATTTTGTAATACTTGTTGATACTTGTTGATACTTGATGGTACTTGATGATACTTTATAATACTTGATAATGCTTTATGATACCTGATAATACTTGATAATACTTGATTATACTTTATAATACTTGATGATACTTTATAATACTTCATAATACTTGATAATACATTTTACTACTTGATAATACTTTATAATACTTGATACTACTTCATAGTACTTTATAATACTTCATTCGACGTGATAATACTTGATGATACTTGATAATACTTGATGATACTTGACGATACTTGATGATACTTGATGGTAATAGCCGTATTTTTAATGATCTTGTTTTAAGCCTTCCCCAAACCATAGCCTTAACCTGAACCCTTTGAGTTGTTTCTGAATGAATCCTGTAACCACTCAGAATTTACTCGTCAAAAATAGATGTTCATCCATAATATGTTGAATTTCTAAAAGGGAAACTATGAGATCTTGTTGGTTCCACCACAGTCCTCCAAACATCATTCATATCTGTAATCCTCAGAGTCAGAGACACAAGGACCACATCCACTGTTTTTCCTCTCCTCTTTCTAGTCTCTCCATAAAGATAAATAGTTATCCAACCCTTCATCTCGCTGGCCTCTCAGTTCAATAGCAAAGAGCTGAGTCATACAGGTTCAGTACCACATATCACCATATTCACATCACTCCTCTGTGTGTGTTTTTCTGTGTGGACGGGTGTGTGTTTGTGTGTGTGTGTTCGTGTGTGTGTGTGTGTGTGTGTGTATATGTGTGTGTGTGTGTGTGTGTGTGTGTGTGTGTGTGTGTGTGTGTGTGTGTGTGTGGGTGTGTGTGTGTGTGTGTGTGTGTGTGTGTGTGTGTGTGTGTATGTGTGTGTGTGTGTATATATTCAAGCAGGACCACCCAGTCAGTTCTACTTTATCCCATTAACAGGCGGTTGAGCTAATTTTGACAACCAATTTTAAATCACATGAAGTATATTGATTTTGTTTGGCATATTTTGTGATATACCTTTTGGGGGCACTAAGCTAGATTTATTTTGGGGGGGCCCCACCTCGCGGCAAAACATTTTAGTGCTATGGGGTGGAGAGAAAACGTTGCAATTTTATAACACATTTTATGCAATTCTACTCATTTTCTAATGGGGCAGAGAGAAAAAAATTGAAGTTTTAAATCGAATTTCATGCATTTCTGTCTTTCCATTTTGTAATGAGTTATGCTAACGTCATATCTGAGTGAGAATGACCTCATCAATGGCGTCTGGTCACATGCCCTCTCGGTATTTGACCATTAGTCCTTTTTGAGATCGGTTCGATTTCAGTTTCATTACTAAAAAAATAATCACGGTTTTCGTTTTCGATATTGAAAAATAAAAAATGTATTTCTATGAATTATTTTCGAAATCTTCGTTTCTATTTCTGTGTTTTTGGTTGAACATTGATTCTATTCATATTATAATAAATAACATACACTTTAAAAAAAAAATCAACTCTAATCTGTTTAGTGGTTGGATTTGTTACAGTCATTATTTAGATGGTGGAGTCTGTTCATATGATTTAGGTTGTCTTGTCAACTTCATGCTCCCTACCTGGCTATCAGTCTGAATGCAAACGGTGGGTGATGAACTATTAAAAAAATATTACAAAGCCACCATTTTGGATAGATTTCAGTGGGAATTAGAATCCACCCTGAAGGTCAATTTAATTTGACAAAACGGCAGAGGTGAGCAGGTCAAAGACATCATGTTGCTGTGATAGGAAGTAAACCGGCAATGAAAGAGGAACCTCGTGGTATTTGTAGCAATTCATAGAGGCTATATGTGCAAGTCTCTGTCACTAGTAAACACAGTCATGGGTGGTAATTCTAACATTCACTCTAAAGGCACACTGGGATATATGCTAATATGAGCAAATATTTGCAAATATCCCCGAGTGCCTTTATTGAATGTTGGAATTACCACCGATGACTGTGTTTGCTAGTGACAAAGACATGGTTGTTGCATTGTATTGTCAATCCTGTAGCCTTCACCAAGTGAGCGCATACGTTAATATATTATCCTTGTAATTTAACCCTTTATGACAATACATTAAAATATCACATAAGTGGTTGTTCCACTGGATATCATAAGGTGAATGCACCAATTTGTAAGTCGCTCTGGATAAGAGCGTCTGCTAAATGACGTAAATGAAAATGAAATAAGGCTATACCTTAACAGCCTAGTTCTACCCTGAAACTCCTGGTTTGCAGACCACATCAAGCAATCCATATTATTATTGTGGCTCGTAAAGTGATATCCAACAATAGGAATTTGTTTTTGTTTGTTTGTTTTTATTGCTATACATAGATAATTAACAATCAATCAATCAATCAATCAATCAATCAATCAATGTCCATGCAAAAACACAGATATTGAAACAAACACTTCAAAAAAATCTACCTGCAGTAAAGCATGCTGGGAATTATGATGATGGGCGTGTTTTGGGTTTGTGTGTGCGTTGTTTTACTCTACATAGAATACAAATGACACATTCACACTCAAGTTATCAAAGTAAAGTAATTAAAGGTAAAGTAATTAAAGGTAAAGTAATTAAAGGTAAAGTAATTAAAGGTAAAGTTATTAAAGGTAAAGTAATTAAAGGTAAAGTTATTAAAGGTAAAGTTATTAAAGGTAAAGTTATTAAAGGTAAAGTAATTAAAGGTCCCAAACAGTCAAAATCATTTGGATGAAACCAAAACCAAGTAGGACAACCAAAGTATAAAAATGGACTGTTACTTCTACATTGATAAAGTTTGATCATAAAATTACTGGTCCCCTCCCCCATGTCAAACACCATCGAATCAGGAAGAGGGATGGAGGTGGGATTATTAAGGGCTTTTTTTGTTTGTTTCATACACCAATGGTAACGTCTTATTCTCTTACCTAATTTAAATAAGTACCACCTCGTAACCAACATCACAGAGGGGCTTGGTTTACGTAGCTAGATAGCTAGTCTACTGGTAACTAAACGTGACTGCAGCGTGTCAGCAAATATAATTACAGGTTTGGGCTAGCTAGCTAAATTATACAGTCAGCATTTTATCTTTATTCATGCTGTTACCATAACCAAATAGTTGGATAAACAACTAATTTGTGAAACCATATTGTGGTGTATGACAGGATTGGATGTTGCATGCAATTTCAATGTTGTTTGAGTTGCTTTGTGCATCAGCACATATGCTTGAGGTAATTTCACTGCAATACTGCTGACTGCGTCCATGTTGTGTGATATAGGTGTTTTCAAACAACCGCCACGTCCACTCAGTCTGTCTTTACATACTTCGTGTTAGTTTGACATGATAGAAAAATAAAACATTTCTCAAATGTTTAGCATTTTTATCTGGAAAAATATTATGGGTGACTTTTTAGTAACTCAGAAGGTTATTTTACATGGGAATCAGAATTTGGGATGGGAGTTTGGGATGTTTAACACCAACACTCAGGTTATTCTACAAGACTGAGTGTTATTTCAACTCCTGAATGAATAAACCTTTCATTCATTTCATGGAGAGTGAAATTCCACTTAGATCTCTGCTGCCCGACCTGAGCCCAACATTATACATCGGGTTAGGGATGGATAGGGCCTGTTGTTTCATCAATAACTAGGGATGGATAGGGCCTGTTGTTTCATCAATAACTAGGGATGGATAGGGCCTGTTGTTTCATCAATAACTAGGGATGGATAGGGCCTGTTGTTTCATCAATAACTAGGGATGGATAGGGCCTGTTGTTTCATCAATAACTAGGGATGGGTAGGGCCTGTTGTTTCATCAATAACTAGGGATGGATAGGGCCTGTTGTTTCATCAATAACTAGGGATGGATAGGGCCTGTTGTTTCATCAATAACTAGGGATGGATAGGGCCTGTTGTTTCATCAATAACTAGGGATGGGATAGGGCCTGTTGTTTCATCAATAACTAGGGATGGATAGGGCCTGTTGTTTCATCAATAACTAGGGATGGATAGGGCCTGTTGTTTCATCAATAACTAGGGATGGATAGGGCCTGTTGTTTCATCAATAACTAGGGATGGATAGGGCCTGTTGTTTCATCAATAACTAGGGATGGATAGGGCCTGTTGTTTCATCAATAACTAGGGATGGATAGGGCCTGTTGTTTCATCAATAACCAGGGATGGATAGGGCCTGTTGTTTCATCAATAACTAGGGATGGATAGGGCCTGTTGTTTCATCAATAACTAGGGATGGATAGGGCCTGTTGTTTCATCAATAACTAGGGATGGGTAGGGCCTGTTGTTTCATCAATAACTAGGGATGGATAGGGCCTGTTGTTTCATCAATAACTAGGGATGGATAGGGCCTGTTGTTTCATCAATAACTAGGGATGGATAGGGCCTGTTGTTTCATCAATAACTAGGGATGGATAGGGCCTGTTGTTTCATCAATAACTAGGGATGGGTAGGGCCTGTTGTTTCATCAATAACTAGGGATGGATAGGGCCTGTTGTTTCATCAATAACTAGGGATGGATAGGGCCTGTTGTTTCATCAATAACTAGGGATGGATAGGGCCTGTTGTTTCATCAATAACTAGGGATGGATAGGGCCTGTTGTTTCATCAATAACTAGGGATGGATAGGGCCTGTTGTTTCATCAATAACTAGGGATGGATAGGGCCTGTTGTTTCATCAATAACTAGGGATGGATAGGGCCTGTTGTTTCATCAATAACTAGGGATGGATAGGACCTGTTGTTTCATCAATAACTAGGGATGGATAGGGCCTGTTGTTTCATCAATAACTAGGGATGGATAGGACCTGTTGTTTCATCAATAACTAGGGATGGATAGGGCTCAGATATCACTATAATGATCAGCAACATGTTTAAGCTGAGCCATTTGCTCGTGTTCTGCTGCACAGTACAGTCATATCTGACTAACATCATAACATGGTGTCAGAAATGTTTCAACCTCATCAAATATAAAACAGTAGATTATTTCACAGAGTTTAGTCTGAGTTTAGAGTGATGAAAAGTAGCTAACAGCTAACAGCTAACGCTCATGTCTCTTCATTGAGCCGTTGCTATGGATACTCACAGACTCAGAGCTGCCATGAGCAGAGCGCATGCAGAGCGAGCTGCCTGAGCTTAGCGAGTGAGTGACAGACCGAGAGGAGCAGCTAATGAATTTACCAACAAAGGAAGTTATTTCTGGTTTCAGACAGGGCCGGGCCTTAAATTTGGCAGAAGCAAGCGGGCCTGGGTATGGTAGGGCCTGACTATCACAGGCATGGGTAGGGCTCAGGCTTAAAATGCCGGTGCATGGCTCTAATTCTACCTTCTTTTTTTTATAAGTATTTTTGTTTTATTTAGACAGACCAAGGCTCTGCACGATTCTCTCATTTCCATCATGAATCTTGACACAACTGATGTTACATAAAAGGTTTATTTAGAATAAAAACGTTTAGCAAATGTGTTTTAGGTATTTCCAAATCCCCCCCCCCCCCCCAAAAAAAAAGGTTTGGTGGTTATTGCAAATGTTTTTAGAGTATGGAGCATTGTTTCCCACTATGAGCCAAAGGGAAAAAACTGTTTTGATAATATGGAATACTGAATAATACACCGGTATTGGGGGTGGCAGCGTAGCCTAGTGGTTAGAGTGTTGAGTCATTAACCAAAAGGTTGTTGGATCAAATCCCCGAGCTGACAAGGTAAAAATCTGTTGTTCTGCCCCTGAACAAGGCAGTTAACCAACTGTTCCCTGGTAGGCCTTCATTGTAAATAAGAATTGGTTCATAACTGACTTTCCTTGTTAAATAAATATAGCCTTTTTATTTTATTGTTATACTTTTTATAATATTTTTAGTTAAATAAAGGTTAAATAAATAAAATAAAAATAAAACATTAGTCACTACTGAATGGAATAGAGTATTTCCCATTTTTGCCATTATGTTATGCCGTTCATACAGCTTTAAGTTTTCAATGATATTCACTAATTGGAATGGTTATATTTGGGATAATGTTTAAATTCCAGAAAGTTTTCAGAATTCAGCGGACATTTGGAATATTACTTCTTAGTGCGTTGAGGTATTAAATTGGTATTTGGAATCTGCCACGAGTTGATTTGGTTGAGTTCAGTTCGGCTTGAGTTGAAAGTGGTTCAAAAAAGAGGGAATTGAATTATGTGAGTTATTGTGGCAGAATATTGAACTAGGAATTGGAATTCGAGATGAGAGTTGAATCGGAAATTGAATTCCTTTCAAATTCATTGCATTGGATTTAAATGTTTGGAATTGACCACAATCCTGGTGTCTGTGTGTGCATGCCTGTATGCAAGAGTATGTGTGTTAGTATGTGTGTTAGCGTGTGTGTGTGCGTGTGTGTGTGTGTGTGCGTGTGCGTGTGTGTGTTTTCCTAGAGATGATAATAACTGTTATCAAGTCTCTCTCTCCTCTCACCGACAACACTGATATTGTTTGGGGATCTTGTGCCAGCTCTTGACAGAAATGAATTCAAAACACACACAAAATGAACATGCTCACACACACACACACACACACACACACCCACACACACACACACACACACACACACACACACACACACACACACACACTCTCACCGTCCGTCCATCTCTCTCTCTCTCTCTCTCTCTCTCTCTCTCTCTCTCTCTCTCTCTCTCTCTCTCTATAAAATCCAACAGCAGAGAAATATCAGAGGGTAAATATATGAGAAATGAGATTCCATCTCTCTCAGGATGGAGCCTTTACTGTAGAGTAGATTGAGGTGTGTATACCTGTAGTGATGCTAGTAGAGTGTTGTGGGTGGTGTATATACCTGTAGTGACGCTAGCAGAGTGTTGTGGGTGGTGTGTATACCTGTGGTGACGCTAGTAGAGTGTTGTGGGTGGTGTGTATACCTGTAGTGATGCTAGTAGAGTGTTGTGGGTGGTGTGTATACCTGTAGTGATGCTAGTAGAGTGTTGTGGATGGTGTGTATACCTGTAGTGATGCAAGTAGAGTGTTGTGGGGGGTGTGTATACCTGTAGTGATGCTAGTAGAGTGTGGGTGGTGTGTATACCTGTGGTGATGCTAGTAGAGTGTTGTGGGTGGTGTGTATACCTGTGGTGATGCTAGTAGAGTGTTGTGGGTGGTGTATATACCTGTAGTGATGCTAGTAGAGTGTTGTGGGTGGTGTTTATACCTGTAGTGATGCTAGTAGAGTGTTGTGGGTGGTGTGTATACCTGTGGTGATGCTAGTAGAGTGTTTTGGGTGGTGTGTATACCTGTAGTGATGCTAGTAGAGTTTTGTGGGTGGTGTATATACCTGTAGTGATGCTAGTAGAGTGTTGTGGGTGGTGTGTATACCTGTGGTGATGCTAGTAGAGTGTTGTGGGTGGTGTATATACCTGTGGTGACGCTAGTAGAGTGTTGTGGGTGGTGTGTATACCTGTGGTGATGCTAGTAGAGTGTTGTGGGTGGTGTATATACCTGTGGTGATGCTAGTAGAGTGTTGTGGGTGGTGTGTATACCTGTGGTGATGCTAGTAGAGTGTTGTGGGTGGTGTATATACCTGTAGTGATGCTAGTAGAGTGTTGTGGGTGGTGTGTATACCTGTAGTGATGCTAGTAGAGTGTTGTGGATGGTGTGTATACCTGTAGTGATGCAAGTAGAGTGTTGTGGGGGGTGTGTATACCTGTAGTGATGCTAGTAGAGTGTGGGTGGTGTGTATACCTGTGGTGATGCTAGTAGAGTGTTGTGGGTGGTGTGTATACCTGTAGTGATGCTAGTAGAGTGTGGGTGGTGTGTATACCTGTGGTGATGCTAGTAGAGTGTTGTGGGTGGTGTGTATACCTGTGGTGATGCTAGTAGAGTGTTGTGGGTGGTGTATATACCTGTAGTGATGCTAGTAGAGTGTTGTGGGTGGTGTTTATACCTGTAGTGATGCTAGTAGAGTGTTGTGGGTGGTGTGTATACCTGTGGTGATGCTAGTAGAGTGTTTTGGGTGGTGTGTATACCTGTAGTGATGCTAGTAGAGTTTTGTGGGTGGTGTATATACCTGTAGTGATGCTAGTAGAGTGTTGTGGGTGGTGTGTATACCTGTGGTGATGCTAGTAGAGTGTTGTGGGTGGTGTATATACCTGTGGTGACGCTAGTAGAGTGTTGTGGGTGGTGTGTATACCTGTGGTGATGCTAGTAGAGTGTTGTGGGTGGTGTATATACCTGTGGTGATGCTAGTAGAGTGTTGTGGGTGGTGTGTATACCTGTGGTGATGCTAGTAGAGTGTTGTGGGTGGTGTATATACCTGTAGTGATGCTAGTAGAGTGTTGTGGGTGGTGTGTATACCTGTAGTGATGCTAGTAGAGTGTTGTGGATGGTGTGTATACCTGTAGTGATGCAAGTAGAGTGTTGTGGGGGGTGTGTATACCTGTAGTGATGCTAGTAGAGTGTGGGTGGTGTGTATACCTGTGGTGATGCTAGTAGAGTGTTGTGGGTGGTGTGTATACCTGTGGTGATGCTAGTAGAGTGTTGTGGGTGGTGTATATACCTGTAGTGATGCTAGTAGAGTGTTGTGGGTGGTGTGTATACCTGTAGTGATGCTAGTAGAGTGTTGTGGGAGGTGTGTATACCTGTAGTGATGCTAGTAGAGTGTTGTGGGTGGTGTGTATACCTGTAGTGATGCTAGTAGAGTGTTGTGGGTGGTGTGTATACCTGTAGTGATGCTAGTAGAGTGTTGTGGGTGGTGTGTATACCTGTGGTGATGCTAGTAGAGTGTTGTGGGTGGTGTATATACCTGTAGTGATGCTAGTAGAGTGTTGTGGGTGGTGTGTATACCTGTAGTGATGCTAGTAGAGTGTTGTGGGTGGTGTGTATACCTGTAGTGATGCTAGTAGAGTGTTGTGGGTGGTGTGTATACCTGTGGTGATGCTAGTAGAGTGTTGTGGGTGGTGTGTATACCTGTGGTGATGCTAGTAGAGTGTTGTGGGTGGTGTGTATACCTGTAGTGATGCTAGTAGAGTGTTGTGGGTGGTGTGTATACCTGTGGTGATGCTAGTAGAGTGTTGTGGGTGGTGTGTATACCTGTGGTGATGCTAGTAGAGTGTTGTGGGTGGTGTGTATACCTGTGGTGATGCTAGTAGAGTGTTGTGGGTGGTGTATATACCTGTAGTGATGCTAGTAGAGTGTTGTGGGTGGTGTGTATACCTGTAGTGATGCTAGTAGAGTGTTGTGGGTGGTGTGTATACCTGTAGTGATGCTAGTAGAGTGTTGTGGGTGGTGTGTATACCTGTAGTGATGCTAGTAGAGTGTTGTGGGTGGTGTATATACCTGTAGTGATGCTAGTAGAGTGTTGTGGGTGGTGTGTATACCTGTGGTGATGCTAGTAGAGTGTTGTGGGTGGTGTATATACCTGTGGTGACGCTAGTAGAGTGTTGTGGGTGGTGTGTATACCTGTGGTGATGCTAGTAGAGTGTTGTGGGTGGTGTATATACCTGTGGTGATGCTAGTAGAGTGTTGTGGGTGGTGTGTATACCTGTGGTGATGCTAGTAGAGTGTTGTGGGTGGTGTATATACCTGTAGTGATGCTAGTAGAGTGTTGTGGGTGGTGTGTATACCTGTAGTGATGCTAGTAGAGTGTTGTGGATGGTGTGTATACCTGTAGTGATGCAAGTAGAGTGTTGTGGGGGGTGTGTATACCTGTAGTGATGCTAGTAGAGTGTGGGTGGTGTGTATACCTGTAGTGATGCTAGTAGAGTGTTGTGGGTGGTGTGTATACCTGTAGTGATGCTAGTAGAGTGTTGTGGGTGGTGTGTATACCTGTAGTGATGCTAGTAGAGTGTTGTGGGTGGTGTGTATACCTGTAGTGATGCTAGTAGAGTGTTGTGGGTGGTGTGTATACCTGTGGTGATGCTAGTAGAGTGTTGTGGGTGGTGTGTATACCTGTGGTGATGCTAGTAGAGTGTTGTGGGTGGTGTATATACCTGTAGTGATGCTAGTAGAGTGTTGTGGGTGGTGTGTATACCTGTAGTGATGCTAGTAGAGTGTTGTGGGTGGTGTGTATACCTGTAGTGATGCTAGTAGAGTGTTGTGGGTGGTGTGTATACCTGTAGTGATGCTAGTAGAGTGTTGTGGGTGGTGTGTATACCTGTAGTGATGCTAGTAGAGTGTTGTGGGTGGTGTGTATACCTGTGGTGATGCTAGTAGAGTGTTGTGGGTGGTGTATATACCTGTAGTGATGCTAGTAGAGTGTTGTGGGTGGTGTGTATACCTGTAGTGATGCTAGTAGAGTGTTGTGGGTGGTGTGTATACCTGTAGTGATGCTAGTAGAGTGTTGTGGGTGGTGTGTATACCTGTGGTGATGCTAGTAGAGTGTTGTGGGTGGTGTGTATACCTGTGGTGATGCTAGTAGAGTGTTGTGGGTGGTGTGTATACCTGTGGTGATGCTAGTAGAGTGTTGTGGGTGGTGTGTATACCTGTAGTGATGCTAGTAGAGTGTTGTGGGTGGTGTGTATACCTGTAGTGATGCTAGTAGAGTGTTGTGGGTGGTGTGTATACCTGTAGTGATGCTAGTAGAGTGTTGTGGGTGGTGTGTATACCTGTAGTGATGCTAGTAGAGTGTTGTGGGTGGTGTGTATACCTGTAGTGATGCTAGTAGAGTGTTGTGGGTGGTGTGTATACCTGTAGTGATGCTAGTAGAGTGTTGTGGGTGGTGTGTATACCTGTAGTGATGCTAGTAGAGTGTTGTGGGTGGTGTGTATACCTGTAGTGATGCTAGTAGAGTGTTGTGGGTGGTGTGTATACCTGTAGTGATGCTAGTAGAGTGTTGTGGGTGGTGTGTATACCTGTAGTGATGCTAGTAGAGTGTTGTGGGTGGTGTGTATACCTGTAGTGATGCTAGTAGAGTGTTGTGGGTGGTGTGTATACCTGTAGTGATGCTAGTAGAGTGTTGTGGGTGGTGTGTATACCTGTAGTGATGCTAGTAGAGTGTTGTGGGTGGTGTGTATACCTGTGGTGATGCTAGTAGAGTGTTGTGGGTGGTGTGTATACCTGTAGTGATGCTAGTAGAGTGTTGTGGGTGGTGTGTATACCTGTAGTGATGCTAGTAGAGTGTTGTGGGTGGTGTGTATACCTGTGGTGATGCTAGTAGAGTGTTGTGGGTGGTGTGTATACCTGTGGTGATGCTAGTAGAGTGTTGTGGGTGGTGTGTATACCTGTGGTGATGCTAGTAGAGTGTTGTGGGTGGTGTGTATACCTGTAGTGATGCTAGTAGAGTGTTGTGGGTGGTGTGTATACCTGTAGTGATGCTAGTAGAGTGTTGTGGGTGGTGTGTATACCTGTGGTGATGCTAGTAGAGTGTTGTGGGTGGTGTGTATACCTGTGGTGATGCTAGTAGAGTGTTGTGGGTGGTGTGTATACCTGTAGTGATGCTAGTAGAGTGTTGTGGGTGGTGTGTATACCTGTAGTGATGCTAGTAGAGTGTTGTGGGTGGTGTGTATACCTGTAGTGATGCTAGTAGAGTGTTGTGGGTGGTGTGTATACCTGTAGTGATGCTAGTAGAGTGTTGTGGGTGGTGTGTATACCTGTAGTGATGCTAGTAGAGTGTTGTGGGTGGTGTGTATACCTGTAGTGATGCTAGTAGAGTGTTGTGGGTGGTGTGTATACCTGTGGTGATGCTAGTAGAGTGTTGTGGGTGGTGTGTATACCTGTGGTGATGCTAGTAGAGTGTTGTGGGTGGTGTGTATACCTGTAGTGATGCTAGTAGAGTGTTGTGGGTGGTGTGTATACCTGTAGTGATGCTAGTAGAGTGTTGTGGGTGGTGTGTATACCTGTGGTGATGCTAGTAGAGTGTTGTGGGTGGTGTGTATACCTGTGGTGATGCTAGTAGAGTGTTGTGGGTGGTGTGTATACCTGTGGTGATGCTAGTAGAGTGTTGTGGGTGGTGTGTATACCTGTGGTGATGCTAGTAGAGTGTTGTGGGTGGTGTGTATACCTGTGGTGATGCTAGTAGAGTGTTGTGGGTGGTGTGTATACCTGTAGTGATGCTAGTAGAGTGTTGTGGGTGGTGTGTATACCTGTAGTGATGCTAGTAGAGTGTTGTGGGTGGTGTGTATACCTGTGGTGATGCTAGTAGAGTGTTGTGGGTGGTGTGTATACCTGTGGTGATGCTAGTAGAGTGTTGTGGGTGGTGTGTATACCTGTGGTGATGCTAGTAGAGTGTTGTGGGTGGTGTGTATACCTGTGGTGATGCTAGTAGAGTGTTGTGGGTGGTGTGTATACCTGTAGTGATGCTAGTAGAGTGTTGTGGGTGGTGTGTATACCTGTGGTGATGCTAGTAGAGTGTTGTGGGTGGTGTGTATACCTGTAGTGATGCTAGTAGAGTGTTGTGGGTGGTGTGTATACCTGTAGTGATGCTAGTAGAGTGTTGTGGGTGGTGTGTATACCTGTAGTGATGCTAGTAGAGTGTTGTGGGTGGTGTGTATACCTGTGGTGATGCTAGTAGAGTGTTGTGGGTGGTGTGTATACCTGTAGTGATGCTAGTAGAGTGTTGTGGGTGGTGTGTATACCTGTAGTGATGCTAGTAGAGTGTTGTGGGTGGTGTGTATACCTGTAGTGATGCTAGTAGAGTGTTGTGGGTGGTGTGTATACCTGTGGTGATGCTAGTAGAGTGTTGTGGGTGGTGTGTATACCTGTAGTGATGCTAGTAGAGTGTTGTGGGTGGTGTGTATACCTGTAGTGATGCTAGTAGAGTGTTGTGGGTGGTGTGTATACCTGTAGTGATGCTAGTAGAGTGTTGTGGGTGGTGTGTATACCTGTAGTGATGCTAGTAGAGTGTTGTGGGTGGTGTGTATACCTGTAGTGATGCTAGTAGAGTGTTGTGGGTGGTGTGTATACCTGTAGTGATGCTAGTAGAGTGTTGTGGGTGGTGTGTATACCTGTAGTGATGCTAGTAGAGTGTTGTGGGTGGTGTGTATACCTGTAGTGATGCTAGTAGAGTGTTGGGGTGGTGTGTATACCTGTAGTGATGCTAGTAGAGTGTTGTGGGTGGTGTGTATACCTGTGGTGATGCTAGTAGAGTGTTGTGGGTGGTGTGTATACCTGTGGTGATGCTAGTAGAGTGTTGTGGGTGGTGTGTATACCTGTGGTGATGCTAGTAGAGTGTTGTGGGTGGTGTGTATACCTGTAGTGATGCTAGTAGAGTGTTGTGGGTGGTGTGTATACCTGTGGTGATGCTAGTAGAGTGTTGTGGGTGGTGTGTATACCTGTAGTGATGCTAGTAGAGTGTTGTGGGTGGTGTGTATACCTGTAGTGATGCTAGTAGAGTGTTGTGGGTGGTGTGTATACCTGTAGTGATGCTAGTAGAGTGTTGTGGGTGGTGTGTATACCTGTGGTGATGCTAGTAGAGTGTTGTGGGTGGTGTGTATACCTGTAGTGATGCTAGTAGAGTGTTGTGGGTGGTGTGTATACCTGTAGTGATGCTAGTAGAGTGTTGTGGGTGGTGTGTATACCTGTAGTGATGCTAGTAGAGTGTTGTGGGTGGTGTGTATACCTGTGGTGATGCTAGTAGAGTGTTGTGGGTGGCGTGTATACCTGTAGTGATGCTAGTAGAGTGTTGTGGGTGGTGTATATACCTGTGGTGACGCTAGTAGAGTGTTGTGGGTGGTGTGTATACCTGTGGTGATGCTAGTAGAGTGTTGTGGGTGGTGTGTATACCTGTGGTGACGCTAGTTGAGTGTTTTGGGTGGTGTGTATACCTGTAGTGATGCTAGTAGAGTGTTGTGGGTGGTGTATATACCTGTAGTGATGCTAGTAGAGTGTTGTGGGTGGTGTGTATACCTGTAGTGATGCTAGTAGAGTGTTGTGGGTGGTGTGTATACCTGTAGTGATGCTAGTAGAGTGTTGTGGGTGGTGTGTATACCTGTAGTGATGCTAGTAGAGTGTTGTGGGTGGTGTGTATACCTGTAGTGATGCTAGTAGAGTGTTGTGGGTGGTGTGTATACCTGTGGTGATGCTAGTAGAGTGTTGTGGGTCGTGTATACCTGTAGTGATGCTAGTAGAGTGTTGTGGGTGGTGTGTATAACTGTGGTGATGCTAGTAGAGTGTTGTGGGTGGTGTGTATACCTGTAGTGATGCTAGTAGAGTGTTGTGGGTGGTGTGTATACCTGTAGTGATGCTAGTAGAGTGTTGTGGGTGGTGTATATACCTGTGGTGATGCTAGTAGAGTGTTGTGGGTGGTGTGTATACCTGTGGTGATGCTAGTAGAGTGTTGTGGGTGGTGTGTATACCTGTAGTGATGCTAGTAGAGTGTTGTGGGTGGTGTGTATACCTGTGGTGATGCTAGTAGAGTGTTGTGGGTGGTGTGTATACCTGTAGTGATGCTAGTAGAGTGTTGTGGGTGGTGTGTATACCTGTGGTGATGCTAGTAGAGTGTTGTGGGTGGTGTTTATACCTGTAGTGATGCTAGTAGAGTGTTGTGGGTGGTGTGTATACCTGTGGTGACGCTAGTAGAGTGTTGTGGGTGGTGTGTATACCTGTAGTGATGCTAGTAGAGTGTTGTGGGTGGTGTGTATACCTGTAGTGATGCTAGTAGAGTGTTGTGGGTGGTGTGTATACCTGTGGTGATGCTAGTAGAGTGTTGTGGGTGGTGTGTATACCTGTAGTGATGCTAGTAGAGTGTTGTGGGTGGTGTGTATACCTGTAGTGATGCTAGTAGAGTGTTGTGGGTGGTGTGTATACCTGTAGTGATGCTAGTAGAGTGTTGTGGGTGGTGTGTATACCTGTAGTGATGCTAGTAGAGTGTTGTGGGTGGTGTGTATACCTGTAGTGATGCTAGTAGAGTGTTGTGGGTGGTGTGTATACCTGTAGTGATGCTAGTAGAGTGTTGTGGGTGGTGTGTATACCTGTAGTGATGCTAGTAGAGTGTTGTGGGTGGTGTGTATACCTGTAGTGATGCTAGTAGAGTGTTGTGGGTGGTGTGTATACCTGTGGTGATGCTAGTAGAGTGTTGTGGGTGGTGTGTATACCTGTGGTGATGCTAGTAGAGTGTTGTGGGTGGTGTGTATACCTGTAGTGATGCTAGTAGAGTGTTGTGGGTGGTGTGTATACCTGTAGTGATGCTAGTAGAGTGTTGTGGGTGGTGTGTATACCTGTAGTGATGCTAGTAGAGTGTTGTGGGTGGTGTGTATACCTGTAGTGATGCTAGTAGAGTGTTGTGGGTGGTGTGTATACCTGTAGTGATGCTAGTAGAGTGTTGTGGGTGGTGTGTATACCTGTAGTGATGCTAGTAGAGTGTTGTGGGTGGTGTGTATACCTGTAGTGATGCTAGTAGAGTGTTGTGGGTGGTGTGTATACCTGTAGTGATGCTAGTAGAGTGTTGTGGGTGGTGTGTATACCTGTAGTGATGCTAGTAGAGTGTTGTGGGTGGTGTGTATACCTGTAGTGATGCTAGTAGAGTGTTGTGGGTGGTGTGTATACCTGTAGTGATGCTAGTAGAGTGTTGTGGGTGGTGTGTATACCTGTAGTGATGCTAGTAGAGTGTTGTGGGTGGTGTGTATACCTGTAGTGATGCTAGTAGAGTGTTGTGGGTGGTGTGTATACCTGTAGTGATGCTAGTAGAGTGTTGTGGGTGGTGTGTATACCTGTAGTGATGCTAGTAGAGTGTTGTGGGTGGTGTGTATACCTGTAGTGATGCTAGTAGAGTGTTGTGGGTGGTGTGTATACCTGTAGTGATGCTAGTAGAGTGTTGTGGGTGGTGTGTATACCTGTAGTGACGCTAGTAGAGTGTTGTGGGTGGTGTGTATACCTGTAGTGATGCTAGTAGAGTGTGGGTGGTGTGTATACCTGTAGTGATGCTAGTAGAGTGTTGTGGGTGGTGTGTATACCTGTGGTGATGCTAGTAGAGTGTGGGTGGTGTGTATACCTGTGGTGATGCTAGTAGAGTGTTGTGGGTGGTGTGTATACCTGTAGTGATGCTAGTAGAGTGTTGTGGGTGGTGTGTATACCTGTAGTGATGCTAGTAGAGTGTTGTGGGTGGTGTGTATACCTGTAGTGATGCTAGTAGAGTGTTGTGGGTGGTGTGTATACCTGTAGTGATGCTAGTAGAGTGTTGTGGGTGGTGTATATACCTGTAGTGATGCTAGTAGAGTGTTGTGGGTGGTGTGTATACCTGTAGTGATGCTAGTAGAGTGTTGTGGGTGGTGTGTATACCTGTAGTGATGCTAGTAGAGTGTTGTGGGTGGTGTGTATACCTGTAGTGATGCTAGTAGAGTGTTGTGGGTGGTGTGTATACCTGTAGTGATGCTAGTAGAGTGTTGTGGGTGGTGTGTATACCTGTAGTGATGCTAGTAGAGTGTTGTGGGTGGTGTGTATACCTGTAGTGATGCTAGTAGAGTGTTGTGGGTGGTGTGTATACCTGTAGTGATGCTAGTAGAGTGTTGTGGGTGGTGTGTATACCTGTAGTGACGCTAGTAGAGTGTTGTGGGTGGTGTGTATACCTGTAGTGATGCTAGTAGAGTGTGGGTGGTGTGTATACCTGTGGTGATGCTAGTAGAGTGTTGTGGGTGGTGTGTATACCTGTAGTGATGCTAGTAGAGTGTTGTGGGTGGTGTGTATACCTGTAGTGATGCTAGTAGAGTGTGGGTGGTGTGTATACCTGTAGTGATGCTAGTAGAGTGTGGGTGGTGTGTATACCTGTGGTGATGCTAGTAGAGTGTTGTGGGTGGTGTGTATACCTGTAGTGATGCTAGTAGAGTGTTGTGGGTGGTGTGTATACCTGTAGTGATGCTAGTAGAGTGTGGGTGGTGTGTATACCTGTGGTGACGCTAGTAGAGTGTTGTGGGTGGTGTGTATATCTGTAGTGATGCTAGTAGAGTGTTGTGGGTGGTGTGTATACCTGTAGTGTTGCTAGTAGAGTGTTGTGGGTGGTGTGTATACCTGTAGTGATGCTAGTAGAGTGTTGTGGGTGGTTTGTATACCTGTAGTGATGCTAGTAGAGTGTTGTGGGTGGTGTATACCTGTAGTGATGCTAGTAGAGTGTTGTGGGTGGTGTGTATACCTGTGGTGATGCTAGTAGAGTGTTGTGGGTGGTGTGTATACCTGTAGTGATGCTAGTAGAGTGTTGTTGTGTTTTGGTTTATTATGTTTCTATTGTTGTTATTGATGTGTCATGATAATTACTCTGTTTGCAGATAATCTGTTATCTTTCCTTTCCCCTGAGGGATCACTCGTTCCTGGTGCACGCACGCACGCACGCACACACACACACACACACACACACACACACACACACACACACACACACACACAAACACACACACACACAAACACACGGGGACACACACACACACGCACACACACACACGGACACACACACATGGACACACACACACGGACACACACACGGACACACACACACACACCCACACACACACACACACACACACACACACAGTGCTTGTGGAAAATCAATCAGGAGTATTGATGAGGAGCAAAACAGAGAGGGAGGGATGGTGAGAGAAGAGAGAGAGTGATGGAGGGACGGTGAGAGAAGAGAGAGAGAGAGATGGAGGGACGGTGAGAGAAGAGAGAGAGAGATGGAGGGACGGTGAGAGAAGAGAGAGAGAGATGGAGGGACGGTGAGAGAAGAGAGAGAGTGAGAGAGAGAGAGATGGAGGGACGGTGAGAGAAGAGAGAGATGGAGGGACGGTGAGAGAAGAGAGAGAGAGAGATGGAGGGACGGTGAGAGAAGAGAGAGAGATGGAGGGACGGTGAGAGAAGAGAGAGAGAGATGGAGGGTCGGTGAGAGCAGAGAGAGAGATGGAGGGATGGTGAGAGAAGAGAGAGAGAGAGATGGAGGGACAGTGAGAGAAGAGAGAGAGAGATGGAGGGTCGGTGAGAGAAGAGAGAGAGATGGAGGGACGGTGAGAGAAGAGAGAGAGAGAGATGGAGGGACGGTGAGAGAAGAGAGAGAGAGATGGAGGGACGGTGAGAGAAGAGAGAGAGAGAGATGGAGGGACGGTGAGAGAAGAGAGAGAGATGGAGGGACGGTGAGAGAAGAGAGAGAGAGAGATGGAGGGACGGTGAGAGAAGAGAGAGAGAGATGGAGGGACGGTGAGAGAAGAGAGAGAGATGGAGGGACAGTGAGAGAAGAGAGAGAGATGGAGGGACGGTGAGAGAAGAGAGAGAGATGGAGGGATGGTGAGAGAAGAGAGAGAGATGGAGGGACGGTGAGAGAAGAGAGAGAGAGATGGAGGGACGGTGGGAGACGAGAGAGAGAGATGGAGGGACGGTGAGAGAAGAGAGAGAGAGATGGAGGGACGGTGAGAGAGAGAGAAAGAGAGAGAGAGAGAAAGAGAGAGAGAGAGAGAGAGAGAGAGAGAGAGAGATGGATGGATGGACGGTGAGAGAAGAGAGAGAGAGATGGAGGGACGGTGAGAGAAGAGAGAGAGTGAGAGAGAGAGAGATGGAGGGACGGTGAGAGAAGAGAGAGATGGAGGGACGGTGAGAGAAGAGAGAGAGAGAGATGGAGGGACGGTGAGAGAAGAGAGAGAGATGGAGGGACGGTGAGAGAAGAGAGAGAGAGATGGAGGGTCGGTGAGAGAAGAGAGAGAGAGATGGAGGGATGGTGAGAGAAGAGAGAGAGAGAGATGGAGGGACAGTGAGAGAAGAGAGAGAGAGATGGAGGGTCGGTGAGAGAAGAGAGAGAGATGGAGGGACGGTGAGAGAAGAGAGAGAGAGAGATGGAGGGACGGTGAGAGAAGAGAGAGAGAGATGGAGGGACGGTGAGAGAAGAGATAGAGAGAGATGGAGGGACGGTGAGAGAAGAGAGAGAGATGGAGGGACGGTGAGAGAAGAGAGAGAGAGAGATGGAGGGACGGTGAGAGAAGAGAGAGAGAGATGGAGGGACGGTGAGAGAAGAGAGAGAGAGATGGAGGGACGGTGAGAGAAGAGAGAGAGAGATGGAGGGATGGAGGGACGGTGAGAGAAGAGAGAGAGAGAGATGGAGGGACGGTGAGAGAAGAGAGAGAGTTGGAGGGACGGTGAGAGAAGAGAGAGAGATGGAGGGACGGTGAGAGAAGAGAGAGAGATGGAGGGACGGTGAGAGAAGAGAGAGAGAGATGGAGGGATGGAGGGACGGTGAGAGAAGAGAGAGAGAGAGATGGAGGGACGGTGAGAGAAGAGAGAGAGATGGAGGGACGGTGAGAGAAGAGAGAGAGAGGGAGGGATGGAGGGATGGAGGGACGGAGGGACGGTGAGAGAAGAGAGAGAGATGGAGGGATGGAGGGATGGAGGGACGGAGGGACGGTGAGAGAAGAGAGAGAGATGGAGGGATGGAGGGACGGTGAGAGAAGAGAGAGAGATGGAGGGATGGAGGGACGGTGAGAGAAGAGAGAGAGATGGAGGGATGGAGGGACGGTGAGAGAAGAGAGAGAGATGGAGGGATGGAGGGACGGTGAGAGAAGAGAGAGAGATGGAGGGATGGAGGGACGGTGAGAGAAGAGAGAGAGATGGAGGGACGGTGAGAGAAGAGAGAGAGATGGAGGGACGGAGGGACGGTGAGAGAAGAGAGAGAGATGGAGGGATGGAGGGACGGTGAGAGAAGAGAGAGAGATGGAGGGACGGAGGGATGGAGGGACGGAGGGACGGAGGGACGGCATCTAGACCAGGGATGGGAACGTATTTATTTTATTTTATTTTTTATCAAAGTGTGTTTTTGGCAGAAATGCTTTCTGGAACATGTGAATTTTAATTTGCCTTAATAACAAACTTTTTTTTGCCATCGGTAAATACGAATAAAATTGTTAAATTACGAACCTAGTTGGTTTTTGCCACGTAAAAAGACAGGAACCTTCCCTCTATACATGATTGGCTGAGATAATGGTTGGGCTGGACATGCCGAGACATGAGTTCTGATTGGTCTACCATGTAACACGCTTCTGTCTATAACATGAGCTGCTCAGTATGTTAAGATAATCCTTGCTACCACAGCTTTTTTGAAAGAATGAAGAACTGCAAAAGTGTTGCAACTGCTCTCAACATTGCTTCCCTGAAGTTAATAGCTCTATTGACAAAGATCAGTGGGAAAATGTTGGGTAACTCCAGTCCTCTAGACCAGAGATGGGTAACTCCAGTCCTCTAGACCAGAGATGGGTAACTCCAGTCCTTTAGACCAGAGATGGATAACTCCAGTCCTCTAGACCAGAGATGGGTAACTCCAGTCCTCTAGACCAGAGATGGGTAACTCCAGTCCTCTAGAACAGAGATGGGTAACTCCAGTCCTCTAGAACAGAGATGGGTAACTCCAGTCCTCTAGAACAGAGATGGGTAACTCCAGTCATCTAGACCAGAGATGGGTAACTCCAGTCATCTAGACCAGAGATGGGTAACTCCAGTCCTCTAGACCAGAGATGGGTAACTCCAGTCCTCTAGAACAGAGATGGGTAACTCCAGGCCTCTAGACCAGAGATGGGTAACTCCAGTCATCTAGACCAGAGATGGGTAACTCCAGTCATCTAGACCAGAGATGGGTAACTCCAGTCCTCTAGAACAGAGATGGGTAACTCCAGGCCTCTAGACCAGAGATGGGTAACTCCAGTCATCTAGACCAGAGATGGGTAACTCCAGTCCTCTAGACCAGAGATGAGTAACTCCAGTCCTCTAGACCAGAGATGGGTAACTCCAGTCCTCTAGAACAGAGATGGGTAACTCCAGTCCTCTAGACCAGAGATGGGTAACTCCAGTCCTCCTTTAAGACCTATTGTGATAGGGGGATAGGGGGGGTGGGGTTGGGCTGTTCTGGGGCTTGACTCCCTCAAGACCTATTGTTGTTATGGGGGGGTTGACAGGATGGAGAGATGGGGGGGTTGGGGAGAGGGCTGAGGAGGAATGGTGAGGGCTGAGGAGGGAGTTGACAGGATGTAGAATGACAGGGGGAGAGAGGGGGGAGAGTCCGATCTCACAGCTGTGAGAGAGAGAGAGAGAGAGAGAGAGAGAGAGAGAGAGAGAGAGAGAGAGAGAGAGTAAGAGAGGCAGAGAGAGAGAGAGAGAGAGAGGAAAGAATCAACAACAAAAACAGAGCAGACTAGAATATATTTGTCCCTAAACAGAGAGGACACGGTGGCAGAATACCTGACCATTGTGACTGACCCAAACTTAAGGAAATCTTTGACTGTGTACAGACTCAGTGGGCATAGCCTTGCACTTCCTAACCTCCTGCCAAATGTATGACCATATTAGAGACACATATTTCCCTCAGATTACACAGACACACAAAGAATTTGAAAACAAAACACTAGATTTTGATATCTACTGGGTGAAATACCACAGTGTGCCATCACAGCAGCAAAATTTGTGACTTGTTGTCACAACAAAAGGGCAACCAGTGAAGAACAAACACCATTGTAAATACAACTAATATTTATGTTTATTTATTTTCCCTTTTGTACTTTAACTATTTGCACATCGTTACAACACCGTGTATATATACATAATAGGACTTTTGAAATGTCTTTATTCTTTTGGAACTTCTGTAAGTGTAAATGTTGTTTATCTAAATTTGTTTATTATCTACTTCACTTGCTTTGGCAATGTTAACATATGTTTCCTATGCCAATAAAGCTCTTAAATATAAATTGAATTGAATTGAGAGAGAAAAAGTGTTTGATCTTTTCTTAGAGTAGAACAGCTGCCCATCTGTCTCCCTCAATTAAATTAATTTCAATTCAATTTAATGGGCATTATTGGTATGGAAAACATATGTTTACATTGCCAAAGCAAATGTATTAGACAAAAAAAAAAAAGGGAAATAAACAAGGGAAACATTAGAAAACACTCACAAAAGTTTTTTAAATAATATAGACATTTTAAATGTTATTTTATTGGCTATGTACAGTGTTGTTACAATGTGAAAATAATTTAAGCATGAAAGGAAAGATAAACAAACAGATACAGCTGTAGTGGGAAGTTTACATCCACTTAGGTTGGAGTCATTAAAACTAGTTTTTCAAACACTCCACAAATTTCTTGTTAAAAAACTATAGTTTTGGCAAGTCGGTTAGGACATCTACTTTGTGCATGACACAAGTAATTGTTCCAACAATTGTTTACAGGCAGATTATTTCACTTATAATTCACTGTATCACAATTCCAAGTGGGTCAGTAGTTTACATACACTAAGTTGACTGTGCCTTTAAACAGCTTGGAAAATTCCAGAAAATAATGTCATAGCTTTAGAAGCTTCTGATAGGTTAATTGACATCATTTGAGTCAATTGGAGGTGTACCTGTGGATGTATTTCAAGGCCTACCTTCAAACTCAGTGCCTCTTTGCTTGACATCATGGGAAAATCAAAATAAATCAGCCAAGACCTCAGAAGAAAAATTGTAGATCTCCACAAGTCTGGTTCATCCTTGGGAGCAATTTCCAAATGCCTGAAGGGACCACGTTCATCTATAGAAACAATAGTACGCAAGTATAAACACCATGGGACCACGCAGCCATCATACCGCTCAGGAAGGAGACGCGTTCTGTCTCCTAGAGATGAACGTACTTTGGTGAAAAAAGTGCAAATCAATCCCAGAACAACAGCAAAGGACCTTGTGAAGATGCTGGAGGAAACAGGTACAAAAGTATCTATATCCACAGTAAAACCAGTCCTATATCGACATAACCTGAAAGGCCTCTCAGCAATGAAGAAGCCACTGTTCCAAAACCGCCATAAAAAAGCCAGACTACAGTTTGCAACTGCACATGGGGACAAAGATCGTACTTTTTGGAGATATGTCCTTTGTTCTGATGAAACAAAAATTGAACAGTTTGGCCATAATGACCATCATTATGTTTGGAGGAAAAAGGGGGAGGCTTGCAAGCCGAAGAACACCATCCCAACCGTGAAGCACGGGGGTGGCAGCATCATGTTGTGGGGGTGCTTTGCTGCAGGAGAGACTGGTGCACTTCACAAAATAGATGGCATCATGAGGCAGGAAAATGATGTGGATATATTGAAGCAACATCTCAAGACATCAGTCAGGAAGTTAAAGCTTGGTTGCAAATGGGTCTTCCAAATGGACAATGACCCCAAGCAAACTTCCAAAGTTGTGGCAAAATGGCTTAAGGCCAACAAAGTCAAAGTATTGGAGTGGCCATCACAAAGCCCTGACCTCATCCTATAGAAAATGTGTGGGAAGAATAGAAAAAGCCTGTGCGAGCAAGGTGGCCTACAAACCTGACTCTGTCAGGAGGAATGGGCCAAAATTCACCCAACTTATTGTGGGAAGCTTGTGGAAGGCTACCCGAAACATTTGACCCAAGTTAAACAATTTAAAGACAATGCTACCAAATACTAATTGAGTGTATGTAAACTTCTGACCCACTGGGAATGTGATGAAAGAAATAAAAGCTGAAATAATTCATTCTGTCTACTGTTATTCTGACATTTCACATTCTTAAAATAAAGTGGTGATCCTAACTGACCTAAGACAGGACATTTTTACTGTGATTTAAAAGTCATGAATTTTGAAAAACTGAGTTTAAATGTATTTGGCTAAGGTGTATGTGAACTTCCAACTTCAACTGTAAATATAATATTATTTTTCACTGTTGCCCTTTTCTCATGGCAATGGGCCACTAATCTTACTGTTTTGACTGCATACTGAGGTATATCACCTAACAGCTATGTGATTTTATCACTGTTTGATTTGTTTTCAAATTCTTTCTGGATCTGTGTAATCTGAGGGAAATGTGTGTCTCTAATATGGTCATACATTTGGCAGGAGGTTAGGAAGTGCAGCTCAGTTTCTACCTCATTTTGTGGGCAGTGTTGCACATAGCCTGTCTTCTCTTGAGAGCGAAGTCTCCCTACGACAGCCTTTCTCAATAGCAAGGCTATAATCACTGAGTGTGTACATAGTCAAGGATTTTCTTAATTTGGGGTCAGTCACAGTGGTCAGGTATTTTTTCCACTGGGCCAGATAGCATTCTAGTTTACTCAGTTTTTTTGTTTATTCTTTCTAAAGTGTCAAATAGTTATCTTGTTGTTTTCTCATGATTTAGTTGGGTCTAAATGTGTTTCTGTCCTGGGGCTCTATGGGGTCTGTTTGTGTTTGTGAACAGAGCCCCAGAACCAGCTGGCTGAGGAGACTCTTCTCTGGGTTCATCTCTCTGTAGGTGAGAGCTTTTTGGTGGAATGTGTGGCCATCGCTTCCTTTCAGGTGGTTGTAGAATTTAACAGCTGGTATAGTCCTAATTCTGCTCTCTCTCTCTCTCTCTTGCTCTCTCTCTCTCCCTCTCTCAGGGAATCGCTTTCTTTTAGGTGATTGTAGAATTTAACATATCTTTTATGGATTTTGATAATTAGTGGGTATCAGCTCTTCCTCTGTCTGTCTGTCTCTGTCTCTCTCTCGCTCTCTCCACCATCACCCCACCTCCTCTCTCCATCACTCCTCTCTCCCTCTCTCATCTCTCTCCCCCCTCTCCTCTCTCTCTCTCTCTCTCTCTCTCTCTCTAACTCTCCTCTCTCCTCTTTCTCCTCTCTCTCTTCTCCCCCTCTCCTCTCTCTTCTCGCTCTTTCTCCTCTCTCTCTTCTCCCCCCTCTCCTCTCTCTTCTCGCTCTTTCTCCTCTCTCCTTTCTCTTTCCTTTCTGTCTCACTCTTTCTCTTCCTCTGTCTCTGTTTCTCTCTCTTCCTCTGACTGATACGCTCTCTCGCACTCTCCCTCCTCTCTCTCTCTCGCTCGCTCCCCTCTTTCTCCTCTCTCTCTCGCTCCCCTCTTTCTCCTCTCTCCCTCTCTCCTCTCTGTCACCTGGTCATTTTATATCTACGGGATGATCCCTCCTCTAATTGGCAGACAAGCTCTGTTGTCAGACTTCATTCATTATGCTGTGTCTGATATGAAAAGTATATTAACAAGCATTGCTGAGTTGAAGGCATAGGCCACGGCATGAGAGAGATACAAGTAACGGGAATGCAAAGGAGGAAGACAGAGGAAGAGGGAGGAAGAAGGAGGAAAATGGAGGAAGAGAGAGGAAGATGACTAGGGAGGAAGAGGGAGGAAGAGGGAGGAAGACGAAGAGGGAGGAAGAAGGATGAAGAGGAGAAGGAGGAATAGGAAGAGGGAGGAAGAAGGAGGAAGAGGAAGAGGGAGGAAGAGGAAAAGAAAGGAGAAAGAAAGAGGAGACTGGGAGAGGGAAGGATACGGCAGGCCACAGAGGACACCTATCTTTCAGTGGAGGATCCAGATATAGTTCAGGTTATATCCAGGTGAGACAGACAGGTTATATCCAGGTGAGACAGACAGGTTATATACAGGTGAGACAGACAGGTTACATCCAGGTGAGACAGACAGGTGACATCCAGGTGAGACAGACAGGTTACATCCAGGTGAGACAGACAGGTTACATCCAGGTGAAACAGACAGGTGACATCCAGGTGAGACAGACAGGTTACATCCAGGTGAGACAGACAGGTTACATCCAGATGAGACAGACAGGTTACATCCAGGTGAGATAGACAGGTTACATCCAGGTGAGACAGACAGGTGACATCCAGGTGAGACAGACAGGTTACATCCAGGTCAGACAGACAGGTTACATCCAGGTCAGACAGACAGGTGACATCCAGGTGAGACAGACAGGTTACATCCAGGTCAGACAGACAGGTTACATCCAGGTCAGACAGACAGGTTATATCCAGGTGAGACAGACAGGTTACAAGACCTTTACAGCAGTGTCTCATATAGCAAGACCTTTACAGCAGTGTCTCAGATATCAAGACCTTTACAGCAGAGTGTTTCATATAGCAAGACCTTTACAGCAGTGTCTCAGATATCAAGACCTTTACAGCAGTGTCTCAGATAGCAAGACCTTTACAGCAGTGTCTCATATAGCAAGACCTTTACAGCAGTGTCTCATATAGCAAGACCTTTACAGCAGTGTCTCATATAGCAAGACCTTTACAGCAGTGTCTCAGATAGCAAGACCTTTACAGCAGTGTCTCATATAGCAAGACCTTTACAGCAGTGTCTCAGATATCAAGACCTTTACAGCAGAGTGTCTCCGATATCAAGACCTTTACAGCAGAGTGTCTCCGATATCAAGACCTTTACAGCAGAGTGTCTCAGATAGTAAGACCTTTACAGCAGGGTGTCTCAGATATCAAGACCTTTACAGCAGAGTGTCTCATATAGCAAGACCTTTACAGCAGTGTCTCAGATAGCAAGACCTTTACAGCAGAGTGTCCCAGATATCAAGACCTTTACAGCAGTGTCTCATATAGCAAAACCTTTACAGCAGTGTCTCAGATATCAAGACCTTTACAGCAGTATATCAGATAGCAAGACCTTTACAGCAGAGTGTCTCAGATAGCAAGACCTTTACAGCAGAGTGTCTCAGATAGTAAGACCTTTACAGCAGTGTCTCATATAGCAAGACCTTTACAGCAGAGTGTCTCAGATATCAAGACCTTTACAGCAATGTCTCATATATCAAGACCTTTACAGCAGTGTCTCATATATCAAGACCTTTACAGCAGAGTGTCTCAGATAGCAAGACCTTTACAGCAGTGTCTCATATAGCAAGACCTTTACAGCAGTGTCTCAGATATCAAGACTTTTACAGCAGAGTGTCTCAGAAAGCAAGACCTTTACAGCAGTGTCTCATATAGCAAGACCTTTACAGGAGATGGAGTGCTGAGAAAAAGAGAGCAAGAAGAGCTTGTAGACAGAGAGGGGTAGACAGGTGAGGGGTAAACATTTGAGGACAACCAGGTGAGGGGTAAACATTTGAGGACAACCAGGTGAGGGGTAAATATTTGAGGACAACCAGGTGAGGGGTAAATATTTGAGGAAATGCAGGTGAGGGGTAAACATTTGAGGACAACCAGGTGAGGGGTAAATATTTGAGGAAATGCAGGTGAGGGGTAAATATTTCAGGACAAACAGGTGAGGGGTAAATATTTGAGGACAAACAGGTGAGGGGTAAACATTTGAGGACAACCAGGTGAGGGGTAAATATTTGAGGACAACCAGGTGAGGGGTAAATATTTGAGGAAATGCAGGTGAGGGGTAAACATTTGAGGACAACCAGGTGAGGGGTAAATATTTGAGGAAATGCAGGTGAGGGGTAAATATTTCAGGACAAACAGGTGAGGGGTAAATATTTGAGGACAAACAGGTGAGGGGTAAATATTTGAGGACAGGCAGGTGAAGGGTATATATGTGAGGGTTAGACCAGAGGACAGACATGTTACATTTTAGTCATTTAGCAGACACTCTTATCCAGAGCAACTTACAGTAGTGAATACATACATTTCATGCATTTTTTTTTTTTGGACTGGCCCCCCATGGGCATCGAACCCACAACCCTGGCGATGCACAGACCATGCTGGCGTTGCAAACACCATGCTTTAC
>NC_138301.1:121805512-121820512 GCF_965601325.2 Salmo salar | reverse complement strand
CCTATAAGAACATCCAATAGTCAAAGGTATATGAAATACAAATTGTATAGAGAGAAATAGTCCAATAATTCCTATAATAACTACAACCTAAAACTTCTTACCTGGGAATATTGAAGACTCATGTTAAAAGGAACCACCAGCTGTCATATGTTCTCATGTTCTGAGCAAGGCACTTAAACGTTAGCTTTCTTACATGGCACATAATGCACTTTTACTTTCTTCTCCAACACTTTGTTTTTGCATTATTTAAACCAAATTGAACATGTTTCATTATTTATTTGAGGCAAAATTGATTTTATTGATGTATTATATTAAGTTAAAATAAGTGTTCATTCAGTATTGTTGTAATTGTCATTATTACAAATAAATAAATAAAACAAAACTCGGCCGATTAATCGGTACCGGCTTTTTTTGTTCCTCCAATAATCGGTATCGGCGTTGAAAAATCATAATCGGTCGACCTCTAACACCAACATCCTGTTATCCACTGAGTGTACAAAACATTAGGAACAAATATCAGGAAGACCCCTCCCCCCATGTCTCAATTGTTTTGAAGGCTAAAACATCCTTCTTTAACCCGTCTCCTCCCCTTCGTCTACACTGATTGAAGTGGATTTAACAAGTGACATCAATACAATTGAATAGCCTTTCAGCTGGGTCCAGCTGGTCAGTCTACATCAGGGGTGTCAAATTTCACGGATGGCCTACTGTCATCAGGTTTTATATTGAGGCAACCAGGTGAGTGGAGTTCTTAACTAAATAGTGACATTTATTCATCGATCAAAGTACAAGGGATGAGCGAACACCTGCAGACAGAGGTGCCTCCAGGTCTTTCTGAATGAGTTACCTACAGGTGTGTGTGTGTGAGTTTTCCTCTCTTTTGTGTGAATGGTGGAAGGAGGGATGACGGAATGAGGGATGAAGGAAGGAGGGGGGAAAGGAATGAGGGATGAAGGAAGGAGGGGGGAAAGGAATGAGGGATGAAGGAAGGAGGGATGATGGAATGAGGGATGAAGGAAGGAGGGGGGAAAGGAATGAGGGATGAAGGAAGGAGGGATGATGGAATGAGGGATGAAGGAAGGAGGGATGAAGGAAGGGGGGAGGAATGAGGGATGAAGGAAGGAGAGATGATGGAATGAGGTATGAAGGAAGGAGGGATGAAGGAAGGAAGGAGGGATGATGAAATGAGGGATGAAGGAAGGAGGGATCACGGCAGGAGGGGGATGGTGTTCCCACAGTCTCTCCAAATCCCTTGCTCTGTCCGAATCCTTCTCTGAGTGTGTCCGTTGCCAGGCCGACCGAGAGTGTTAGGAGTCCATTGTGGGCCATTCACGTGTGAGTAACGAGCGGGGCCCTTTTGCTGTCTGTGTGTGTGTGTGTGTGTGTGTGTGTGTGTGTGTGTGTGTGTGTGTGTGTGTGTGTGTGTGTGTGTGTGTGTGTGTGTGTGTGTGTGTGTGTGCATGCAGTGGTCTCTGCCTTTGTGTAACCTAGAGATTATGTGCTGGCCCTGTCTGCCCCTATTTCCCTCTGCTGTCACGTCCTCTAGACACTCACACACACACACACACACACACACACACACACACACACACACACACACACACACACACACACACACACACACACACACACACACACACACACACACACACACACACACACGCACACACACACTCAAGTGCACACCCCTGTTGTTCACCCACTCAATCACCCACAACCCCCCCATCCCCCCTCACACACACCTGCTCTCCCCGACCATAACTCTACTCACACTTTCTCCCTCCTCTCACTACCTTACCAGACCAGTAAAGATGATTCCTTACCAACCAAACAACCCCTGCTTACTCACATGCTCCCTTTACCCCCATCTCCTACGTACAGTACCAGTCAAAAGTTTGGACACATCTACTCATTCCAGGGTTTTTCTTTATTTTTTACTATTTTCTACATTGTAGAATAATAGTGAAGACATCAAAACTATGAAATAACACATATGGAATCATGTAGTAACCAAAAAAAGTTTCAAACAAATCACAGTATATTTTAGATTTGACTTTCTTCAAAGTAGCCACCCTTTGCCGTCATGACAGCTTTGCACATTCTTGGCATTCTCTCAACCAGCTTCATGAGGTAGTCAACTGGAATGCATTTCAATTAACAGGTGTGCTTTGTAAAAAGTTAATTTGTTGAATTTCTTTCCCTCTTAACCTCTATGAGCTAGGTGGGACGCTAGCGTGCCACCCGTGGTGCACTCCATCAACAGCAGGTGCATTTCAAGAGCGGCAAATTTGAATCCAAATAAATGTCCAAATTCAAATTTTTCAAACATACAACTATTTTACACCCTTTGAAAGATAAACATCTCCTTAATCTAACCACGTTTTACGATTTCAAAAAGGTTTTACGGCGAAAGCATAAATTTAGAGTATGTTAGGACAGTACATTTACAAGAGTTGTGTGTAATGTTTTGTCGATTCAAAGACAGGGTCACCAAAACCATAAAACCAGCTAAAATGATGCACTAACCTTTTACAATCTCCATCAGATGACACTCCTAGGACATTATGTTAGACAATGCATGCATTTTTAGTTCTATCAAGTTCATATTTATATCCAAAAACAGCGTTTTACTATGGCATTGATGTTGAGGAAATCGTTTCCCTCCAATAACCGGCAGTCAAGTCAGCGTCACAAATTAAATAATTAAAATTAGAAAACATTGGTAAAATATTATATTGTCATTTAAAGAATTATAGATTTACATCTCTTGAACGCAATCAACTTGCCAGATTTAAAAATAACCTTACTGGGAAATCACACTTTGCAATAATTTGAGCACTGCGCCCAGAAAAATACGCGTTGCGATACAGACTAGACGTCATGTTGGGGAGATCTAAAATCGAAAATACTATGTAAATAATCCATTACCTTTGATTCTCTTCATCAGATGTCACTTCCAGGTATCACAGGTCCATAACGAATGTAGTTTTGTTCAAAAAAGCTCATCATTTATGTCCAAAAATCTCCGTCTTGTTAGCACATGATCTAAGCCAGCCGGACTTCTCGTCATGAACGAGGGGAAAAAATATATTTACGTTCGTTCAAACATGTCAAACGTTGTATAGCATAAATCATTAGGGCCTTTTTTAACCAGAACATGAATAATATTCAAGGTGGACGAATGCATACTCTTTTATAACGTATTGGAACGAGGGTACCCAACATGAACTCGCGCGCCAAGTGTCTAATGGGACATCATCGTTCCATGGCTCTTGTTCGGTCAGATCTCCCTCCAGAAGACTCAAAACACTTTGTAAAGGCTGGTGACATCTAGTGGAAGCAATAGGAAGTGCCAAAATATTCCTCAGCCCCTGTGCTTTTCAATGGGATAGGTTTAAAGGTAATACAACACATCAGGTATCCACTTCCTGTCAGAAAATGTCTCAGGGTTTTGCCTGCCAAATGAGTTCTGTTATACTCACAGACACCATTCAAACAGTTTTAGAAACTTTAGAGTGTTTTCTATCCATATATAATAAGTATATGCATATTCTAGTTACTGGGTAGGATTAGTAACCAGATTAAATCGGGTACATTTTTTTTATCCAGACGTGCAAATGCTGCCCCCTAGCCCTAACAGGTTAACCAGCATGGCTACCACAGTATTCTGCAGCGATACACCATCCCATCTGGTTTGCGCTTAGTGGGACTTTAATCTGTTTTTCAACAGGACAATGTCCCAACACCTCCAGGCTGTGTAAGGGCTATTTGTCCAAGGAGGAGAGTGATGGAGTGTTGCATCAGATGACCTGGCCTCCACAATCACCTGACCTCAATCCAACTGAGATGATTTGGGATGAGTTGGACAGCAGAGGGAAGGAAAATCAGCCAACAAGTGCTCAGCATATGTGGGAACTCCTGTTGGAAAAGCATTCTATGTGAAGCTGGTTGAGAGAATGTCAAGATTGTGCAAAGCTGTCATCAAGGCAAATAGTTGCTACTTTGAAGAATCTATTATATCAAATATATTTTGATTTGTTTAACACTTTTTTGGTTACTACATGATTCCATATGTTTTATTTCAGGGTTTTGATGTCTTCACTATTATTCTACAATGTAGAAAATAGTGAAAATAAAGAAAAACCCTTGAATGAGTAGGTGTCCAAACTTTGACTAGTACTGTACCCCACCTCCATCTACCTCACCTCCCTGTAAATCCAACTTCCTGTACTCCACCTTCCTCTACTCCACCTTCCTCTACTCCACCTCCCTCTACCTCACCTCCCTCTATCCCAGCTCCCTCTACCTCACCTCCCTCTATCCCAGCTCCCTCTACCCCACCTCCCTCTACTCCACCTCCCTCTACCCCACCTCCCTCTACCCCACCTCCCTCTACTCACCTCCCTCTACCTCACCTCCCTCTATCCCAGCTCCCTCTACCTCACCTCCCTCTATCCCATCTCCCTCTACTCCACCTCCCTCTACTCCATTTCCATGACTCCAGTATGACTTCAGTATGACTCCAGTATGACCCCAGTATGACTCCAGTATGACTCCAGTATGACTTCAGTATGACTCCAGTATGACTCCAGTATGACTCCAGTATGACTCCAGTATGACTCCAATACGACTCCGGTATGACTCCAGTATGACTCCAGTATGACTCCAGTATGACCCCAGTATGACTCCGGTATGACTCCGGTATGACTTCGGTATGACTCCGGTATGACTTCAGTATGACTCCAATATGACTCCAGTATGACTTCAGTATGACTCCAGTATGACTTCAGTATGACTCCAGTATGACTCCAGTATGACCCCAGTATGACCCCAGTATGACTCCAGTATGACTCCAGTATGACTTCAGTATGACTCCAGTATGACTCCAGTATGACTTCAGTATGACTACAGTATGACTCCAATACGACTCCGGTATGACTCCAGTATGACTCCAGTATGACTCCAGTATGACTTCAGTATGACTCCAGTATGACCCCAGTATGACTACAGTATGACCCCAGTATGACTCCAGTATGACTCCAGTATGACTTCAGTATGACTCCAGTATGACTCCAGTATGACTCCAGTATGACCCCAGTATGACTCCAGTATGACTCCAGTATGACTTCAGTATGACTCCAGTATGACCCCAGTATGACTCCAGTATGACTCCAGTATGACTTCAGTATGACTCCAGTATGACTCCAGTATGACTCCAGTTTGACTCCAATACGACTCCGGTATGACTCCAGTATGACTCCAGTATGACTCCAGTATGACTTCAGTATGACTCCAGTATGACTCCAGTATGACCCCAGTATGACTCCAGTATGACCCCAGTATGACTCCAGTATGACTCCAGTATGACTCCAGTATGCTTATTAATTGAACTTTTTATCAGTCAGTCATCTCAATCAATTATAGCTAACAAGTTTACATGTCCAGTTCACCAAGCCCCTAGGTACAAACAATGCTCTGCGTGTGTGTGTGTGTGTGTTTGTTGAGTGGTTGTCCTCTTCATCGGTTTAATTAGTCAAGGTTACATAGTATGTATTCGCTTCCTCTCTGTCACAAACCTTCCATGATAAAAGTACAGTACATTACAAACAGATAGCACCAGGGTGTAGTCATGAAAAATGGTATCAATGGAAGATGTTTCCTATGTGTGTGTGTGTGTCACTTTATGAGCGTCTCGGTGCCTGTGTGTTCATAAGAGCGCACATATTGTGTTTTGTTTGTTATGATCTGGCTTGTGTCCTGAATACTTAAAAAATATATATGTATTTCACATTTTTACAGACGCTCTTATCCAGAGCGACTTACAGTAGTGAATGCATACATTTTTTTTCTTTTTTTCAAACTGGCCCCGTGGGAATCAAACCCACAACCCTGGTGTTGCAAACACCATCCTGGCATTGCAAACACCATGCTCTACCAACTGAGCCACAGGGAAGACAGATTTAACCAGGTAGTCCAGTTCAGAACAAGTTCTCATTTACAACTGCGACCTGGCCAAGATAAAGCAAAGCAGTTCGACACATACAACAACAGAGTTACACATGGAATAAACAAAACATACAGTCAATAACACAATAGAAAAAAGTCTATGTACAGTGTGTGCAAATGAGGTAAGATAACAATTTACAATTTAGCAATTAAACACTGGAGTGATAGATGTGCAGAAGCTGAATGTGCAAGTAGAGATACTGGGGTGCAAAGGAGCAAGATAAATAAATAAATACAGTATGGGGATGAGGTAATTGGATGGGCTATTTACAGATGGGCTATGTACAGGTGCAGTGATCTGTGAGCTGCTCTGACAGCTGGTGCTTAAAGCTAGTGAGGGAGATATGAGTCTTCAGCTACAGGGATTTTTGCAATTCGTTCCAGTCATTGGCAGCAGAGAACTGGAAGGAAAGACGACCAAAGGAGGAATTGGCTTTGGGGGTGACTAGTGAAATATACCTGCTGGAGCGTGTGCTACGGGTGGGTGCTGCTATGGTGACCAGTGAGCTGAGATAAGGTGGGGCTTTACCTAGCAGAGACTTGTAGATGACCTGAAGCCACTGGGTTTGGCGACGAGTATGAAGCGAGGGCCAGCCAACGAGAGCATACAGGTCGCAGTGGTGGGTAGTGTATGGGACTTTGGTGACAAAACGGATGGCAGTGTGATAGACTGCATCCAAATTGCTGAGTAGAGTGTTGGAGGCTATTTTGTAAATGACATCGCCGAAGTCAAGGATCGGTAGGACGGTCAGTTTTACGAGGATATGTTTGGCAGCATGAGTGAAGGATGCTTTGTTGCGAAATAAGAAGCCGATTCTAGATTTAATTTTGGATTGGAGATGCTTAATGTGAGTCTGGAAGGAGAGTTTACAGTCTAACCAGACACCTAAGTATTTGTAGTTGTCCACATATTCTAAGTCAGAACCGTCCAGAGTAGTGATGCTGAACGGGCGAGCAGGTGCAGGCAGCGATCGTTTGAAGAGCATGCATTTAGTTTTACTTGTATTTAAGAGCAGTTGAAGGCCACGGAAGGAGAGTTGTTTGGCATTGAAGCTCGTCTGGAGGGTTGTTAACACAGTGTCCAAAGAAGGGCCAGAAGTATACAGAATGGTATCGTCTGCGTAGAGACTCACCAGCAGCAAGAGCGATATCATTGATATATACAGACAATAGTCGGCCCCAGAATTGAACCCTGTGGCACCCCCACAGAGACTGCCAGAGGTCCGGACAACAGGCCCTCCGATTTGAAACACTGAACTCTATCAGAGAAGTAGTTGGTGAACCAGTCGAGGCAATCATTTGAGAAACCAAGGCTGTTTAGTCTGCCGATTAAGAATGTAGTGATTGACAGAGTTGAAAGCCTTAGCCAGGTCGATGAATACAGCTCCACAGTATTGTCTCTTATCGATGGAGGTTATGGTATCGTTTAGGACCTTGAGCATGGAAACCAGATTGCATAGCGGAGAAGGTAAGGTGGGATTCGAAATGGTCGGTGATCTGTTTGTTGACTTGGCTTTCGAAGACCTTAGAAAGGCAGGGTAGGACAGATATAGGACTGTAGCAGTTTGGGTCTAGAGTGTCTCCCCCTTTGAAGAGGGGGATGACCGCAGCTGCTTTCCAATTTTTGGGGATGTCAGACGATATGAAAGAGACTACATTCTACATTCTGATGTATCCTGACTACATGTGTCCTGACTACATGCTGATGTGTTCTGACTACATGTGTCCTGACTACATGTGTTCTGACTACATGTGTCCTGACTACATGTGTTCTGACTACATGTGTCCTGACTACATGTGTCCTGACTACATGTGTCCTGACTACATTCTGATGTGTCCTGACTACATGTGTCCTGACTACATGTGTCCTGACTACATTCTGATGTGTCCTGACTACATGTGTCCTGACTACATGTGTTCTGACTACATGTGTCCTGACTACATGTGTCCTGACTACATTCTGATGTGTTCTGACTACATGTGTCCTGACTACATTCTGATGTGTTCTGACTACATGTGTCCTGACTACATTCTGATGTGTCCTGACTACATGTGTTCTGACTACATGTGTTCTGACTACATGTGTTCCTGACTACATGTGTCCTGACTACATGTGTTCTGACTACATGTGTTCTGACTACATGTGTCCTGACTACATGTGTCCTGACTACATTCTGATGTGTCCTGACTACATGTGTTCTGACTACATGTGTCCTGACTACATTCTGATGTGTCCTGACTACATGTGTTCTGACTACATGTGTCCTGACTAAATGTGTTCCTGACTACATTGTGGCTGATAAGTGCTTATATTACGTTTGTTTTTCAGTACATCGTCAGTGTCCAGCCATGCTGACTGTCGACCACAGAGACATATTCTGTCCAGCCATGCTGACTGTCGACCACAGGGACATATTCTGTCCAGCCATGCTGACTGTCGACCTCAGAGACATATTCTGTCCAGCCATGCTGACTGTCGACCTCAGAGACATATTCTGTCCAGCCATGCTGACTGTCGACCTCAGAGACATATTCTGTCCAGCCATGCTGACTGTCGACCACAGAGACATATTCTGTCCAGCCATGCTGACTGTCGACCTCAGAATAATATTCTGTCCAGCCATGCTGACTGTCGACCACAGAGACATATTCTGTCCAGCCATGCTGACTGTCGACCTCAGAGACATATTCTGTCCAGCCATGCTGACTGTCGACCTCAGAGACATATTCTGTCCAGCCATGCTGACTGTCGACCACAGAGACATATTCTGTCCAGCCATGCTGACTGTCGACCACAGAGACATATTCTGTCCAGCCATGCTGACTGTCGACCTCAGGGACATATTCTGTCCAGCCATGCTGACTGTCGACCACAGAGACATATTCTGTCCAGCCATGCTGACTGTCGACCACAGAGACATATTCTGTCCAGCCATGCTGACTGTCGACCTCAGGGACATATTCTGTCCAGCCATGCTGACTGTCGACCACAGAGACATATTCTGTCCAGCCATGCTGACTGTCGACCTCAGGGACATATTCTGTCCAGCCATGCTGACTGTCGACCTCAGAGACATATTCTGTCCAGCCATGCTGACTGTCGACCTCAGGGACATATTCTGTCCAGCCATGCTGACTGTCGACCTCAGGGACATATTCTGTCCAGCCATGCTGACTGTCGACCTCAGGGACATATTCTGTCCAGCCATGCTGACTGTCGACCTCAGAGACATATTCTGTCCAGCCATGCTGACTGTCGACCTCAGAGACATATTCTGTCCAGCCATGCTGACTGTCGACCTCAGGGACATATTCTGTCCAGCCATGCTGACTGTCGACCACAGAGACATATTCTGTCCAGCCATGCTGACTGTCGACCACAGAGACATATTCTGTCCAGCCATGCTGACTGTCGACCTCAGGGACATATTCTGTCCAGCCATGCTGACTGTCGACCTCAGAGACATATTCTGTCCAGCCATGCTGACTGTCGACCTCAGGGACATATTCTGTCCAGCCATGCTGACTGTCGACCTCAGGGACATATTCTGTCCAGCCATGCTGACTGTCGACCTCAGGGACATATTCTGTCCAGCCATGCTGACTGTCGACCTCAGAGACATATTCTGTCCAGCCATGCTGACTGTCGACCTCAGAGACATATTCTGTCCAGCCATGCTGACTGTCGACCACAGAGACATATTCTGTCCAGCCATGCTGACTGTCGACCTCAGGGACATATTCTGTCCAGCCATGCTGACTGTCGACCACAGAGACATATTCTGTCCAGCCATGCTGACTGTCGACCTCAGGGACATATTCTGTCCAGCCATGCTGACTGTCGACCTCAGAGACATATTCTGTCCAGCCATGCTGACTGTCGACCACAGAGACATATTCTGTCCAGCCATGCTGACTGTCGACCTCAGAGACATATTCTGTCCAGCCATGCTGACTGTCGACCTCAGGGACATATTCTGTCCAGCCATGCTGACTGTCGACCTCAGGGACATATTCTGTCCAGCCATGCTGACTGTCGACCACAGAGACATATTCTGTCCAGCCATGCTGACTGTCGACCTCAGGGACATATTCTGTCCAGCCATGCAGACTGTCGACCACAGAGACATATTCTGTCCAGCCATGCTGACTGTCGACCTCAGGGACATATTCTGTCCAGCCATGCTGACTGTCGACCTCAGGGACATATTCTGTCCAGCCATGCTGACTGTCGACCACAGAGACATATTCTGTCCAGCCATGCTGACTGTCGACCACAGAGACATATTCTGTCCAGCCATGCTGACTGTCGACCTCAGAGACATATTCTGTCCAGCCATGCTGACTGTCGACCACAGAGACATATTCTGTCCAGCCATGCTGACTGTCGACCTCAGAGACATATTCTGTCCATTTGACTCTTTTATCTTTTTGTAGTTTCAAAATGGCAGCTTTCATCTAGCCTCGCTTGCAGTTTTTTCAGTGTGCCAATCCGGCAGCTTCTCTCTCTCTGTCTCTTCTCTGCAGTCCATTTACATGCATTCTCCTCTCTATCTTTCTTACTCTCTTCCCATCTCTCACTATGTCATCTGACTTAGGAGTCATAAGAGATTACTTAGCCAGTGGAACAGAAATATATTCACGATTTATGCGGAGTTTGTCTCTGCTTGGAGCACTCTCAGACAGCCACCTTGGTCAAACTAGTCAGAGTGCGCATTGTCACTTACTGTGTGCTAAAACTCCCTGGAAAGATGCGTGTAGCATTCTTGAGTAATCTTGGATGTGGGTGTAACCGACGTGAAATGGCTAGTTAGTTAGCGGTGGTGCGCGCTAATAGCGTTTCAATCGGTGACGTCACTCGCTCTGAGACTTGAAGTAGGGTTTCCCCTTGCGTTGCAAGGGCCGCGGCTTTTGTGGCGCGATGGGTAACGATGCTTCGGTGGGTGTCAGTTGTTGATGTGTGCAAGGGTCCCTGGTTCGAGCCCAGGTTGGGGCGACGAGAGGGACGGAACCTACACTGTTACATGGGACCCTCTTCAGCTGGGATCCAAGGTGATGGAAAACAGAGAGGAACTTGGGGCTGTGGTTGGATCAAATTGAACTAGCATCCTATAAGGGAGATAGAGAGCCCGGCTGGTGACATACAGGGGCCCAGGTTCGTATGACGACTTTGAATCTCCGGGACGGCTCTAGGCGTTTTGCTGTTGGCGGTACAGCCGCCTCCTCATTCTGTCAGAGTGGCGGGGGAAACCCTGGTATCCAATGCATCGTTCAAACAACTGTGCCGCAGGGTGGCTACACGTTTGGAGGTGATGTGGCCGTGTTCACCCCCCCCCCCCCCTCAGCAGAATTCATCACGTTTCGGTGGGAAGTACTTTCCACCTGTGGTTGCCACAATCAATCACCACCTACCCCTGTTTCCTGGATTTAGTAGAAAAATGGACAATAAGTTGACGCTGTATTGATGGGCCCCCCCTTCATGGATCTGGAGGGAATGGAAGAGGCTAGGTTGTTAGGTGCATAGCATGTTAGCTGGCTACCTAGCCCCATTGGTTAATACGAATCCTATGCTGCCTAAACAAGTATTGTCGATTTTTAGCTGTTCTGCTGAAGAAGGTGTATTGCTCAGAGGGGATGTCTGCCCCGATCCCTGTCGTCTCTTTACTATGCTACCAGACCGAGTTTCTGGAGGAGCAGGCCATGGCTTCAGCCTCAGTAGAGCCCCACGCAGAGCTCCTGGATGAGATATGTGTTACTTCATTCTACCCATAACCCCCCCACCCGCCCGCTGCACCGTTCTGGCACTCGGGGAAGAGCACAGGGAGCTACTGTGGCGGTGTCATCTTTGGACAACGCTTTTTCGCACGTTCCAGAGAGGGGAGCCGATTTCTCCCACGGTGTTGTTCGGTTTGTCACTGGAGGGAAGGGTTCGACGCCAAAAAGACGGAGCAAGAGGCACTGCACAATTTTCTACCTCAGAGGACCTTTGGGGATCCTGTGTCACCCCCCCCCCCCCACCATCCCCGAGCTAGGTGCACGTGGGGCTGTTTCCTTCCCTGCGTCACTCTCTCTCTCCCTCCTCCCCTCTCCCTCCTCCCATCCCTCTCTCTCCCTCCTCCTATCCCCTCTCTCTCCCTCCTCCCATCCCCCTCTCTCCCTGCTCTCAACTGCCTCTCTCTCCCTCTCCTCATTACCCTCTCTCTCCCTCCTCTCATCCCCCTCTCTCCCTCCTCTCATCTGCCTCTCTCTCCCTCTCCTCATTACCCTCTCTCTCCCTCCTCCTATCCCCTCTCTCTCCCTCCTCTCATCCCCCTCTCTCCCTCCTCTCATCTGCCTCTCTCTCCCTCTCCTCATTACCCTCTCTCTCCCTCCTCCTATCGCCCTCTCTCCCTCCTCCTATCCCCCTGTCTCCCTCCTCTCATACCCCTCGTCTCATCTCCCTCTCTTTCCCTCCTCTCATCCCCTGTCTCTCCTTCCTCTCATATCTCCCTAACACTTTTTTTGGTTACTACATGATTCCATGTGTTATTTCATAGTTTTGATGTCTTACAATGTAGAAAAAAGCTAAAAAATAAAGAAAAACCCTGGGATGAGTAGGTGTCCAAACTTTTTGACTGGTACTGTAAGTACATGGTTTGAGAGATAGAGCGAGCGGAGAGAGACGGAGAGTGAGACGGAGAGAGAGACGGAGAGAGACGGAGAGAGCGACAGAGAGAGAGAGAGAGAGATACAGAGGGTTAACAGAGCTCTGGAGAGAACAAGGCTTTGTGGCTCTCATCAGCCATTGCCACTTTCCCAGCCTCCCAGTGTTCAACTACAGACACGCTGCACAGACATGCCCGCTCAAAATGTCTCCTCAGGGTCAGCTTAGGCAGAGGGACAGGCTGACGAGCCGAGTGGGACAGGCTGACGAGCCTAGTGCGTGTCAGGGGCCAGGGCTATTAAATGATCAGAGAGCTGCATTCCCCAGACACTGCTCACACACACACACACACACACACACACACAGACACACAGACACACAGACACTGCTCCCACTGAGCACAGACACTGCTCTACTTCCAGCTGGAGAAGTGCCTAGAGGGCGGTCTGTGTGTGTCCTCTACAAGTCATACAGTACAGGGTTTCAGAGAACAGCAGCTGTTCTCTGGGCCAGAGAGAGATAGACATCACCTAGATGGCATTGCACATTCTGTGTGTGTGTGTGTGTGTGTGTGTGTGTGTGTGTGTGTGTGTGTGTGTGTGTGTGTGTGTGTGTGTGTGTGTGTGTGTGTGTGTGTGTGTGTGTGTGTGTGTGTGTGTGCTGTGTCTGTGTGTGTGTGTGTGTGTGTGTGTGTGTATCTGTGTGTGTGTGTGTGTGTGTGTGTGTGTGTGTGTGTGTGTGTGTGTGTGTGTGTGTGTGTGTGTGTGTGTGTGTCTGTGTCTGTGTCTGTGTGTGTGTGTGTGTGTGTGTATCTGTGTGTGTGTGTGTGTGTGTGTGTGTGTGTGTGTGTGTGTGTGTGTGTGTGTGTGTGTGTATCTGTGTGTGTGTGTGTGTGTGTGTGTGTGTGTGTGTGTGTGTGTGTGTGTGTGTGTGTGTGTTTCAAGATGTATTAATGGTATACACCATCCAAGGAAGTGCTTACTAACAGGTTCCTCCTCCACAATGAAACAACGATAAGAAATAAGAAAAGATGACAATACCAACATAAAGTAAATGGCTCAGCAGAATATAATAAACATTTTAGCATCAGTGTAATACAGGAAGGCACAATTTATAGTCCAATATTTACGTGTGTATTGGGGAAGGGGGATGAGTGTATAAATTGTACAGTATTTAGTCTGATGGCTTGTAGATAGAAACTGTCTCTGAGCCTGTTGGTATCAGACCTCATGCTCTGATACAGTCTGATGGCTTGTAGATAGAAACTGTCTCTGAGCCTGTTGGTATCAGACCTCATGCTCTGATACAGTCTGATGGCTTGTAGATAGAAACTGACTCTGAGCCTGTTGGTATCAGACCTCGTGCTCCGATACAGTCTGATGGCTTGTAGATAGAAACTGTCTCTGAGCCTGTTGGTATCAGACCTCATGCTCTGATACAGTCTGATGGCTTGTAGATAGAAACTGTCTCTGAGCCTGTTGGTATCAGACCTCATGCTCTGATACAGTCTGATGGCTTGTAGATAGAAACTGACTCTGAGCCTGTTGGTATCAGACCTCGTGCTCCGATACAGTCTGCCCAACAGTAAGGGAGAGAACAGCTTGTGATTGGGGTGTGTGGGGTCCTTGATGATGCTGTGGTTCTTCCTCAGGCACCGTTTCGATTAGATGTCTTGGATGGGTAAGAGCACGGTCCCAGTGATGTACTGGGCTGTCTTCACCAACCCGCTGGAGGGCCTTGCGGTCGTGGACGGAGCAATTCCTGTACCGGATCGCGATGCAACCGGTCAGGAAGCTCTCGATGGTGATGCGATTGTATTTGGAGAGGAATGTCAAAATTTCTTCAGGCGTCTTAGGAAGTAGAGACGCTGTTGCTCCCTCTTGACCAGAGCGATGGTGTTGTTGGTTCATGTGAAGTCATCTACGATGTGGACGCGGAGTTAATGTGGAGGAGGTGTTACTGCCAATCCTTACAGCCTGTGGTCTGCCCGTCCAGAATAAGAGACTCCGAGGAACTTCAGACTGCTGACTCTTATCTACTGTAGTTCTGTTGATGTGGATCAGGGAATGTTCCCCTCCACTGCTTCCTGAAGTCAACAATCATCTCTTTTGTTTTGCTGGCGTTGAGGGAGAGAGGTTGTTGTCGTGACACCACAATGCCAGTTGGGGTTAGGAGCTAAGGTTAGGAGCTAAGGTTGGGGTTAAGGTTAGGGTAAGAGTACGGGTTAGGGTTAAGGTTAGGGTTAGGTTTAGGGGTTAGGGAAAATAGAATTTTGAATGGGACTGAATTGTATGTCCCCACAAGGTTAGCTGTACAAGACTGTGTGTCTGTGTGTGTGTATGTGTGTACAC
>NC_138301.1:121778012-121800512 GCF_965601325.2 Salmo salar | reverse complement strand
TGTTCTGCTCAGGAGGGGGACTAATTGAGGGACGGACAGCTTCCTTTTCTTGGAGAGGAGGGGAATTAATTAAGGGATGGGCAATGTCCTGTCAGACAGCGAGTCAGGGAGAAGGTCAAGGGAGCGGTGACAGGAGACAGGAATGAAGGGACGATAGGGGAAGAGTGTTACAATTAACTTATAGATAGTATGTTGAACCTTATAACCATCATAAACCTGGGATGGAAGGTTGGAATGAAAAAGGGAGTGGGATAGGGAGTGTGATAGGGATAGGGATGGGGATAGGGATAGGGAGTGGGTATAGGGATAGGGATAGGGATAGGGATAGGGATGGGGATAGGGATAGGGATGGGGATAGGGATAGGGAGTGGGATAGGGATGGGGATAGAGTTAGGAAGTGGGATAGGGATGGGGATAGGGATAGGGAGTGGGATAGGAATGGGGATAGGGATAGGGATGGAGATAGGGATAGGGATGGGGATAGGGATAGGGATAGGGATGGAGATAGGGATAGGGGATAGGGATGGGGATAGGGAGTGGGATAGGGATAGGGATAGGGAGGGGATAGGGATGGGGATAGGGTTAGGGAGTGGGATAGGGAGTGGGATGGGGATAGGGTTAGGGAGTGGGATAGGGATGGGGAGTGGGATAGGGATAGGGATGGAGATAGGGAGTGGGATAGGGAGTGGGATGGGGATAGGGTTAGGGAGTGGGATAGGGATAGGGATAGGGATAGGGATAGGGATAGGGATGGAGATAGGGATAGGGGATAGGGATGGGGATAGGGAGTGGGATAGGGATAGGGATAGGGAGGGGATAGGGATGGGGATAGGGATAGGGAGTGGGATAGGGAGTGGGATGGGGATAGGGTTAGGGAGTGGGATAGGGATAGGGATAGGGATAGGGATAGGGATGGAGATAGGGATAGGGGATAGGGATGGGGATAGGGAGTGGGATAGGGATAGGGATAGGGAGGGGATAGGGATG
This sequence comes from Salmo salar, assembly GCF_965601325.2. NCBI lineage: Eukaryota > Metazoa > Chordata > Actinopteri > Salmoniformes > Salmonidae > Salmo > Salmo salar. The sequence continues at coordinate 121,799,525 of NC_138301.1, read as the reverse complement.
GGGATAGGGTTAGGGAGTGGGATAGGGAGTGGGATAGGGATAGGGATAGGGTTAGGGAGTGGGATAGGGATGGGGAGTGGGATAGGGATGGGGATAGAGTTAGGGAGTGGGATAGGGATAGGGATAGGGAGAGGGATAGGTATGGGGATAGAGTTAGGGAGTGGGATAGGGATAGGGAGTGGGATAGTGATAGGGTTAGGGAGTGGGAGTGGGATAGGGATGGGGATATGGATAGGGAGTGGGATAGGGATAGGGATAGGGATAGGGAGTGGGATAGGGATAGGGATAGGGTTAGGGAGTGGGATAGGGAGTGGGATAGGGATAGGGATAGGGATAGGGATGGGGATGGGGATAGGGTTAGGGAGTGGGATAGGGATAGGGATAGGGATAGGGATGGGGATGGGGATAGGGTTAGGGAGTGGGATAGGGATAGGGATAGGGATGGGGATGGGGATAGGGTTAGGGAGTGGGATAGGGTTAGGGATAGGGATGGGGATGGGGATAGGGTTAGGGAGTGGGATAGGGTTAGGGATAGGGATGGGGATGGGGATAGGGTTAGGGAGTGGGATAGGGTTAGGGATAGGGATGGGGATGGGGATGGGGATATGGATGGGGATGGGGATGGGGATAGGGTTAGGGAGTGGGAGTGGGAGTGGGATAGGGAGTGGGATAGGGATAGGGATAGGGATAGGGATGGGGATGGGGATATGGATGGGGATGGGGATGGGGATAGGGATAGGGATGGGGATGGGGATAGGGATAGGGAGTGGGAGTGGGAGTGGGATAGGGAGTGGGATAGGGATAGGGATAGGGATAGGGATGGGGATGGGGATATGGATAGGGATGGGGATAGGGAGTGAGATAGGGATAGGGATGGGGATATGGATAGGGAGCGGGATAGGGATGGGGATAGGGATAGGGAGTGGGATAGTGATAGGGTTAGGGAGTGGGAGTTCAGAATGTCTCAGAACGTCTCAGAACGTTTTAGAACGTCTCAGAAAATCTAATAACTTCTCATATGTAAAAAAGACTTATCAGACTTATCTAATGTAAAGTAGCTCATCCTTCACACACACACACACACACACACACACACACACACACACACACTCACACAGTCACTGAAGCTGAACACCATTCTCTCTTGTCTGAACATTGGTGCTGATAAGGAGGGTAAGGCCTTCAATTCCAGCAGTAGCTAAAGGATGAGACTGTGTGTGTGTGTGTGTGTGTGTCTGTGTCTGTGTGTGTCTGTGTGTGTGTGTGTGTGTGTGTGTGTGTGTGTGTGTGTGTGTGTGTGTGTGTGTGTGTGTGTGTGTGTGTGTGTGTGTGTGTGTGTGTGTCTGTGTCTGTGTGTGTGTGTGTGTGTGTGTGTGTGTATCTGTGTGTGTGTGTGTGTGTGTGTGTGTGTGTGTGTGTGTGTGTGTGAGTGTGAGTGTGAGTGTGTGTGTGTGTGTGTGTGTGTGTGTGTGTGTGTGTGTGTGTGTGAGTGAGACAGTAATACTTCATTTTAAACAGAGGAAAGGTCTTCATTAGAATGGGGTCTTGAGGAAGAGTAGCTTAATGTCTCTCCCTGTCACTCCTATTGGCTGATTAGTCTGTCTGTCTGTCTGTCTGTCTGTCTGTCTGTCTGTCTGTCTGTCTGTCTGTCTGTCTGTCTGTCTGTCTGTCTGTCTGTCTGTCTGTCTGTCTGTCTGTCTGTCTGTCTGTCTGTCTGTCTGTCTGTCTGTCTCCTATTGGCTAATTAACCATTCTGTCTGTCTGTCTGTCTTCTCTTTCTCTTCTCTGTCTGTCTGTCTGTCTGTCTGTCTGTCTGTCTGTCTGTCTGTCTGTCTGTCTGTCTGTCTGTCTGTCTGTCTGTCTGTCTGTCTGTCTGTCTGTCTGTCTGTCTGTCTCCTATTGGCTAATTAACCATTCTGTCTGTCTGTCTGTCTGTCTGTCTGTCTGTCTGTCTGTCTGTCTGTCTGTCTGTCTGTCTGTCTGTCTGTCTGTCTGTCTGTCTGTCTGTCTGGCTGTCTGTCTGTCTGGCTGTCTGGCTGTCTGTCTGTCTCTGTCTCCCATTGTCAAATCAACCAAAAGAGATATCTATTATTGTCACTAATATTTCCATATCAAAGCCCTAGTCCTAGCTGAGTGTCTGTGATTGACATGAAAGCATCACATTACACAGACAAACACACACACACACACACACACACACACACACACACACACACACACACACACACACACACACACACACACACACACACACACACACACACACACACACACACACACACACACACAGACACATTATGACATGAATGCGGTGTAATTCCACAGACACATTATGCTGTTGAGAAACTGACAGATGTTAATGATGTTTTTATACCAGTTTCCAGTGTTGTTTTTAGTCAAGGGGCAGGAGGATTCTCTTCTTCAACTCATATATCCCGGTCTATATTCAGCCCTCATTCAGCTCTAATTGAGCCCTTTCAAAAGGGCTGGTACTCAAATGGCTGTCCCATATACCACAGGAGGTTGGTGGCACCTTAATTGGGGGAGGAGATGCTCATGGTAATCACTTGGAGCGGGATCACTGGAATGGTATCTAATACATTAAATACATGGTTTGCAGGTGTTTGATGTCATTCCATTCGCTCCATTCCGGCCATTATTATGAGCCGTCCTCAACTCAGCAGCCTATATGTGTGTGTCTATATATATCCTGTTTGGGATAGGGGGCAGTATTTTCACGTCCGGATGAAAAGCGTGCCCAAAGTAAACTGCCTGCTACTCAGGCCCAGAAGCTAGGATATGCATATAGATTTGGATGGAAAACACTTTAAAGTTTCTAAAACTGTTAAAATGATGTCTGTGAGTATAACAGAAATTATTTGGCAGGCGAAACCCCGAGGGCAAACCATCCAGGAAATTTTCTTTTTTGAGGTGACAGTGTTTTCAATGGGTTTTCTATGTGGATCTAGATTTCTAAGGCACTTGCTTGCAGTTCCTATCGCTTCCACTGGATGTCAACAGTCTTTAGAAATTGGTTGATGTTTTTCTTTTGAGTAATGAAGAAGTATGGCTGTTCAGAATGAGGGTCGAGTCTAGTGTACTGCTGTGGTTGGGGCGCGTGACCTGAAAGCTCGCTCCACTTTGTTTTTATCCGCTATTGAGCGCAGTTTATCCCGTCTTAAATGTTATCGATTATTTACGGAAAAAAATACCTAAAGTTGTATTAGGAAAGTTGTTTGAAATGTTTGGACAAAGATTACAGGTAACTTATTAGATATTTTGTAGTCATGTTGCGCGAGTTGGAACCGGTGTTTTTCTGAGTCAAACGCGCCAAATAAATAGACATTTTGGAGATATAACGACGGAATTAATCGAACCAAAGGACCATTTGTGATGTTTATGGGACATATTGGAGTGCCAACAGAAGAAGATTTTCAAAGGTTAGGCATGAATTATATCGTTATTTCAGAGTTTTGTGTTGCGCCTGGCGGGTTGAATTATGAATGTCATGTGTTTGTTTGATGGGGTCCTGTCCTCAGATAATAGCATGGTTTGCTTTCGCCGTAAAGCCTTTTTGAATTCTGGCACGGTGGCTAGATTAACAAGAAGTTAAGCTTTAATTTGGTGTATAGCACTTGTGAATGTATCAAAGTTAAATATTTCTAATAATTGTTTTGAATTTCGCACTCCGCCATTTCACCGGATGTTCACCGGATGTTGTGGAAACGTTCTGCTAGCAGAACCCCTAGCCATAAAAGGATATATAGACACTTTGAAGAAAAAATATATATTTTCATTTGTTTAACACTTTTTTTTGTTTACTGCATGATTCCATATGTGTTATTTTATAGTGTTGATGTCTTCACTGTTATTCTACAATGTAGAAAATAGTAAAAATAGTAAAAATAAAGAAAAACACTTGAATGACTAGGTGTTCTAAAACTTTTGTCTGGTACTGTGTATATTGTGTAAGGATTGCAATTACTTTTCTCACACAGGGGAATTGGGTGTTGCATAATAAAATAAATACAATATGTATCAATGTTTTTCACGGGACTGTATAGTACACTACTTTTTAACCACATTCCCTATAAAGTACTTTACTTTTGAGTCCTATTCCCTATATAGTGTTCTAACCGTAGCCGTATGTGGCCTAACCTATGGAAGTCTTATCTTCTGTCCTTGACTGTTTTTTTGGGGGGGGGAATTCACCTGCCATTTTTAGATGTATAGAACAGTGCTGGCTCATTTGAAAGACCTGCAGCTAAGGGAAGGGGGCAGTTGGGCTGAGGGTGTGTTGCCAGGGCAACCTGACCGAGGTCAGCATGCCAGGGGCTGTCTGGTTGGCTAAGTGTGCCAGTGTATGCAAATAAGCTCTCCACCAGCCATATCACATTAGTATGACTGCCTGCACGTCTATTTGTGTAACTATCAACATCTAGAGAGAGGGAGGGAGGGAGAGGGGGAGAGGGAGAGAGAGAGATGTGGAGGGAGAGAATGGGAGAGGGAGGGAGGGAGGGAGGGAGGGAGGGAGGGAGGGAGGGAGGGAGGGAGGGAGGGAGGGAGGGAGGGAGGGAGGGAGGGAGGGAGGGAGGGAGGGAGATGTGGAGGGAGAGAATGGGAGAGGGAGGGAGGGAATGGGAGAGGGAGGGAGGGAGGGAGGGAGGGAGGGAGGGAGGGAGGGAGGGAGGGAGGGAGGGAGGGAGGGAGGGAGGGAGGGAGAGGGAGGGAGAGGGAGGGAGAGAGAGAGAGATGTGGAGGGAGAGAATGGGAGAGGGAGGGAGGGAGGGAGGGAGGGAGGCAGGGAGGGAGGGAGGGGGGAGGGAGGGATGTGGAGGGAGAGAATGGGAGAGGGAGGGTGGGAGGGAGGGAGGGAGGGAGGGAGAGGGAGAGAGAGAGAGATGTGGAGGGAGAGAATGGGAGAGGGGGGAGAGAGAGAGAGATGTGGAGGGAGAGAATGGGAGAGGGGGGAGAGAGAGAGAGATGTGGAGGGAGAGAATGGGAGAGGGAGGGAGGGAGGGGGGAGGGAGGATTTTAGTGTGATGTTTACAGTGAGTGGGGGAGTAGTATATGTTTTCCCCCTTGCTTTGGCAATGTAAACATAGGTTTCCCATGCCAACACAGCTCCTTGAATTAAACTGAAAAATTGTATAATAGAAGATTTGGGAAAGATTTTGGCATAGCTGTGTGCTTCAATGCACTATACTGTAGTAACAGCACTCAGAGAGAGAGAGAGAGAGAGAGGAGAAGAGATGAAGGAGAGAGAGGCCTTATTCTCCTTGTGTAATGTTTACTGTTAACCTCACTAGGGTAGAGAGAATGTCAAATTCAGACAAGATAAAGCCTGTCTTCTATAGTCTATAGATCAGCCTTGTCTTCAGTCTTCAAAGTTGTTTTTGATATTTTTGTTGTAAGCCTATCCCAAACCTTAACCCTTACCTTAACCTTTCAGAGTTAATGCCTAACCTTAAGATTATGGACTTAACGCCTAAACTTAACCCTAAACTTAAAAATGTTGAGTTAATTCCTCAACTTAACCTTAAACGCTTAGAAAATTTGACATTTGCAACAACTTCGAAGTTTGACGTTTGAGAAAACATGGATGAACATCTACTTCTGACGTGACCGTGAGAGCTAGTTGCTCATTGCGGCAACAGGATCGAGAGAGTTGAAGACCGGTACGTGTCATCCTAAACATGCTCTGCCGTGCTGCTTCTTATCACACTGCTCGCTTAAACCCGCAATGTGTTTGGAGGAAACACTGTTCAACTGTCTACCTCGGTCAGCTTCCAGGCGCCCAGCCCGCTGGAAGGTGTGTCTAGAGCTCTAGAGCACAGTGAGACGATCCTACACTCCTCTAACCCGGACCAATTTTTGCACCACAGCTCCCAGTAATGTCCAGCTGTGACTCAGCCTGGGATCGAACCCCAGGCTGTAATTAGCCTCACCGCTGTGATGCGGTGCCTTAGACCGCTGCGTCCGCTGTGGAGGCCGGGAATTCTTTAAACGTCAATTATCTCGGTGGTGAAATGTAACGGTTTAGATTTGCCAGTTTAAATTTAACTTATCTGCATTGACCCTATCTTGCACTGTCTTTATGCACACTGACAATACTATACTTATATATGTGCACTGTGCACTCACTCACTCACTCATTCACTCACTCACTCACTCACTCACTCACTCACTCACTCACTCACTCACTCACTCACTCACACACATTCCACATATGCATTCTAGAACACTGAGTAACATTCTAGAACAGTTATTGAGGAACATTTCTAGAAGAGTCTTAGGAGCATTCTACACCAGTGTGATTGGGGAGCATTCTAGAACACTGAGGAACATTCTAGAACACTGAGGAACATTCTAGAACAGTCAAATCGTTCTACTTTTACACTCATAATTTCCCGCTGCTACTCTGTTCATTATTTATTTCTTATTATCATCTATCCTGATGTCTAGTCACTTTACCCTGCCTTCATGTACATATCTACCTCAAATACCTTATTATTATCTATCCTGATGCCTAGTCACTTTACCCTGCCTTCATGTACATATCTACCTCAAATACCTTATTATTATCTATCCTGATGCCTAGTCACTTTACCCTGCCTTCATGTACATATCTACCTCAAATACCTTATTATTATCTATCCTGATGCCTAGTCACTTTACCCTGCCTTTTGGACCCACCTATTAATTCGAGGGTTTTTCTTTATTTTTACTATTTTCTACATTGTAGAATAATAGTGAAGACATCTCAAAACTATGAAATAACACATATGGAATCATGTAGTAACCAAAAAAGTGTTAAACAATTCAAATCAAAATATATTTTATATTTCACATTCTTAAAAGTAGCCACCCTTTGCCTTGATAACAGCTTTGTACACTTTTGTTATTCTCTCAACCAGCTTCATGAGGTAGTCACCTGGAATGCATTTCAATTAACAGGTTTACCTTGTTAAACGCTAATTTGTGGAATTTATTTTCTTTGAGCCAATCAGTTGTGTTGTGACAAGGTAGGGGGGTAGACAGAAGATAACCCTGTTTGGTAAAAGAACAAGTCCATATTATGGCAAGAACAGCTCAAATAAGCAAAGCGAAACGACAATCCATCATTACTTTAAGACATGAAGGTCAGTCAATCTGGAAAATGTCAAGAACTTTGAAAGTTTCTTCACTTGTAGTCGCAGAAACATCAAGTGCTATGATGAAACTGGCTCTCATGAGGACCGCCACAGGAAAGGTAGACCCAGAGTTACCTCTGCTGCAGAGGATAAGTTCATTCAATTTAACTTTACCTCAGATTGCAGCCCAAATAAATGCTTCACAGAGTTCAAGTAACAGACACATATCAACATCAACTGTTCAGAGGAGACTGCGGGAATCAGGCCTTCATGGTTGAATTGATGCAAAGAAACCACTACTAAAGGACACCAATAATAAGAAGAGACTTGCTTGGGCCAAGAAACACGAGCAATGGACATTAGACTGGTGGAAATCTGTCCTTTCAAACGCCGTGTCTTTGTGAGATGCAGAGTAGGTGAACGGATGATCTCCGCATGTGTTGTTCCCACCGTGAAGCATGGAGGAGGAGGTGTGATGGTGTGGGGGTGCTTTCCTGGTGACACTGTCAGTGATTTATTTAGAATTCAAGACACCCTTAACCAGCATGGCTACCACAGCATTCTGCAGCGATACACCATCCCATCTGGTTTGCGCTTAGTGGGACTATCATTTGTTTTTCAAAATGACAATCACCCAACACACCTCCAGGCTGTCTAAGGGCTATTTGAACAAGAAAGAGAGTGATAGAGTGCTGCATCAGATGACCTGGCCTCCACAATCACCTGACATGAAGTCTTCACTATTCTTCAACAGTGTAGAAAATATTAAATATTAAGAAAATACCCTTGAATGAGTAGGTGTGTCCAAACTTTTCACTGGTACTGTACATATCTACCTCAAATACCTTATTGTAATCTATCTTGATGCCTAGTCACTTTACCCTGTCTTCATGTACATATCTACCGCAAATACCTTATTGTAATCTATCCTGATGCCTAGTCACTTTACCCTGCCTTCATGTACATATCTACCGCAAATACCTTATTATTATCTATCCTGATGTCTAGTCACTTTACCCTGCCTTCATGTACATATCTACCTCAAATACCTTATTATTATCTATCCTGATGCCTAGTCACTTTACCCTGCCTTCATGTACATATCGACCTCAAATACCTTATTGTAATCTATCCTGATGCCTAGTCACTTTACCCTGCTTTTATATAGATACAGCGCCTTTGAAAAGTATTCAGACCCCTTGACTTTTTCCAAATGTATTAAATAGTTTTTTCCCTCATCAATCAACACACAATACCCCATAATGACATCACAATACCCCATAATGACGAATCAAAAACAAGTTTGTAGAAATATCATATTTACATAAGTGTTCAGACCCTTTAATCAGTACTTTGTTGAAGCACCATTGGCAGCGATTACAGCCTTGAGTCTTCTTGGGTATGACACTACAATCTTGGCACACCTGTATTTGGGTAGTTTTTCCCATTCTTCTCTGCAGATCCTCTCAAGCTCTGTCAGGTTGGATGAGGAGCGTCGCAGCACAGCTATTTTCAGGTCTCTCCAGAGATGTTCGATCGGGTTCAAGTCCAGGCTCTTGCTGGCCCACTCAAGGACATTCCGAGAATTGTCCCGAAGCCACTCCAGCGTTGACTTGGCTTTGTGCTTTACCCCAGTCTGAGCTCCTGAGTTCTCTGGAGACGGTTTTCATCAATGATCTCTCTGACTAGTCTCTCAGTCCCTGCCGCTGAAAAACATCCCCACAACATGATGCTGTTAACACCTGCCACCACCATGATTCACCGTAGGGATGGTGCCAGGTTTCCTCCAGAAGTGACGCTTGGCATTCAGGCCAAATAATTAAAACTTGGTTTCATCAGATCAGAGAATATTGTTTCTCATGGTCTGAGAGTCCTTTTAAGAGCCTTTTGGCAAACTCCAAGCAGGCTGTCATGTGCCTTTTACTGAGGAGTGGCTTCCGCCATAAATGCCTGATTGGTGGAGTGCTGCAGTGATAGTTGTCCTTCTGGAAGGTTCTCCCATCTACAGTACATATCTACCTCAAATACCTCATTCCCATGTTATTACCTCATACCCGTGTTAATACCTCATACCTGTGATATTACCTGGTACTTCCTGTATATAGCCATGTTATTACCTGGTACTTCCTGTATATAGCCATGTTATTACCTGGTACTTCCTGTATATAGTCATGTTATTACCTGGTACTTCCTGTATATAGTCATGTTATTACCTGGTACTTCCTGTATATAGTCATGTTATTACCTGGTACTTCCTGTATATAGCCATGTTATTACCTGGTACTTCTTGTATATAGCCATGTTATTACCTGGTACTTCCTGTATATAGCCAAGTTATTACCTCATATCCATGATCAGGTACTGGTACTGCCTGTATATAAATTCAGCAAAAAAAGTATCGTCCTCTCACTGTCAACTACGTTTATTTTCAGCAAACTTAACATGTAAATATTTGTATGAACATAACAAGATTCAACAACTGAGACATAAACTGAACAAGTTCCACAGACATGTGACTAACATAAATGGAATAATGTGTCCCTGAACAAAGGGGGGGGGGTCAAAATCAAAAGTAACAGTCAGTATCTGGTGTGGCCACCAGCTGCATTAAGTACTGCAGTGCATCTCCTCCTCATGGACTGCACCAGATTGGACAGTTCTTGCTGTGAGATGTTACCCCACTCTTCCACCAAGGCACCTGCAAGTTTCCGGACATTTCTGGGGGGTATGGCCCTAGCTCTCACCCTCCGATCCAACAGGTCCCAGACGTGCTCAATGATCCCGCTCCAGAGTACAGGCCTCGGTGTAACGCTCATTCCTTCGACGATAAACGCAAATCCGACCATCACCCCTGGTGAGACAAAACTGCGACTCGTCAGTGAAAAGCACTTTTTGCCAGTCCTGTCTGATCCAGCGACGGTGGGTTTGTGCCTGTAGTCGACGTTGTTCCCGGTGATGTCTGTTGAGGACCTGCCTTACAACAGGCCTACAAGCCCTCAGTCCAGCCTCTCTCAGCCTGTTGTTGATAGTCTGAGCACTGATGGAGGGATTGTGTGTTCTTGGTGTAACTCGGGCAGTTGTTGTTGCCATCCTGTTCCTGTCCCGCAGGTGATGTTCGGATGTACCGATCCTGTGCAGGTGGTCTGCCACTGCGAGGACGATCAGCTGTCCATCCTGTCTCCCTGTAGCGCTGTCTTAGGCGTCTCACAGTACGGACATTGTTATTTATTGCCCTGGCCACATCTGCAGTCCTCATGCCTCCTTGCAGCATGCCTAAGGCACGTTCACACAGATGAGCAGGGAACCCTGGGCATCTTTCTTTTGGTGTTTTTCAGAGTCAGTAGAAAGGCTTCTTTAGTGTCCTACGTTTTCATAACTGTGACCTTAATTGCCTACCGTCTGTAAGTGTCTTAACGACCGTTCCACAGGTGCATGTTCATTAATTGTTTATGTTTCATTGAACAAGCATGGTAAACAGTGTTTAAACCTTTTGCAATGAAGATCTGTGAAGTTATTTGGATTTTTACGAATTATCTTTAAACGACACGGTCCTGAAAAAGGAAAGTTTATTTTTTTGCTGAGTTAATTTCCGTTCTTCTGTTATTATTTTTCTTTTTTAACTCTGCATCGTTGGTTAAGGGCTTGTTTTTCATGGTAAAGTCTACACTTGTTGTATTCGGCACACGTGACAAATACACTTTGATTTAATTTGATTTGATTTGATTTAGCAGATTGAAGGCTTATTATTATTAACTATATTATGAAAAGTTTAGTAAAACTGCTTATAATTAATTAATTAATACCGTTAATTAACAACTGATTTCATTTTTGAAGAAAAAAAAAATAGACAGAATATTGCGGGCCACCTGCATTACCCCACATGTTGGAAACAGGTTAGACACAGGTTGGAAACAGGTTAGAAACAGGTTGGAAAAGGTTAGAAACAGGTTAGAAACAGGTTAGAAACAGGTTGGAAACAGGTTAGACACAGGTTGGAAACAGGTTGGAAACAGGTTAGAAACAGGTTAGAAACAGGTTGGAAACACGTTAGACACAGGTTGGAAACAGGTTAGAAACAGGTTGGAAACAGGTTGGAAACAGGTTGGAAAAGGTTAGAAACAGGTTGGAACAGGTTGGAAACAGGTTAGAAACAGGTTGGAACCAGGTTGGAAACAGGTTAGAAGCAGGTTGGAAACAGGTTAGAAACAGGTTAGAAACAGGTTGGAAACACGTTAGAAACAGGTTGGAACCAGGTTAGAAACAGGTTGGAACCAGGTTGGAACCAGGTTGGAAAAAGGTTAGAAGCAGGTTGGAAACAGGTTAGAAACAGGTTAGAACCAGGTTGGAAACACGTTAGAAACAGGTTGGAACCAGGTTGGAAACAGGTTAGAAGCAGGTTGGAAACAGGTTAGAAACAGGTTAGAAACAGGTTGGAAACACGTTAGAAACAGGTTGGAACCAGGTTGGAAACAGGTTGGAACCAGGTTGGAACCAGGTTGGAAAAAGGTTAGAAGCAGGTTGGAAACAGGTTAGAAACAGGTTAGAACCAGGTTGGAAACACGTTAGAAACAGGTTGGAAACAGGTTAGAAACAGGTTAGAACCAGGTTGGAAACAGGTTAGAAACAGGTTGGAAACAGGTTAGAAACAGGTTAGAACCAGGTTAGAAACAGGTTGGAAACAGGTTGGAAACAGGTTGGAAACAGGTTAGAAACAGGTTGGAAACAGGTTAGAAACAGGTTAGAAACAGGTTTTAAACAGGTTAACAGGTTAGAAACAGGTTAGAAACAGATTGGAAGCAGGTTAGAAACGGGTTAGAAACGGATTGGAAACAGGTTGGAAACAGGTTGGAAACGGGTTAGAAACGGGTTGGAAACCATAACCCACCGTCCTATGGACTATTGCAGGGAGAGCATCTAGAGATCCTCATCCTTTACAGACTAGGGAGAGTCCAGCGTTACAGAGAGAGGGAGAGAGGCCAGAGTTACAGAGAGAGCGGGAGAGAAGCCAGAGTTACAGAGAGAGGGAGAGGCCAGGGTTACAGAGAGAGGGAGAGAGGCCAGAGTTACAGAGAGAGGGAGAGAGACCAGGGTTACAGAGAGAGGGAGACAGACCAGGGTTACAGAGAGAGGGAGAGGACGGGCCAGAGTTACGGAGAGAGCCAGGCGAGAGAGGGAGAGAGGCCAGGGTTACAGAGAGAGGGAGAGAGGCCAGAGTTACAGAGAGAGGGAGAGAGGCCAGAGTTACAGAGAGAGGGGAGAGAGGCCAGAGTTACAGAGAGAGGGAGAGAGGCCAGAGTTACAGAGAGAGGAGAGAGGCCAGGGTTACAGAGAGAGGGGAGAGGCCAGGGTTACAGAGAGAGGGAGAGAGGCCAGGGTTACAGAGAGAGGGAGAGAGGCCAGAGTTACAGAGAGAGGGAGAGAGGCCAGAGTTACAGAGAGAGGGAGAGAGACCAGGGTTACAGAGAGAGGGAGAGGCCAGAGTTACAGAGAGAGGGAGACAGACCAGAGTTACAGAGAGAGCGGGAGAGAGACCAGGGTTACAGAGAGAGGGAGAGAGGCCAGAGTTACAGAGAGAGGGAGAGAGGCCAGGGTTACAGAGAGAGGGAGAGAGGCCAGGGTTACAGAGAGAGGGAGAGAGACCAGGGTTACAGAGAGAGGGAGAGAGGCCAGAGTTACAGAGAGAGGGAGAGAGGCCAGAGTTACAGAGAGAGGGAGAGGACAGGGTTACAGAGAGAGGGAGAGAGGGAGAGAGGCCAGGGTTACAGAGAGAGAGGGAGAGAGACCAGGGTTACAGAGAGAGGGAGAGAGACCAGGGTTACAGAGAGAGGGAGAGGACAGGGTTACAGAGAGAGGGAGAGAGGCCAGGGTTACAGAGAGAGAGGGAGAGAGGCCAGAGTTACAGAGAGAGGGAGAGAGGCCAGAGTTACAGAGAGAGGGAGAGAGGCCAGAGTTACAGAGAGAGGGAGAGAGACCAGGGTTACAGAGAGAGGGAGAGAGACCAGGGTTACAGAGAGAGGGAGAGAGAGGGAGAGAGGCCAGGGTTACAGAGAGAGGGAGAGAGGCCAGGGTTACAGAGAGAGAGGGAGAGAGGCCAGAGTTACAGAGAGAGGGAGACAGACCAGGGTTACAGAGAGAGAGGGAGAGAGGCCAGGGTTACAGAGAGAGGAGAGAGGGAGAGAGGCCAGGGTTACAGAGAGAGAGGGAGAGAGGCCAGGGTTACAGAGAGAGAGGGAGAGAGGACAGGGTTACAGAGAGAGGGGGAGAGGCCAGAGTTACAGAGAGAGGGAGAGAGGCCAGAGTTACAGAGAGAGGGAGAGAGGCCAGGGTTACAGAGAGAGGGAGAGAGGCCAGAGTTACAGACAGAGAGGGAGAGAGGCCAGGGTTACAGAGAGAGGGAGAGGACAGGGTTACAGACAGAGAGGGAGAGAGGCCAGAGTTACAGACAGAGAGGGAGAGAACAGGGTTACAGAGAGAGGGAGAGAGAGGGAGAGAGGCCAGGGTTACAGAGAGAGGGAGAGAGGCCAGGGTTACAGAGAGAGAGGGAGAGAGGCCAGAGTTACAGAGAGAGGGAGACAGACCAGGGTTACAGAGAGAGGGAGAGGCCAGAGTTACAGAGAGAGAGGGAGAGAGGCCAGGGTTACAGAGAGAGGGAGAGAGGCCAGGGTTACAGAGAGAGAGGGAGAGAGACCAGAGTTACAGACAGAGAGGGAGAGAGACCAGGGTTACAGAGAGAGGGAGAGGACAGGGTTACAGAGAGAGGGAGAGAGGCCAGGGTTACAGAGAGAGAGGGAGAGAGGCCAGAGTTACAGAGAGAGGGAGAGAGCCAGGGTTACAGACAGAGAGGGAGAGAGGCCAGGGTTACAGACAGAGAGGGAGAGAGGCCAGAGTTACAGAGAGAGGGAGAGGCCAGGGTTACAGACAGAGAGGGAGAGAGGCCAGGGTTACAGACAGAGAGGGAGAGAGGCCAGGGTTACAGAGAGAGGGAGACAGACCAGGGTTACAGAGAGAGGGAGAGAGGCCAGGGTTACAGAGAGAGGGAGAGAGCCAGAGTTACAGAGAGAGGGAGAGAGGCCAGGGTTACAGAGAGAGGGAGAGAGGGAGAGAGGCCAGGGTTACAGAGAGAGAGGGAGAGAGGCCAGGGTTACAGAGAGAGAGGGAGAGAGGACAGGGTTACAGAGAGAGGGAGAGAGGCCAGGGTTACGGAGAGAGGGAGACAGACCAGGGTTACAGAGAGAGGGAGAGAGGCCAGGGTTACAGAGAGAGGGAGAGAGGCCAGGGTTACGGAGAGAGGGAGAGAGGCCAGAGTTACAGAGAGAGGGAGAGGCCAGGGTTACAGACAGAGAGGGAGAGAGGCCAGAGTTACAGAGAGAGGGAGAGAGGCCAGAGTTACAGAGAGAGGGAGAGGCCAGGGTTACAGACAGAGAGGGAGAGAGGCCAGAGTTACAGAGAGAGGGAGAGGCCAGGGTTACAGAGAGAGAGGGAGAGAGGGAGAGAGGCCAGGGTTACAGAGAGAGAGGGAGAGAGGCCAGGGTTACAGAGAGAGAGGGAGAGAGGCCAGGGTTACAGACAGAGAGGGAGAGAGGCTGGGTTCAGCTCTGTCTTTTTCCACCAGCTCCTGACTGGCTCTCACTGTTCCATCCATAGAAATGTAATTTTAATTGGGAAGGCCTGGTGTATGTATATTCTATGTATATGCTCACATCACTGTATGAAGTTCTCTGCTGCTGTTAGAGATTGTCTCTATCTGGGCTTTCTTGTTGTCTACACCCTTATAGACTCACATACCCCACTTCTCCTAGATGGATGTTGTAGCATGGACCACGAGATCAGTTCTAGATTTAAAAAAAATTCATGGGGACTAGCTTGAAATCCCTCTAGTCACAAACTCTATTTTTCTCTGTTATCTTTCTCTTCCATTTTTCTCTCAGCATGTGAAGCTGCTTGACTTTTACCGTTTCACCTCTGTTCTTAAGACTCATCAATACTGTATATTTTTACACAGAGAGAGAGAGAGAGAGAGAGAGAGAGAGAGAGAGGGAGAGAGAGAGGGGGGCAGGGTGAAAAAGAGAGACAGAGAGTGAGACAGAGAGAGAGAAAGAGACAGAGGGATGGATATATATATATATATATATATATATATATATATATATATATATATATACATATATATATATGTGTGTGTATAGAGAGGGAGAGAGATGTTTTTAGGTGGTGCAGCTCAGAGTTTTCTGTTAGAGAGAGATGCTTTGATCTGGGAGAATATACTTCTAGCGAGGAAGGATGTATGATTGCACACACACACACACACACACACACACACACACACACACACACACACACACACACACACAGAGGGATATTTGATTGTATTTCTCCCACTGTGCAGGGATGTACTGTTTGAGTGTGTTCTCAACACTACAGATAACAAAGCTCCTTTCATCCATGGAGCCACTAAAGCTTTCCCTCTTAGCTTTTCTCTCTGTGTGTGTGTGTGTGTGTGTGTAGCTTAGCCTTTCTCTCTCAGCTATTGTTGGCCCACTGCAAGCTAGAACTCAGTACCAAGCCACTTTACATTACCGGAACAAAGTTTATCTTCTTGTGTGTTTGTTCTATAGAACCTTAAAGTATTGGAATGTGAATGTAATGTTGTCTGTATCTCAGTTGGTAGAGCGTGGTGCTCGCAGCGCCAGGATAGAGGTTTAGATCCCTGGAACAGGAACCTGCTACCCACCTGTATTAACATGACTGGGAATATGGTATTTCTGTGATTAAATTATAGTGTAAGGTTGAATCAGTGATGTGAATTAGGATTGTATTAACACACTGTCTCTGTCTGTCTGTCTGTCTGTCTGTCTGTCTGTCTGTCTGTCTGTCTGTCTGTCTGTCTGTCTGTCTGTCTGTCTGTCTGTCTGTCTGTCTGTCTGTCTGTCTGTCTGTCTGTCTGTCTGTCTGTCTGTCTGTCTGTGTCTCTCTGTCTGTCTGTCTCTCTCTCTCTCTCTTCTAGGTGAGTACATACATTTTGAAGATACACACCTACCGTGCTTTGGCGTGTCCTGGGGTTTTGTGAGTAGCAAATGGATAAACCTGACATTAATGTGCTGTTTTCTGGACTTCCTTACCAGTGGTGTTCTGAGCTTTCACATTTTATATTATATCGAGGGGGTGTATGTGTAAATAAATACAAATACAATTGTTAAATTGCGAGCCTTGTTGGTTTAGCCACAGGAAAAAGTCAGTAACCTTCCCACTAGCCATGATTGGCTGAGATAATGAGTGGGCTGGACATGCTGAGAGAGGAGTTTGGATTGGTCTGTCATATAGAAGGCTTCTGTCTATTTGAGCTGGTCAGTCTGTTGGTAATCCTGTATAAGCTGCATAACCTGTTGGGGATCTTATCCCGATATCGGGATTCATTGTCAAGAGACCACGGCGGGAAATTCAAAAACTGCAAGAATCTAATAATTTCAATTTCTCAAACAATCAACTATTTCTCACAATTTAAAAGATAAACATCTCCTAAATCCAACCACATTGTCCGATTTCAAAGAGGCTTTACGGCGAAAGCATAAAGTTAGGTTATGTTAGGAGAGTACATTGAAAATAGCTGTGTGTAATGTTTTGTCAATTCAA
This sequence comes from Salmo salar, assembly GCF_965601325.2. Classification (NCBI taxonomy): domain Eukaryota; kingdom Metazoa; phylum Chordata; class Actinopteri; order Salmoniformes; family Salmonidae; genus Salmo; species Salmo salar. The sequence goes on along the minus strand of NC_138301.1, from coordinate 121,782,762 downwards.
AGACAGGCGTCACCATAAGCGGATAACCAGCTAGAATTATGCACCAACCTTTGACAATCTTCCTCAGATGACACTCCTAAGACATTATGTTACACAATACATGCATTTTTTGTTCCATCAAGTTGATATTTATATCCAAAAACAGCATTTTACCGAAGCGGTGAAAATCAGATTTTTTTTTCTCTCAAATGCTTCCGGTGAACAACGTTACAAATCACAAAATTACTATTCGATAACATTGGTAAATTATATTATTGTCATTCAAATATTCATAGTTTAACATTTCGTAAATGCTACTGCAATGCCAGATTTCAAAATAACTTTACTGGGAAATCACAATTTGCAATAAACCGGGTGCTGTGCTAAGAACAATAGGCTAGGCTATACAGGTTAGCACCATATGTAACCATGTAATATCAAAATTACTATTGTCAATATTCCCTTACCTTTGATTATCTTCATCCATTGGCACTTCTAGAAATCCCAGGTCCACTACAAATGTGGTTTCTTTTGACAAAGTTCATAATTGATGTCCAAATAACTCCAAGTTGTTCCATGTTGTTAGCGCTTCGGTAGGCTACTAAAAAGTAGCGCGGGGGGGGGGGGGGGAGTCACGGCGAAAAGTAAAAAAAATAATCTATTTACATTGTTCAAACATGTCAAACGTTGTTTAGCATCAATCTTTAGAGCCATTTTTAACGTGAAACATCAGTAATGTTTCAACCCGACCTCTCCTGTGTCTTGAAAAACGTCTTTGAAAAATGTATCGCATCACATGATTGCGCAGGTGCAGCCAATAATGAAGTGACGACATCCCAGGGAGGTCAACTTCTCTTCATTGTCATCCGGTCTCTGTTCATCATAGACGCTTCAAACAACTTTATAAAGATCGTTGACATCTAGTGGAAGCCGTAGGAGTTGCGAAATGAATCCTTTCTCACTATGGTATCTATAAAACAATGACACTAAATAGTACAGTCACAAAATTCAATTTTTTTTTAAATCTATTTTTCACAGGTTTTTGCCTGCAATATGAGTTTTGTTATACTTACAGACACCATTCAAACTGTTTTAGAAAATTCAGAGTGTTTTCTATCCGAATGTGTTAATAATATGCATATCCTAGCTTCTGAGTTGGTGTAGGAGGCAGTTAAAAATGGGCACATATTTTTTTCAAAATTTCTCAATACTGCCCCCGAGCCTCAACAGGATAAGTGTTGCTTTCCACTTTCTGGAGGATCGAGTTTTTAAATCAGTGGAATTAGAGTATGATAGCTAAAGAGATGGAGGAAACACCTGTCTCCGGATTACATCTTTAAACTAAGGGCAACCGTGGCATAACATTCCTGATAGGGAGACGCTTCCATCATGCATGATGATGTATACAGGTAAGATGGTCTAGCGTAAGCTAGCTACATTTCCAGATATTACACGTTTTCTAATTTTGACAGATAGTGGTTTTCATTTCAAGCTAAAGCGCACTGTTAGCTAGCTAGCTAACGTTAGCTGGCTGGCTCGTTAGCTAACGTTATGTGACGTGTGTGAACTTACACTTTGTTTAGCTAGCTAGGTACATTGTTTACCTAGCTAGCTATATGTCTTAAGCTAGAGTGCACTGTTAGCTAGCTAGCTAACGTTAGCTGGCTGGCTCCCTAGCTGACGTTATTATTTGTTTCCCAGAGCCGTTTGCTGTTCTAGTTAAAGCCTAATGTTAGCTAGCTAACATTGAACATGGTTGGTTAGCTCCCAGCACTGTGGCATTGCAATTGTTGGCGCTGTTCATTGTTTGACTAGCTAACGTTGACTGGCTCTGGCTCGTTAGCTAATGTTACGTGACGTGTGTAAAACACCCGTTGAATATGGCCGGTGTCAGTAAACGCATGCAAAAAAGCGTAATGAAATTGTTGCCAGCAGAGCTGGTTAGGCTGTTTTCATGCTATCCAGAGGTAAACAAATCATCGGCCAGAGTGTCAAGTGTGCGGTCAGAGAGCGAAACGAGATAGGTGGGGCTAAAGCTTAGGGGGAAAGGTGTGAACAATGCTGAATGTGGTGTAGACAAAAAAATTGCTCTTCACTAGATACCAAAACATTCAATATTCTCAACAGTGAGTTTACAAGTTGATCAACTTTCAAAGCAGAATTAGCAGTAAAAGTCTCTACTTTGTAAAAAAACACCATTTCAAATGTTGCTACTTAAGACCGAATCCAGGTCGTGAGTCACATATGTGAGGGGCTTGGTGAGTGAACTTCAGGGGAATCCATCCCCATTCTCTCTCTAAAGGGATTATATTCAGCCCAATGCTATCCTAGTGCACTTTGAAGTGTGTGTGTGTTTCTGTGTGTGTGTGTGTTTGTTTATGTGTTTTCTCTGTGTGTGTGTGTGTGTGTGTGTGTGTGTGTGTGTGTGTGTGTGTGTGTGTGTGTGTGTGTGTGTGTGTGTGTGAGAGCTTTAAAGAGGTCTAATAGACACATCTGAATGTTTGATGCTTTAGGGAGTTGGACTAGGACGTCCACACACACACACACACACACACACACACACATATATACACACACACACACACACACACACACACACACGCAAACACATTCACACACATATATAGACACACGCTAGCAGGGACACACACACACAAATACACACAGACACACGGACTCCCATTCACGGGCGGTTGTGATGCAGCCTGAAATCGAACCAGGGTCTGTAGTGACGCCTCTAGCACAGAGATGCAGTGGCTTAGAACGCTGCGCTGCTCGTTGCAGGAAAATACGAAGCACTGATGCATTTTGTTTTGATGATTCATTCATGGATTTTATACCAAGTTCCATAAAAAAAAAATATATATATATATATATATTTTGAATTCCGTTTTAATGTCTGAATTCCTTGATTCCTTCCACATTCTCCGAATGGAGGATTTTATAGGGCACTACATATGCTGGCATGTATTGTCTTGGATGGAAAATTACTGAGGATAATAGCGGACGATATTGCCACTCCTATTTCCCATATCTTCAATCTAAGCCTACTAGAAAGTTTGTGCCCTCAGGGCCGGAGGGAAGCAAAAGTCATTCCACTACCTAAGAATAGTAAAGCCCGCTTTACTGGCTCAAATAGCCGACCAATCAGCCTGTTACCAACCCTGAGTAGTCTTGAAAAAAATTATGTTTGACCAAATACAATGCTATTGTACTGTAAACAAATTGACAACAGACTTTCAGCACGCTTATAGGGAAAGACACTCAACAAGCACAGCACTTACACAAATGACATGATGATTGGCTGAGAGAAAATGATGATAAAACCATTGTGGGGACAGTTTTGTTAGACTTCAGTGAGGCTTTTGACATAATCGATCATAGTCTACTGCTAGAAAACGTATATGTTATGGCTTTACACCCCCTGCTATAATGGCTTTACACCCCCTGCTATAATGGCTTTACACCCCCTGCTATAATGGCTTTACACCCCCTGCTATAATGGCTTTACACCCCCTGCTATAATGTGGATAAAGAGTTACCTGTTTAACAGAACACAGAGGGTGTTCTTTAATGGAAGCCTCGCCAACATAATCCAGGTAGAATCAGGCATTCCCCAGGGCAGCTGTCTAGGCCCCTTAATTTTTTCAATCTTTACTTACGACATGCCACTGGCTTTGAGTAAAACTATACACATCAGCTACTACAACAACTTCTTCCATTTAAGAATGATGGAGGCCACCGTGTTCTTGGGGACCATCAATGCTGCATAAATCTGTGCCTCGACCACAATCCTGTCTCAGAGCTCTACGGACAATTCCTTCGACCTCATGGCTTGGTTTTTGACCTGACATGCACTGTCAACTGTGGGACCTTATATTGACAGGTGTGTGCCTTTCCAAATCATGTCTAGTCTATTTAATTTACCACAGGTGGACTTCAATCAAGTTGTAGAAACATCTCAAGGATGATCAATGGAAACAGGATGCACCTGAGCTCAATTTCGAGTCTCATAGCAAAGGGTCTGAATACTTATGTAAATAAGGTTTTTCTGTTTTTATTTTCAATACATTTGCAAACATTTCAAAAAACCTGTTTTCGCATCATCACAATGGGTTATTGTTTGTAGATTTCAGAGGATTTGTTTTTATCTAATTCATTTTAGAATAAGGCTGTAACGTACATTTTTTTGGGGGGGGAAATAGTCAAGGGATCTGAATACTTTCCGAAGGCACCGTACACACACAGCTGATATTCTGCATAAGACTTAGATACAGTATGCAGTATTAGATACAGTATGCAGTATTAGATAGTATTAGATACAGTATGCAGTATTAGATACAGTATGCTGTATTAGATACAGTATGCAGTATTAGATACAGTATGCAGTATTAGATAGTATTAGATATAGTATGCAGTATTAGATACAGTATGCAGTATTAGATACAGTATGCAGTATTAGATGCAGTATTAGATAGTATTAGATACAGGATGCAGTATAAGATACAGTATGCAGTATTAGATACAGTATGCTGTATAAAATACAGTATACAGTATTAGATACAGTATGCTGTATTAGATACAGTATGCAGTATTAGATACAGTATGCTGTATTAGATACAGTATGCTGTATTATGTACAGTATGCAGTATTAGATACAGTATGCAGTATTAGATACAGTATGCTGTATTAGATACAGTATGCTGTATTATGTACAGTATGCAGTATTAGATACAGTATGCAGTATTAGATAGTATTAGATACAGTATGC
>NC_138301.1:121735512-121768012 GCF_965601325.2 Salmo salar | reverse complement strand
ATAAAGGCCTGATTGGTGGAGTGCTGCAGAGATCATTGTCCTTCTGGAAGGTTCTCCCATCTCCACAGAGGAACTCTGGAGCTCTGTCAGACTGACCATTGGGTTCTTGGTCACCTCCCTGACCAAGGCCCTTCTACTCCGATTGCTCAGTTTGGCCGGGCGGCCAGCTCAAGGAAGAGTCTTGGTGGTTCCATTTAAGAATGATGGAGGCCACTGTATTCTTGGGGGCCTTCAATGTAGCAGAAATGTTTTGGTACCATTACCCAGATCTGTGCCTCGACACAATCCTGTCTCGGAGCTCTACGGACAATTCCTTGGACCTCATGGCTTGGTTTTTGCTCTGACATGCACTGTCAACTGTGGGACCTTATATAGACATGTGTGTGCCTTTCCAAATCATGTCCAATCAATTGAATTTACCACAGGTGGACTCCAATCAAGTTGTAGAAACATCTCAAGGATGATCAATGGAAACAGGAAGCACCTGAGCTCAATTTAGAGTCTCATAGCAAAGGTTCTGAATACTTTTGTAAATAAAGTTTTTCTGTTTTAAATTTTTAACACATTTGCAAACATTTGCAAACACTTTGTCATCTCCCAGTTAGGACTATACTGGATGTATATATACTGCTCAAAAAAATAAAGGGAACACTTAAACAACACAATGTAACTCCAAGTCAATCACACTTCTGTGAAATCAAACTGTCCACTTAGGAAGCAACACTGATTGACAATACATTTCACATGCTGTTGTGCAAATGGAATAGACAACAGGTGGAAACTATAGGCAATTAGCAAGACACCCCCAATAAAGGAGTGGTTCTGCAGGTGGGGACCACAGACCACTTCTCAGTTCCTATGCTTCCTGGCTGATGTTTTGGTCACTTTTGAATGCTGGCGGTGCTTTCACTCTAGTGGTAGCATGAGACGGAGTCTACAACCCACACAAGTGGCTCAGGTAGTGCAGCTCATCCAGGATGGCACATCAATGCGAGCTGTGGCAAGAAGGTTTGCTGTGTCTGTCAGCATAGTGTCCAGAGCATGGAGGCGCTAACAGGAGACAGGCCAGTACATCAGAAACGTGGAGGAGGCCGTAGGAGGGCAACAACCAGCAGCAGGACCGCTACCTCCGCCTTTGTGCAAGGAGGAGCAGGAGGAGCAGTGCCAGAGCCCTGCAAAATGACCTCCAGCAGGCCACAAATGTGCATGTGTCTGCTCAAACGGTCAGAAACAGACTCCATGAGGGTGGTATGAGGGCCCGACGTCCACAGGTGGGGGTTGTGCTTACAGCCCAACACCGTGCAGGACGTTTGGCATTTGCCAGAGAACACCAAGATTGGCAAATTCGCCACTGGCGCCCTGTGCTCTTCACAGATGAAAGCAGGTTCACACTGAGCACGTGACAGACGTGACAGAGTCTGGAGACGCCGTGGAGAACGTTCTGCTGCCTGCAACATCCTCCAGCATGACCGGTTTGGTGGTGGGTCAGTCATGGTGTGGGGTGGCATTTCTTTGGGGGGCCGCACAGCCCTCCATGTGCTCGCCAGAGGTAGCCTGACTGCCATTAGGTACCGAGATGAGATCCTCAGACCCCTTGTGAGACCATATGCTGGTGCGGTTGGCCCTGGGTTCCTCCTAATGCAAGACAATGCTAGACCTCATGTGGCTGGAGTGTGTCAGCAGTTCCTGCAAGAGGAAGGCATTGATGCTATGGACTGGCCCGCCCGTTCCCCAGACCTGAATCCAATTGAGCACATCTGGGACATCATGTCTCGCTCCATCCACCAACGCCACGTTGCACCACAGACTTTCCAGGAGTTGGCGGATGCTTTAGTCCAGGTCTGGGAGGAGATCCCTCAGGAGACCATCCGTCACCTCATCAGGAGCATGCCCAGGCGTTGTAGGGAGGTCATACAGGCACGTGGAGGCCACACACACTACTGAGCCTCATTTTGACTTGTTTTAAGGACATTACATCAAAGTTGGATCAGCCTGTAGTGTGGTTTTCCACTTTCATTTTGAGTGTGACTCCAAATCCAGACCTCCATGGGTTGATAAATTGGATTTCCATTGATTAATTTTGTGTGATTTTGTTGTCAGCACATTCAACTATGTAAAGATAAAAGTAGTTAATAAGATTATTTAATTCATTCAGATCTAGGATGTGTTATTTTAGTGTTCCCTTAATTTTTTTGAGCAGTGTATATATATATATATATATATATATATATATATATATATATATATATATATATATATATAGTGTTTCAGAGGTAGTCTGTGGGCGAGCCTTATCTCTGTCTTCTCTGATTTGTCTCTCAACTATCACATCAAGGCCGTGTGTGTATGTGTGTGTGTATGTGTGTGTGTGTGTGTGTGTGTGTGTGTGTGTGTGTGTGTGTGTGTACGTGTGTGTATGTGTGTATGTCTGTGTGTACGTGCGTGTGTGTGTTGTGCACATGGGTGTGTGTCGCTGTATGTGTCGCTGTGTGTCTGTTTGTGTGTGTGTGTGTGTGTGTCTGTGTGTACGTGTGTGTGTGTGTTGTGCACGTGGGTGTGTGTCGCTGTGTGTCTGTGTGTGTGTGTGTGTGTGTGCGTGTGTGTGTGTGTGTGTGTGTGTGTGTGTATGTGTGTGTGTATCGCTGTGTGTGTCGCTGTGTGTCTGTGTGTGTGTGTGTGTGTATGTGTGTGTGTGTGTCGCTGTGTGTGTGTGTGTGTGTGTCGCTGTCTGTCTGTCTGTATGTGTGTTTCCCGTCACGGCTATATAACAGGATTAAGGCTTCAGTCAGTGGTTGCCTGTATCCCGCAATCACCGGTGGTTATAGCAGTGAGTGGGTGTGTGGCCCACAGAAACTATACTCTGTATTTTTCTACAACAAAGACAGTTTCCTCCTCTCCTCTCCTCTCCTCTCCCCTTCTCTTCCCTTCCTCCATCCTCCTCTCTATCCCTCCAACCCCTCTCCTCCTCCCTCCATCCTTCCTCCAGGCTTAGCACTGCTATGGAGAAAGGTGAGAGGAAAGGATAGGAAGAGGAAGTGAGAGATGAGATGAGAGGAGTGGAGGAGGAGGAGGAGGAGGAGGAGGAGGAGACAGGAGATATGCTGTACTACAGCATGTCTGTGAATGCGTATATAGGTAGGAAGTGAAGGTAGGGGTGAAGGTAAGTCTGTGGCGGTCACGACGTTTAAACTACAGGACTGTTTTGTTAGCCCAGTCAGAAAGTATTCAGACCCCTTGACTTTTTCCACATTTTGTTACTAACCAAATCAATCACCGGCTTCATCAATAAGTGCATCGATGACGTCGTCCCAAAAGTGACTGTGCGTACGTACCCCAACCAGAAGCCATGGATTGCAGGCAACATCCGCACTGAGGTAAAGGGTAGAGCTGCCGCTTTCAAGGAGCGTGCAATCTTTGAGCACCAAGTCTAGGACCAAGAGGCTTCTAAACAGCTTCTACCCCCCCAAGCCATAAGACTCCTGAACATCTAATCAAATGGCTACCCAGACTATTTGCGCCCCCCCCCCCCCCCCCTTTTACTCTGCTGCTACTCTGTTATTATCTATGCGTAGTCACTTTAATAACTCTACCTACATGTACATATTACCTCAAATACCTCGACTAACTGGTGCCCCCGCACATTGACTCTGTACCGGTTACCCCCCTGTATATAGTCTTGCTATTGTTATTTTACTGCTGCTCTTTAATTATTTGTTACTTTTATGTCTTATTCTTATATATATATATATATATATTTTTTTTTTATTTTTTTTATTTTTTTTTAAACTGAGTTGTTGATTAGGGGCTTGTAAGTAAGCATTTCACTGTTAGGTCTACACCTGTTGTATTAGGCGTATGTGACGAATAAAATTTGATTGGATTTGATTTGAAGCATGCATTCTCATGCAATTCGCACCAGCAGTTCCGGCAAGGGGAAAGAGACTTCTTCAAAAGAAAATTTAAACAGATAGATATAGGGACTGTTTTATTCCAACAATCATTAGACTGTATAATAGATAGTCTGTTGGTCCCTTATTGCACTTTCATTTTAAATGTGTAGCTATAGCACTGTGAATTAATTATATTGTATACTTTCTGTGTTTTCATGTTTTATGTACCGTGTTTTCAAGCACATTACCAAATTATTTTCCCCTGAGGTGGGATAATAAAGTTGATCTGAATTTGAATCACACTGTGTGATCACGCTCTCTGTAGCCGATGTGAGTAAGACCTTTAAAACAGGTCAACATTCACAAGGCCGCAGGGCCAGACGGATTACCAGGACGTGTACTCCGAGCATGCGATGACCAACTGGCAAGTGTCTTCACTGACATTTTCAACCTCTCCCTGACTGAGTCTGCAATACCAACATGTTTCAAGCAGACCACCATTGTCCCTGTGCTCAACAACACCAAGGTAACCTGCCTAAATGACTACCGACCCGTAGCACTCAGGTCTGTAGCCATGAAGTGCTTTGATGTTCTCTCAATGCAAAGAGTCCGTGTGGCCATTTGATTAGCTGTTCAGGAGTCTTATGGCTTGGGGGTAGAAGCTGTTTAGAAGCCTCTTGGACATAGACTTGGCGCTCCGGTACCGCTTGCCGTGCGGCAGCAGAGAGAACAGTCTATGACTAAGGTGGCTGGAGTCTTTGACAATTTTTAGGGCCTTTCTTTGACACCACCTGGTATAGAGGTCCTGGATGGCAGGGAGCCAGCCAATACCATGTGGATTGTAGACAAAGAGAACATAATTCCCGTGTCATTGGAGCAGAACTGTATCCCTCTCTAGATTGATTGGACAGGAGTAGATGATTCAAGAGGAGCTAAATGGCCGTTTTGATCCTGACTCCTCCCATCATTTCCTGATGTCTGCATCTTACAACACTGACATCCTCACAACACAGCTATTCAAGTATTCCTTCAACTTCGCTACACTAATCATACTATATGTGTCTTTGTGATTGGCCATTTCATCATGACCACCTCTCTCATTACCTGCACCAGTTCTCTGCACTGTACAACACCTGAGACACACTCAAACACATTGAAAGGTACTACACTGTTCAGAAGGTTATATTGTAACTAGGTGAATGTCAGCGGTAGGCAGTGGTAGGTTATGTCACTGGAAACTCTCTTGCTGGGTGAGCTGGGAAAGAGGAGACTATGTGTTTGTAGCGAATGTCCTGTCTGTGGTCTACGGCAGGCTGGATAGTGGAAGTGGTGAGTACAGGGTTCATAGACCTTCTTATAACCACCCACTGTTTGGACTTTTTTTTTCAGAACGTTTGCTTGTACTTCACGTCTCCTGGAAAATACATGATTGTGGTGTCGTCATTTTAGACTAAGTCGGTGATTGGTTCTAAGGGGCGACACACATTTTGTTGGTAAATGGGTCAACAGAATGGGAGCTAAGTGACTAAAGACAGGCTAGTGTATTTTCTTTAAGGGACAATGATCTCTCTCTCTTATGCCTGTGGATCCAAAATGCAACCGCTTTGTGTATATACTTTGGCCATATTTCAGCAGGCCACTGTGGAAGGTCTCATGGTAACTTGAATTTGACAAAAATGTTATTTTTTAAGGGTAGACTAAATAACATGATAACATCATCTGAAACATACGCTGTCTTGTCCTCTAACAACCTGTGAAACCCATAACACAAACACAAACCCATACACACATTACTCAAATTCATGTTTATGCCATGCTAACTCTATATGGAACTAGTTTGGCCTTCAGTTTGTAAAGATTTTGCCAACTTACCATCAGCACTCCTTCAGAGGAATGCTAACCCCATTTTATTGATCTCTATTTGGATAGAGCTGGCTTGTTTAGCACACATACCAAGGACATTTCAACAGAAATATGGTCAGCTTGCTGTTAGCCAGCTAGCTAGCTTTACTCGGCCATCTGAAAGCCAACAAACCATAGGACGATTTATACACATTCGTCTTTGCTACCAACACACAAACAGAAACTTGGCAATTATGTTGTTTAGAAACAGAATGTTTTCCAGATGAGTCAGTGGAATAGATGGTTAGCAGCTACTATAATTTGCTAACATTAGCTAACTACCAGTCTAGTAGTGACATAGCATAGCATATGCTAAATTGATGGGCACTGTATCTAAAATATATATGATTTAGCTAATGGCTTTCAAAGTTAGCTAGCTAGGCTAGGTTACCTCTAATAAAGCTCTTCTCCTGAGATTATGTTGTTGGTTGATCAGAGGTCTTCTGTTTTGTTTTTGAAAGAAAAAGTACAGTCTTCCATGTGGCTCAGTTGGTAGAGCATGGTGTTTGCAATGCCAGCATGGTGTGTGCAATGCCAGGGTTGTGGGTTTGATTCCCATGGGGGGCCAGTAGAAAAAATAATGCATGAAATGTATGCATTCACTACTCTAAGTTGCTCTGGATAAGAGTGTCTGCTAAATGACTAAAATGTAAAATGTTATCACATCATTGCCCATAAGTTCAGACTGAAAATACATGTAATAATCTTCTGGCTGTAATGTTAGCTAGCTAAGTACTCTGTGTGTTGTTCCTTCAGAGTCCAAGTTGGTGGGCATGTCCCATCTGGACCTTGTGTTTCACTATATGTAGACATGATGTGAAAATTTTTGTTGTCTCCTTTATACATCCTTTCTCATGCAAGCCTTCAGGTATTTTGTTGTGTCTCTAACATAGCCTAGAGCTTTCTCTAAGAAATATAACACACACACACACACACACACACACACCAACACACACACACACACACCAACACACACACACACACACACCAACACACACACACACCAACACACCAACACACACACACACACTCACATACACACACACACACACACACTCTCACACACACAAACACACACACACACACTATATAGAAGGAATTAAAGAATAGAAGGTATTTTTATCCAGGGTATGAACATGAAGAGGTGACTCTAAGTCCAGGTCTTAGTGCCACTACTGGGGCTAGAAAATAACAGATCCTAGCCGCAACCCACTAGGTACTTGAGGAAAGTGTAGATAGAATGAATATGGCATTTGTTTTTGCCTTAACCCCACTTCCATATACTACTAATAAGTTATATTGACACAGAGATAGACGAGCCCCGCTCAGGTAATACCTCCCATCTTCTCTAAGCGTTGTCGTCGTACTGTTGTCTATACTTCCAGGGGTGTTTGTCAGTTGTAATCTTGTACCCATTCGTTTGAACTCCACTCTTAGATGTGCAATTGAGAAGCCCAGTGTGGTCTGCTCGGGCCAATGCTTTTATTTTAAAACGTGAACTCCATATTCCCACTAAGGTTTTCAAATCACATAGAAAGGGCTTTGGGCTGTTGCACAATAGCGATCGAAGCTCATGTATGTCAGTTTATAATATTCCATCATTGGTTGCTCTCGGAGTTCACCATATTAACATTGGCTGAAGCATCAGGCCATATGTTGCTAAAGTCATTACAATTTCTACTCTTTCCTCTATTAGTTATAGGGATAGACCTAATGGTGCAGTTCTATGCAATCTGATAGTCATACCATCTACTGTTAAAGTCGGAAGTTTACATACACCTTAGCCAAATACATTTAAACTCAGTTTTTTTTCACAATTCCTGACATTTAATCCTAGTAAAAATTCCCTGTCTTAGGTCAGTTAGGATCACCACTTTATTTTAAGAATGTGAAATGTCAGAATAATAGTAGAGAGATTCATTTATTTCAGCTTTTACTTCTTTCATCACATTCCCAGTGGGTCAGAAGTTTACATACACTCAATTAGTATTTGGTAGCATTGCATTTAACATGTTTAACTTGGGTCAAATGTTTTGGGTAGCCTTCCAAAAGCTTCCCATAATAAGTTGGGTGAATTTTGGCCCATTCCTCCTGATAGAGCCGGTGTAACTGAGTCAGGTTTGTAGGCCTCCTTGCTCGCACACGCTTTTTCAGTTCTGCCCACAAATGTTCTATAGGATTGAGGTCAGGGCTTTGTGATGGCCACTCCAATACCTTGACTTTGTTGTCCTTAAGCCATTTTGCCACAACTTTGGAAGTATGCTTGGGGTCATTGTCCATTTGGAAGACACATTTGCAACCAAGTTTTAACTTCCTGACTGAAGTCTTGAGATGTTGCATCAATATATCCACATAATTTTCCTGCCTCATGATGCCATCTATTTTGTGAAGTGCACCAGTCCCTCCTGCATCAAAGCACCTCCACAACATGATGCTGCCACCCCCGTGCTTCACGGTTGGGATGGTGTTCTTCGGCTTGCAAGCCTCCCCCTTTTTTCTCCAAACATAACGATGGTTATTATGGCCAAACAGTTCTATTTTTGTTTCATCAGACCAGAGGACATTTCTCCAAAAAGTATGATCTTTGTCCCCATGTGCAGTTGCAAAGCGTAGTCTTGCTTTTTTATGGCGGTTTTGGAGCAGTGGCTTCTTCCTTGCTGAGCGGCCTTTCAGGTTATGTCGATATAAGACTCATTTAACTGTGGATATAGATGCTTTTGTACCGGTTTTCTCCAGCATCTTCACAAGGTCCTTTGCTGTTTTCCTGGGATTGATTTGCACTTTTCGCACCAAAGTACGTTCATCTCTAGGAGACAGAACGCGTCTCCTTCCTGAGCGGTATGACGGCTGCGTGGCCCCATGGTGTTTATACTTTCGTACTATTGTTTGTACAGGTGAACGTGGTACCTTCAGGCATTTGGAAATTGCTCCCAAGGATGAACCAGACTTGTGGAGATCTACAATATTTCTTCTGAGGTCTTGGCTGATTTCTTTAGATTTTTCCATGATGTCAAGCAAAGATGCACTGAGTTTAAAGGTAGGCCTTGAAATACATCCACAGGTACACCTTCAATTGACTCAAATGATGTCAATTAGTCTATCAGAAGTTTCTAAAGCCATGACATAATTTTCTGGAATTTTCCAAGCTGTTTAAAGGCACAGTCAACTTAGTGTATGTAAACTTCTGACCCACTGGAATTGTGATACAGTGAATTATAAGTGAAATAATCTGTCAGTTAACAATTGTTGGAAAAGTTACTTGTGTCATGCACAAAGTAGATGTCCTAACCGACTTACCAAAATATAGTTTGTTAACAAGAAATTTGTGGAGTGGTTGAAAAACAAGTTTTAATGACTCCAATCTAAGTGTATGTAAACTTCCGACTTCAACTGTTCATCAATAGCAACCATCAGACAGGGCCTGCAAATGCCTATTCACCATAGCTTGTTTGAGTTGGAGACTCTGTGTGACTTTAAAAAAATCATAAAGGCCTTGGGTTGATTCATCTGATGCATGAGGAGCTCACTTCCTGAACTGGATTACCTCGAGATCTGGGCTATGCAGACGAATCCCGACATTCTGGTATTGACTGAATCTTGGATCTCTGGGGACATTCTGGTATTGACTGAATCTTGGATCTCCTGGGGACATTCTGGTATTGACTGAATCTTGGATCTCCTGGGGACATTCTGGTATTGACTGAATCTTGGATCTCTGGGGACATTCTGGTATTGACTGAATCTTGGATCTCCTGGGGACATTCTGGTATTGACTGAATTTTGGATCTCTGGGGACATTCTTGTATTGACTGAATCTTGGATCTCCTGGACTCCTGGGCCAATTTGTGATACGGCCTGGATTTGAACCACGGACTGTAGTGATGCCTCTTGCACTGAGATACAGTGCCTTAGACCGCTGCACCACTCGGGAGCCCAGCTTTCCGGTTTGTAAGACAAATCGGAAAAGTGTGATTATTATGTAACCAATCTCTGGGAACACGGATAAATTCTGGAAAACTGTCAAATCCCTGAAGAGTTCTACTTTTTCTCCTCTCTGCCACAACAAATTCATTCAGACGCTGGCCTCATTACAGAAAAAATGCCAACGTTGATGCATTTAATCACCATTTTATTTCAGCGGGTTATCTCTTTGAAATGACTTCTAAGTCTATTCACAATGATATTGGGTTGGATGCTGGTAGGGGGAAACTTGCTGAATGATCAGACCACTTATAGTCAAAGCGTTTCTTTTAGGCTATTTACAGAAAAGGAAGTCCTGGATGCTTTGCTAACGATAGACAATCACAAATCCACAGGGGGCCGACCACTTGGATCCCGGTCTGCTTAAGTGTGCAGAGGCCATTATTTTTTTGGCTCAATAACCCACATTATTTTAATTTAGCATTGGTATCAGGCAATATTCAGAAAGTATGGAAATCAGCTCTTGTGCTGCCACTCCACACTCTGACACCTGTTCGTGATTTCATGATTATCTTAGTGTCAGAACACAGGCCATCGTGATTGATGATGGTTTTAAGTCAGAATTCTGATGGGCTTAAGTCAGAATTCTGATGGGGTTAAGTCAGAATTTTGATGGGCTTAAGTCAGAATTCTGATGGTTTTAAGTCAAAATTCTGATGGGGTTAAGTCAGAATTCTGATGGGGTTAAGTCAGAATTCTGATGGTTTTAAGTCAAAATTCTGATGGGGTTAAGTCAGAATTCTGATGGGGTTAAGTCAGAATTTTGATGGGGTTAAGTCAGAATGTTGATGGGGTTAAGTCAGAATTCCTTGAAGTACATAAAGGTGTGCCGCGGGTCGATTTTGGTGCCTATTCTCTTCACGATTTATATAAACACTATTGGTCAATCTCTGTTTAAAACGGTAAACTTCTTGTACACTATATCTGGATGATACTATTATGTGTGCTATTACCTTGACTGTTGATCTGGTTGTGTCAAAACTACAATCAGATTTTATAGCTATGCTCGAATCCCCTTGTTGATTTAAAACTTTTTGCTTAATACGGACAAAACGAAATACATTGTTGTTTTCAAACTCTCGTAAGAATGTTTCAGATGAACTACGTGTTCACTCATTAGATGGTTCTCCAATCGAACGTGTTCCACTGTATGAAATAATTAGGCATTTGGATATGGATTTGATGTTACAAAACAAATAGATGAGCTGGTTAAAAAAAAAAAGCCAAGATTTGAAGTTAACTTTTTTTTTTCTACAGAAACAGATGGTGACTTTCTCTAAGCAGTAGGAAGCAGATCATTCTAGTCAACCTTTTTATCTGTTTTTGATTATGAGGATATTATTTATCAAAGTGCAGCTGCTGTTACTCTTACATTTTTTTGGGGGGATGCCATCTAGCATAGTGCCAATCGCTTTGTTGCAGGTGACTGTTAAGATACACACCACTGTATCCTGTATCTAAAGGTTGGCTGGACTTCGCTATAGACCCGTAGATCTCTACATGACTCCCTTTCTGTTTACAACGCCCTACTTCATAAACGTCTGTCTTATCTAACTTTGCTGTTGAAGTATAGACACTTGAGTTGCCTAACCCGTTCGCAACTCTTGAGGTTCCTTGGGTCTCTTACCGAGCCGGGTAAAACTGTTTTTAGTTTTAATGCACCGTGTCGCTGGAACAAAATTCAACATACATTTCATGTTGATGTTCTTGTTTTGTTCAGGCAATTTAAAGTATTGATTAGGGACTTCTTGTATTTGTGGAGGAATGTAACTGTTCTTTTGGCTGATTAGTAATGTTTTATTAGTGCTTTCCAAGACTGTTATTTTGTATATAGATTGGAAGGTAATGTTTATATTAATGTTGTATACACAAGGCACATTTGTGACAAAACACCTAGGTCTCAATATGTTTTCCTTATTAAAATTAAGGTTAAATAAAACATTTAAAGTATCCCTTTTAAACACAACTTTCACTCAAATTGCCTTTTAGGATTAGTAATGATTTACTGAACTGAACTTTTGGAGTTCAATGCTCTCTGACCTAGCCTCAACATATTCCCATCACATTTCCTTTCTCTCTCTCTCTCTCTCACACTCTCACTCTCACTCTCTCTCTGTCCATCTCTCTCTCTCTCTCTCTCTCTCTCTCTCTCTCTCTCTCTCTCTCTCTGTCCATCTCTCTCTCTCTGTCTCTCTCTCTCTGTCTCTCTCTCTCCCTCTCTCTCTCTCTCTCTCTCAATCTCTCTCTCTCTCCCTCTCTCCCTCTCTCTCTCTCCCTCTCTCTCTCTCCCTCTCAGTGTGTTTGTGTGTGTGGCAGTAGATTATAGTGTATGTACTGCTCTGTGACATCATGTATCAGACAGCCATGACAGGTAATCCTAGATTAGACCTGATGACATCACAGCCATGACAGCTAAAAAATCTACCCTATTATTTTCAACATAATTACCAGCCAAAAGTTTGGACACACCTACTCAAAACTATGCAATAACAGATATGGAATCACGTAGTAACTAAAGCTGGTTGAGAGTAATGCCAAGAGTGTGCAAAGCTGTCGTCAAGGCAAAGGGTGGCTACTTTTTGAAGAATCTCAAATATAAAATATATTTAGATTTGTTTAACACTTTTTTGGTTACTACATGATTCCATATGTGTTATTTCATAGTGTTGATGTCTTCACTATTATTCTACAATGTAGAAAATAGTAAAAAAAATAAAGAAAACCCCTTGAATGAGTAGGTGTGTCAAATGGATGTTGTGGTAGGCTGTGTGTAGATGTGCTATAGGACAGGGGATATTGTGGTAGGCTGTGTAGATGTGCTATAGGACAGGGGATATTGTGGTAGGCTGTGTAGGTGTGCTATAGGACAGGGGATGTTGTGGTAGGCTGTGTAGATGTGAAATAGGACAGGGGAGGTTGTGGTAGGCTGTGTAGATGTGAAATAGGACAGGGAGTGTTGTGGTAGGCTGTGTAGATGTGAAATAGGACAGGGGAAATTGTAGTAGGCTGTGTAGGTGTGCTATAGGACAGGGGATGTTGTGGTAGGCTGTGTAGATGTGAAATAGGACAGGGGATGTTGTGGTAGGCTGTGTAGGTGTGCTATAGGACAGGGGTTGTTGTGGTAGGCTGTGTAGATGTGAAATAGGACAGGGGGTATTGTAGTAGGCTGTGTAGGTGTGCTATAGGACAGGGGACGTTGTGGTAGGCTGTGTAGATGTGGAATAGGACATGGGGTGTTGTGGTAGGCTGTGTAGATGTGCTATTGGACAGGGAGTGTTGTGGTAGGCTGTGAAGGTGTGCTATAGGACAGGGGGTGTTGTGGTAGGCTGTGTAGATGTGAAATAGGACAGGGGGTGTTGTGGTAGGCTGTGTAGATGTGCTATTGGACAGGGAATGTCGTGGTAGGCTGTGTAGATGTGCTATAGGACAGGGGGTGTTGTGGTAGGCTGTGTAGATGTGCTATAGGACAGGGGGTGTTGTGGTAGGCTGTGTAGATGTGCTATAGGACAGGGGACGTTGTGGTAGGCTGTGTAGATGTGAAATAGGACAGGGGGAGTTGTGGTAGGCTGTGTAGATGTGAAATAGGACAGGGGATGTCGTGGTAGGCTGTCTACTTTGTCATTGTGTCCACTCTTCGTTCTCTCACTCTTTCATTCTTACTCTCGTTTCATCTTCTAAATTCAGGAACGTTACGGCTTGGCTGTGCAGGCCTGTGTGTGTGTGTGTGTGTGTGTGTGTACAGTTCTCGGTACACTCAGCTCGTTAGCCCTCATAACTGTGAGTTCTGTCAGTGAGTGAAGTCGTTAATTGTTGTGTTCTCTCAATAAGGAGGTGTTGCTAATGAACTAGTGATGGAGTGTGTGTGTGTGTGTGTGTGTGTGTGTGTGTGTGTGTGTGTGTGTGTGTGTGTGTGTGTGTGTGTGTGTGTGTGTGTGTGATGTGTGTGTGTGTGTGTGTGTGTGTGTGTGTGTGTGTGTGTGTGTGTGTGTGTGTGTGTGTGTGTGTGTTGTGTGTGTGTTGTGTTGTGTGTTGTGAGATTGCATAGGGACTGACTGTTTACTTTGCAAACCACTGAACTGTTAAATGCACAGCCTTTTATGTCATATTTCTTCTTGACACACTAATACACACACACACACACACGCACACGCACACACACACACACACAGTAGCTTGTTTACATGTCTGTACTGAACTCCTCGTCTTGTCTGCTTTACGTAACTTGTTTTTCTCTGAACCACAAATCAACAACATTAGACTGGAGAGGAGAGAGGAGGGGGAGAGAGGAGGGGGAGAGAGGAGGGCGAGAGAGGAGGGGGAGAGAGGAGGGCGAGAGAGGAGGGGGAGAGAGGAGGGCGAGAGAGGACGGCGAGAGAGGAGACGGAGAGAGGAGACGGAGAGAGGAGGGCGAGAGAGGAGGGAGAGAGAGGAGGGCGAGAGAGGAGACGGAGAGAGGAGACGGAGAGAGGAGGGGGAGAGAGGAGGGCGAGAGAGGAGACGGAGAGAGGAGACGGAGAGAGGAGGGGGAGAGAGGAGGGCGAGAGAGGAGACGGAGAGAGGAGACGGAGAGAGGAGGGCGAGAGAGGAGACGGAGAGAGGAGGGGGAGAGAGGAGGGCGAGAGAGGAGACGGAGAGAGGAGACGGAGAGAGGAGGGCGAGAGAGGAGACGGAGAGAGGAGGGCGAGAGAGGAGACGGAGAGAGGAGACGGAGAGAGGAGGGGGAGAGAGGAGGGCGAGAGAGGAGACGGAGAGAGGAGGGGGAGAGAGGAGACGGAGAGAGGAGGGGGAGAGAGGAGGGCGAGAGAGGAGGGCGAGAGAGGAGACGGAGAGAGGAGACGGAGAGAGGAGGGCGAGAGAGGAGACGGAGAGAGGAGACGGAGAGAGGAGGGGGAGAGAGGAGACGGAGAGAGGAGACGGAGAGAGGAGGGGGAGAGAGGAGACGGAGAGAGGAGACGGAGAGAGGAGGGGGAGAGAGGAGGGCGAGAGAGGAGGGCGAGAGAGGAGACGGAGAGAGGAGACGGAGAGAGGAGGGGGAGAGAGGAGACGGAGAGAGGAGACGGAGAGAGGAGACGGAGAGAGGAGACGGAGAGAGGAGGGGGAGAGAGGAGGGCGAGAGAGGAGACGGAGAGAGGAGGGGGAGAGAGGAGGGCGAGAGAGGAGGGCGAGAGAGGAGACGGAGAGAGGAGACGGAGAGAGGAGACGGAGAGAGGAGGGGGAGAGAGGAGACGGAGAGAGGAGACGGAGAGAGGAGGGGGAGAGAGGAGACGGAGAGAGGAGGGGGAGAGAGGAGACGGAGAGAGGAGACGGACAGCTCTCACACTGTTGCTTCCCTCAACTAAATTTGCAGATCCTTTTTTGACCTATGTGTTAAAATAGCGCCACCACCTGTTGGTCTCCGATAGAGAATTTTAGCCACATTAGCATAGACGTGTCAGTCAAAACACCTCAAAACAAGACATGGTATCAATAACAAGATCAAACTAGATGAAATGAGCCACGATTACCCACAATGTCATTGTCGTTAGCTATGTGGCCGTCCAGAATCACAGTAAAACGCGGTGTAAAAGATAGATAGAGTCGCGGGTTTAGAAATAGGTACAACTGTCCCGGTAAGAGGACGGAGATGACCAGTAGGAGACAGCGATACAAATCACACTTTATTTACATACACCAAACAGACATTCAACAAACAGGAAGTAGACTAGGTGGAAGTGAATGTAATAGCGATTTCTGTAGTTTTCTGCCTAGTTCGTTAAAGATTAAATAATATAAAATAAAAACAATAGGAACAGGGAATATGTATTACACCACAGTGATAGCAATGTAAGGCTGTACAATAACAATGGCAATTATGTAATATATACATAGCAGCAATAAGATAGCAATGGGCTAGCTCACAATATATATGGCTACAGTAGCATTAGCAGTGCTAGCATGCTAACAGTAATGGCTAGTAATGAATATATAAAGTACAAAAATGCTGGTAGGCTAAAAAGCTACATAACAGTAATAGCCGTGTACTATGCTGCTAGCATACAATTAGCTGCTAGCATGCTATACAATATATACAGGATAAACTATATATACAAGCAAAACAGGCAATAACTGGAGGCTAGCACGCTAGGCTACAGGCAACAAGGCCTGAGGCTATATATGGGCCAACATGGTAAACTATACAGGGTTAGCGGCTAGTAGTTAGCAGGCCCCTCCCCCCTGGTCCGCTCTAACCACTAGGCTACCTGCCGCCCCTCCACTCTAACCACTAGGCTACCTGCCTCCCCTCCACTCTAACCACCAGGCTACCTGCCGCCCCTCCACTCTAACCACTAGGCTACCTGCCGCCCCTCCACTCTAACCACTAGGCTAGCTGCCGCCCCTCCACTCTAACCACTAGGCTACCTGCCGCCCCTCCACTCTAACCACTAGGCTACCTGCCTCCCCTCCACTCTAACCACCAGGCTACCTGCCGCCCCTCCACTCTAACCACTAGGCTACCTGCCGCCCCTCCACTCTAACCACTAGGCTAGCTGCCGCCCCTCCACTCTAACCACTAGGCTACCTGCCGCCCCTCCACTCTAACCACTAGGCTACCTGCCGCCCCTCCACTCTAACCACTAGGCTACCTGCCGTCCCTCCACTCTAACCACTAGGCTACCTGCCGCCCCTCCACTCTAACCACTAGGCTAACTGCCGCCCCTCCACTCTAACCACTAGGCTACCTGCCACCCCTCCACTCTAACCACTAGGCTACCTGCCGCCCCTCCACTCTAACCACTAGGCTACCTGCCGCTGCTCCACTCTAACCACTAGGCTACCTGCCTCCCCTCCACTCTAACAAATAGGCTAGCTGCCTTCCTCCACTCTAACCACTAGGCTACCTGCCGCCCCTCCACTCTAACCACTAGGCTACCTGCCTTCCTCCACTCTAACCACTAGGCTACCTGCCGCCCCTCCACTCTAACCACTAGGCTACCTGCCTTCCTCCACTCTAACCACTAGGCTACCTGCCGCCGCTCCACTCTAACCACTAGGCTACCTGCCGCCCCTCCACTCTAACCACTAGGCTACCTGCCGCCCCTCCACTCTAACCACTAGGCTACCTGCCGCCCCTCTACTCTAACCACTAGGCTACCTGCCGCCCCTCCACTCTAACCACTAGGCTACCTGCCGCTCCTCCACTCTAACCACTAGGCTACCTGCCTCCCCTCCACTCTAACCAGTAGGCTACCTGCCGCTGCTCCACTCTAACCACTAGGCTACCTGCCGCCCCTCCACTCTAACCACTAGGCTACCTGCCGCCCCTCCACTCTAACCACTAGGCTACCTGCCGCCCCTCCACTCTAACCACTAGGCTACCTGCCGCCCCTCCACTCTAACCACTAGGCTACCTGCCTCCCCTCCACTCTAACCACTAGGCTACCTGCCTCCCCTACACTCTAACCACTAGGCTACCCTGCCACCTCTACACTCTAACCACTAGGCTACCTGCCGCCCCTCCACTCTAACCACTAGGCTACCTGCCGCCCCTCCACTCTAACCACTAGGCTACCTGCCGCCCCTCCACTCTAACCACTAGGCTACCTGCCTCCCCTCCACTCTAACCACTAGGTTAACTGTCGCCACTCCACTCTAACCACCAGGCTACCCTGCCACCTCTACACTCTAACCACTAGGCTACCTGCCGCCCCTCCACTCTAACCACTAGGCTACCTGCCGCCCCTCCACTCTAACCACTAGGCTACCTGCCGTCCCTCCACTCTAACCACTAGGCTACCTGCCGCCCCTCCACTCTAACCACTAGGCTACCTGCCGCCCCTCCACTCTAACCACTAGGCTACCTGCCGCCCCTCCACTCTAACCACTAGGCGACCTGCCGCCCCTCCACTCTAACCACTAGGCTACCTGCCGCTGCTCCACTCTAACCACTAGGCTACCTGCCTCCCCTCCACTCTAACCACTAGGCTAGCTGCCTTCCTCCACTCTAACCACTAGGCTACCTGCCGCCCCTCCACTCTAACCACTAGGCTACCTGCCGACTCCTCCACTCTAACCACTAGGCTACCTGCCGCTCCTCCACTGTAACCACTAGGCTACCTGCCTCTCCTCCACTCTAACCACTAGGCTACCTGCCTCCCCTCCACTCTAACCACTAGGCTACCTGCCGCCCCTCCACTCTAACCACTAGGCTACCTGCCGCCCCTCCACTCTAACCACTAGGCTACCTGCCTCCCCTCCACTCTAACCACTAGGCTACCTGCCTCCCCTCCACTCTAACCACTAGGCTACCTGCCGCCCCTCCACTCTAACCACTAGGCTACCTGCCGCCGCTCCACTCTAACCACTAGGCTACCTGCCGCCCCTCCACTCTAACCACTAGGCTACCTGCCGCCCCTCCACTCTAACCACTAGGCTACCTGCCGCCCCTCCACTCTAACCACTAGGCTACCTGCCGCCCCTCCACTCTAACCACTAGGCTACCTGCCGCCCCTCCACTCTAACCACTAGGCTACCTGCCTCCCCTCCACTCTAACCACTAGGCTACCTGCCGCTCCTCCACTCTAACCACTAGGCTACCTGCCGCCCCTCCACTCTAACCACTAGGCTACCTGCCGCCCCTCCACTCTAACCACTAGGCTACCTGCCGCCCCTCCACTCTAACCACTAGGCTACCTGCCGCCCCTCCACTCTAACCACTAGGCTACCTGCCTCCCCTCCACTCTAACCACTAGGCTACCTGCCTCCCCTACACTCTAACCACTAGGCTACCTGCCACCTCTACACTCTAACCACTAGGCTACCTGCCGCCCCTCCACTCTAACCACTAGGCTACCTGCCGCCCCTCCACTCTAACCACTAGGCTACCTGCCGCCCCTCCACTCTAACCACTAGGCTACCTGCCGCCCCTCCACTCTAACCACTAGGCTACCTGCCGCCCCTCCACTCTAACCACTAGGCTACCTGCCGCCCCTCCACTCTAACCACTAGGCTACCTGCCGCCCCTCCACTCTAACCACTAGGCTACCTGCCGCCCCTCCACTCTAACCACTAGGCTACCTGCCGCCCCTCCACTCTAACCACTAGGCTACCTGCCGCCCCTCCACTCTAACCACTAGGCTACCTGCCGCCCCTCCACTCTAACCACTAGGCTACCTGCCGCCCCTCCACTCTAACCACTAGGCTACCTGCCTCCCCTCCACTCTAACCACTAGGCTACCTGCCTCCCTCCACTCTAACCACTAGGCTACCTGCCGCCCCTCCACTCTAACCACTAGGCTACCTGCCGCCCCTCCACTCTAACCACTAGGCTACCTGCCGCCCCTCCACTCTAACCACTAGGCTACCTGCCGCCCCTCCACTCTAACCACTAGGCTACCTGCCTCCCCTCCACTCTAACCACTAGGCTACCTGCCGCCCCTCCACTCTAACCACTAGGCTACCTGCCGCTCCTCCACTCTAACCACTAGGCTACCTGCCTCCCCTCCACTCTAACCACTAGGCTACCTGCCTCTCCTCCACTCTAACCACTAGGCTACCTGCCGCTCCTCCACTCTAACCACTAGGCTACCTGCCGCCCCTCCACTCTAACCACTAGGCTACCTGCCGCCCCTCCACTCTAACCACTAGGCTACCTGCCGCCCCTCCACTCTAACCACTAGGCTACCTGCCGCCCCTCCACTCTAACCACTAGGCTACCTGCCTCCCCTCCACTCTAACCACTAGGCTACCTGCCTCCCCTACACTCTAACCACTAGGCTACCCTGCCACCCCTCCACTCTAACCACTAGGCTACCTGCCGCCCCTCCACTCTAACCACTAGGCTACCTGCCGCCCCTCCACTCTAACCACTAGGCTACCTGCCGCCCCTCCACTCTAACCACTAGGCTACCTGCCGCCCCTCCACTCTAACCACTAGGCTACCTGCCGCCCCTCCACTCTAACCACTAGGCTACCTGCCGCCCCTCCACTCTAACCACTAGGCTACCTGCCTCCCCTCCACTCTAACCACTAGGCTACCTGCCGCCACTCCACTCTAACCACTAGGCTACCTGCCTCCCCTCCACTCTAACCACTAGGCTACCTGCCGCCCCTCCACTCTAACCACTAGGCTACCTGCCGCCCCTCCACTCTAACCACTAGGCTACCTGCCGCCCCTCCACTCTAACCACTAGGCTACCTGCCGCCCCTCCACTCTAACCACTAGGCTACCTGCCGCCCCTCCACTCTAACCACTAGGCTACCTGCCTCCCCTCCACTCTAACCACTAGGCTACCTGCCGCCCCTCCACTCTAACCACTAGGCTACCTGCCGCCCCTCCACTCTAACCACTAGGCTACCTGCCGCCCCTCCACTCTAACCACTAGGCTACCTGCCGCCCCTCCACTCTAACCACTAGGCTACCTGCCGCCCCTCCACTCTAACCACTAGGCTACCTGCCGCCCCTCCACTCTAACCACTAGGCTACCTGCCGCCCCTCCACTCTAACCACTAGGCTACCTGCCGCCCCTCCACTCTAACCACTAGGCTACCTGCCGCCGCTCCACTCTAACCACTAGGCTACCTGCCGCCCCTCCACTCTAACCACTAGGCTACCTGCCTCCCCTCCACTCTAACCACTAGGCTACCTGCCGCCCCTCCACTCTAACCACTAGGCTACCTGCCGCCGCTCCACTCTAACCACTAGGCTACCTGCCGCCCCTCCACTCTAACCACTAGGCTACCTGCCGCCGCTCCACTCTAACCACTAGGCTACCTGCCTCCCCTCCACTCTAACCACTAGGCTACCTGCCGCCCCTCCACTCTAACCACTAGGCTACCTGCCTCCCCTCCACTCTAACCACTAGGCTACCTGCCGCCCCTCCACTCTAACCACTAGGCTACCTGCCGCCCCTCCACTCTAACCACTAGGCTACCTGCCTCCCCTCCACTCTAACCACTAGGCTACCTGCCGCCCCTCCACTCTAACCACTAGGCTACCTGCCTCCCCTCCACTCTAACCACTAGGCTACCTGCCTCCCCTACACTCTAACCACTAGGCTACCTGCCGCCCCTCCACTCTAACCACTAGGCTACCTGCCGCCCCTCCACTCTAACCACTAGGCTACCTGCCGCCCCTCCACTCTAACCACTAGGCTACCTGCCGCCCCTCCACTCTAACCACTAGGCTACCTGCCGCCCCTCCACTCTAACCACTAGGCTACCTGCCGCCCCTCCACTCTAACCACTAGGCTACCTGCCTCCCCTCCACTCTAACCACTAGGCTACCTGCCTCCCCTACACTCTAACCACTAGGCTACCTGCCACCTCTCCACTCTAACCACTAGGCTACCTGCCGCCCCTCCACTCTAACCACTAGGCTACCTGCCGCCCCTCCACTCTAACCACTAGGCTACCTGCCGCCCCTCCACTCTAACCACTAGGCTACCTGCCTCCCCTCCACTCTAACCACTAGGCTACCTGCCGCCCCTCCACTCTAACCACTAGGCTACCTGCCGCCCCTCCACTCTAACCACTAGGCTACCTGCCGCCCCTCCACTCTAACCACTAGGCTACCTGCCTCCCCTCCACTCTAACCACTAGGCTACCTGCCGCCCCTCCACTCTAACCACTAGGCTACCTGCCGCCTCTCCACTCTAACCACTAGGCTACCTGCCGCCCCTCCACTCTAACCACTAGGCTACCTGCCGCCCCTCCACTCTAACCACTAGGCTACCTGCCGCCCCTCCACTCTAACCACTAGGCTACCTGCCGCCCCTCCACTCTAACCACTAGGCTACCTGCCTCCCCTCCACTCTAACCACTAGGCTACCTGCCTCCCCTCCACTCTAACCACTAGGCTACCTGCCGCCCCTCCACTCTAACCACTAGGCTACCTGCCGCCCCTCCACTCTAACCACTAGGCTACCTGCCTCCCCTCCACTCTAACCACTAGGCTACCTGCCTCCCCTCCACTCTAACCACTAGGCTACCTGCCGCCCCTCCACTCTAACCACTAGGCTACCTGCCGCCCCTCCACTCTAACCACTAGGCTACCTGCCTCCACTCCACTCTAACCACTAGGCTACCTGCCGCTCCTCCACTCTAACCACTAGGCTACCTGCCGCCCCTCCACTCTAACCACTAGGCTACCTGCCGCCCCTCCACTCTAACCACTAGGCTACCTGCCACCCCTCCACTCTAACCACTAGGCTACCTGCCGCCCCTCCACTCTAACCACTAGGCTACCTGCCACCCCTCCACTCTAACCACTAGGCTACCTGCCGCCTCTACACTCTAACCACTAGGCTACCTGCCGCCCCTCCACTCTAACCACTAGACTACCTGCCTCCCCTCCACTCTAACCACTAGGCTACCTGCCGCTCCTCCACTCTAACCACTAGGCTACCTGCCGCCCCTCCACTCTAACCACTAGGCTACGTGCCGCCCCTCCACTCTAACCACTAGGCTACCTGCCACCTCTACACTCTAACCACTAGGCTACCTGCCACCCCTCCACTCTAACCACTAGGCTACCTGCCACCCCTCCACTCTAACCACTAGGCTACCTGCCGCCCCTACACTCTAACCACTAGGCTACCTGCCGCCCCTCCACTCTAACCACTAGGCTACCTGCCGCCCCTCCACTCTAACCACTAGGCTACCTGCCGCCCCTCCACTCTAACCACTAGGCTACCTGCCGCCCCTCCACTCTAACCACTAGGCTACCTGCCTCCCCTCCACTCTAACCACTAGGCTACCTGCCGCCCCTCCACTCTAACCACTAGGCTACCTGCCGCCTCTACACTCTAACCACTAGGCTACCTGCCTCCCCTCCACTCTAACCACTAGGCTACCTGCCGCCCCTCCACTCTAACCACTAGGCTACCTGCCGCCCCTCCACTGTAACCACTAGGCTACCTGCCGCCCCTCCACTCTAACCACTAGGCTACCTGCCGCCCCTCCACTCTAACCACTAGGCTACCTGCCGCCCCTCCACTCTAACCACTAGGCTACCTGCCTCCCCTCCACTCTAACCACTAGGCTACCTGCCGCCCCTCCACTCTAACCACTAGGCTACCTGCCTCCCCTACACTCTAACCACTAGGCTACCTGCCGCCCCTCCACTCTAACCACTAGGCTACCTGCCTCCCCTCCACTCTAACCACTAGGCTACCTGCCGCCCCTCCACTCTAACCACTAGGCTACCTGCCGCCCCTCCACTCTAACCACTAGGCTACCTGCCTCCCCTCCACTCTAACCACTAGGCTACCTGCCGCCCCTCCACTCTAACCACTAGGCTACCTGCCACCTCTACACTCTAACCACTAGGCTACCTGCCGCCCCTCCACTCTAACCACTAGGCTACCTGCCACCTCTCCACTCTAACCACTAGGCTACCTGCCGCCCCTCCACTCTAACCAGTAGGCTACTTGCCGCCCCTCCACTCTAACCACTAGGCTACCTGCCTCCCCTCCACTCTAACCACTAGGCTACCTGCCACCTCTACACTCTAACCACTAGGCTACCTGCCTCCCCTCCACTCTAACCACTAGGCTACCTGCCACCCCTCCACTCTAACCACTAGGCTACCTGCCACCTCTACACTCTAACCACTAGGCTACCTGCCGCCCCTCCACTCTAACCACTAGGCTACCTGCCGCCCCTCCACTCTAACCACTAGGCTACCCTGCCGCCTCTCCACTCTAACCACTAGGCTACCTGCCGCCCCTCCACTCTAACCACTAGGCTACCTGCCGCCCCTCCACTCTAACCACTAGGCTACCTGCCGCCCCTCCACTCTAACCACTAGGCTACCTGCCTCCCCTCCACTCTAACCACTAGGCTACCTGCCACCCCTCCACTCTAACCACTAGGCTACCTGCCACCTCTACACTCTAACCACTAGGCTACCTGCCGCCCCTCCACTCTAACCACTAGGCTACCTGCCGCCCCTCCACTCTAACCACTAGGCTACCTGCCGCCCCTCCACTCTAACCACTAGGCTACCTGCCGCCCCTCCACTCTAACCACTAGGCTACCTGCCGCCCCTCCACTCTAACCACTAGGCTACCTGCCGCCCCTCCACTCTAACCACTAGGCTACCTGCCTCCCCTCCACTCGAACCACTAGGCTACCTGCCTCCCCTACACTCTAACCACTAGGCTACCCTGCCACCTCTACACTCTAACCACTAGGCTACCTGCCGCCCCTCCACTCTAACCACTAGGCTACCTGCCGCCCCTCCACTCTAACCACTAGGCTACCTGCCGCCCCTCCACTCTAACCACTAGGCTACCTGCCTCCCCTCCACTCTAACCACTAGGCTACCTGCCGCCCCTCCACTCTAACCACTAGGCTACCTGCCGCCCCTCCACTCTAACCACTAGGCTACCTGCCTCCCCTCCACTCTAACCACTAGGCTACCTGCCGCCCCTCCACTCTAACCACTAGGCTACCTGCCGCCCCTCCACTCTAACCACTAGGCTACCTGCCGCCCCTCCACTCTAACCACTAGGCTACCTGCCGCCGCTCCACTCTAACCACTAGGCTACCTGCCTCCCCTCCACTCTAACCACTAGGCTACCTGCCACCCCTCCACTCTAACCACTAGGCTACCTGCCGCCTCTACACTCTAACCACTAGGCTACCTGCCGCCCCTCCACTCTAACCACTAGGCTACCTGCCGCCCCTCCACTCTAACCACTAGGCTACCTGCCGCCCCTCCACTCTAACCACTAGGCTACCTGCCGCCCCTCCACTCTAACCACTAGGCTACCTGCCGCCTCTCCACTCTAACCACTAGGCTACCTGCCTCCCCTCCACTCTAACCACTAGGCTACCTGCCGCCCCTCCACTCTAACCACTAGGCTACCTGCCGCCCCTCCACTCTAACCACTAGGCTACCTGCCGCCCCTCCACTCTAACCACTAGGCTACCTGCCGCCCCTCCACTCTAACCACTAGGCTACCTGCCGCCCCTCCACTCTAACCACTAGGCTACCTGCCTCCCCTCCACTCTAACCACTAGGCTACCTGCCTCCCCTCCACTCTAACCACTAGGCTACCTGCCGCCCCTCCACTCTAACCACTAGGCTACCTGCCGCCCCTCCACTCTAACCACTAGGCTACCTGCCTCCACTCCACTCTAACCACTAGGCTACCTGCCGCTCCTCCACTCTAACCACTAGGCTACCTGCCGCCCCTCCACTCTAACCACTAGGCTACCTGCCGCCCCTCCACTCTAACCACTAGGCTACCTGCCTCCCCTCCACTCTAACCACTAGGCTACCTGCCGCCCCTCCACTCTAACCACTAGGCTACCTGCCGCCCCTCCACTCTAACCACTAGGCTACCTGCCGCCCCTCCACTCTAACCACTAGGCTACCTGCCGCCCCTCCACTCTAACCACTAGGCTACCTGCCTCCCCTCCACTCTAACCACTAGGCTACCTGCCGCTCCTCCACTCTAACCACTAGGCTACCTGCCGCCCCTCCACTCTAACCACTAGGCTACGTGCCGCCCCTACACTCTAACCACTAGGCTACCTGCCACCTCTACACTCTAACCACTAGGCTACCTGCCACCCCTCCACTCTAACCACTAGGCTACCTGCCACCCCTCCACTCTAACCACTAGGCTACATGCCGCCTCTACACCCTAACCACTAGGCTACCTGCCGCCCCTCCACTCTACCCACTAGGCTACCTGCCGCCCCTCCACTCTAACCACTAGGCTACCTGCCGCCCCTCCACTCTAACCACTAGTCTACCTGCCGCCCCTCCACTCTAACCACTAGGCTACCTGCCGCCCCTCCACTCTAACCACTAGGCTACCTGCCGCCCCTCCACTCTAACCACTAGGCTACCTGCCGCCCCTACACTCTAACCACTAGGCTACCTGCCGCCCCTCCACTCTTACCACTAGGCTACCTGCCACCCCTCCACTCTAACCACTAGGCTACCTGCCGCCCTTCCACTGTAACCACTAGGCTACCTGCCGACACTCCACTCTAACCACTAGGCTACCTGCCGCCCCTCCACTCTTACCACTAGGCTACCTGCCGCCCCTCCACTCTAACCACTAGGCAACCTGCCTCCCCTCAACTCTAACCACTAGGCTTCCTGCCGCCCCTCCACTCTAACCACTAGGCTACCTGCCTCCCCTACACTCTAACCACTAGGCTACCTGCCGCCCCTCCACTCTAACCACTAGGCTACCTGCCTCCCCTCCACTCTAACCACTAGGCTACCTGCCGCCCCTCCACTCTAACCACTAGGCTACCTGCCGCCCCTCCACTCTAACCACTAGGCTACCTGCCACCCCTACACTCTAACCACTAGGCTACCTGCCGCCCCTCCACTCTAACCACTAGGCTACCTGCCACCTCTACACTCTAACCACTAGGCTACCTGCCGCCCCTCCACTCTAACCACTAGGCTACCTGCCACCTCTACACTCTAACCACTAGGCTACCTGCCGCCCCTCCACTCTAACCAGTAGGCTACTTTCCTCCCCTACACTCTAACCACTGGGCTACCTGCCTCCCCTCCACTCTAACCACTAGGCTACCTGCCACCCCTCCACTCTAACCACTAGGCTACCTGCCACCTCTACACTCTAACCACTAGGCTACCTGCCGCCCCTCCACTCTAACCACTAGGCTACCTGCCACCCCTCCACTCTAACCACTAGGCTACCCTGCCGCCTCTACACTCTAACCACTAGGCTACCTGCCGCCCCTACACTCTAACCACTAGGCTACCTGCCGCCCCTCCACTCTTACCACTAGGCTACCTGCCGCCCCTCCACTCTAACCACTAGGCTACCTGCCTCCCCTCCACTCTAACCACTAGGCTACCTGCCTTCCCTCCAGTCTAACCACTAGGCTACCTGCCTCCCCTCCACTCTAACCACTAGGCTACCTGCCGCCCCTCCACTCTAACCACTAGGCTACCTGCCGCCCCTCCACTCTAACCACTAGGTTACCTGCCGCCCATCCACTCTAACCATTAGGCTACCTGCCTCCCCTCCACTCTAACCACTAGGCTACCTGCCTCCCCTCCACTCTAACCACTAGGCTACCTGCCTGCCCCTACACTCTAACCACTAGGCTACCCTGCCACCTCTACACTCTAACCACTAGGCTACCCTGCCGCCTCTACACTCTAACCACTAGGCTACCTGCCGCCCCTCCACTCTAACCACTAGGCTACCTGCCACCCCTCCACTCTAACCACTAGGCTACCTGCCGCCTCTACACTCTAACCACTAGGCTACCTGCCTCCCCTATACTGTAACCACTAGGCCACCTGCCTCCCCTCCACTCTAACCACTAGGCTACCTGCCGCCCCTCCACTCTTACCACTAGGCTACCTGCCGCCCCTCCACTCTAACCACTAGGCTACCTGCCTCCCCTCCACTCTAACCACTAGGCTACCTGCCTTCCCTCCAGTCTAACCACTAGGTTTACCTGCCGCCTCTCCACTCTAACCACTAGGCTACCTGCCGGCCCTTTCACTCTAACCACTAGGCTACCTGCCACTCCTCACTCTAACCACTAGGCTACCTGCCACCTCTACACTCTAACCACTAGGCTACCTGCCGCCCCTCCACTCTAACCACTAGGCTACCTGCCTCCCCTCAACTCTAACCACTAGGCTACCTGCCGCCCCTCCACTCTAACCACTAGGCTACCTGCCGCCCCTCCACTCTAACCACTAGGCTACCTGCCGCCCCTCCACTCTAACCACTAGGCTACCTGCCGCCCCTCCACTCTAACCACTAGGCTACCTGCCGCCCCTCCACTCTAACCACTAGGCTACCTGCCGCCTCTCCACTCTAACCACTAGGCTACCTGCCTCCCCTCCACTCTAACCACTAGGCTACCTGCCGCCCCTCCACTCTAACCACTAGGCTACCTGCCGCCCCTCCACTCTAACCACTAGGCTACCTGCCGCCCCTCCACTCTAACCACTAGGCTACCTGCCGCCCCTCCACTCTAACCACTAGGCTACCTGCCGCCCCTCCACTCTAACCACTAGGCTACCTGCCTCCCCTCCACTCTAACCACTAGGCTACCTGCCTCCCCTCCACTCTAACCACTAGGCTACCTGCCGCCCCTCCACTCTAACCACTAGGCTACCTGCCGCCCCTCCACTCTAACCACTAGGCTACCTGCCTCCACTCCACTCTAACCACTAGGCTACCTGCCGCCCCTCCACTCTAACCACTAGGCTACCTGCCGCCCCTCCACTCTAACCACTAGGCTACCTGCCGCCCCTCCACTCTAACCACTAGGCTACCTGCCTCCCCTACACTCTAACCACTAGGCTACCTGCCGCCCCTCCACTCTAACCACTAGGCTACCTGCCACCCCTCCACTCTAACCACTAGGCTACCTGCCGCCCCTCCACTCTAACCACTAGGCTACCTGCCGCCCCTCCACTCTAACCACTAGGCTACCTGCCTCCCCTCCACTCTAACCACTAGGCTACCTGCCGCCCCTCCACTCTAACCACTAGGCTACCTGCCGCCCCTGCACTCTAACCACTAGGCTACCTGCCGCCCCTCCACTCTAACCACTAGGCTACCTGCCACCTCTACACTCTAACCACTAGGCTACCTGCCGCCCCTCCACTCTAACCACTAGGCTACCTGCCACCCCTCCACTCTAACCACTAGGCTACCTGCCGCCTCTACACTCTAACCACTAGGCTACCTGCCGCCCCTCCACTCTAACCACTAGGCTACCTGCCGCCCCTCCACTCTAACCACTAGGCTACCTGCCGCCCCTCCACTCTAACCACTAGGCTACCTGCCGCCCCTCCACTCTAACCACTAGGCTACCTGCCGCCCCTCCACTCTAACCACTAGGCTACCTGCCGCCCCTCCACTCTAACCACTAGGCTACCTGCCGCCTCTACACTCTAACCACTAGGCTACCTGCCGCCCCTCCACTCTAACCACTAGGCTACCTGCCACCCCTCCACTCTAACCACTAGGCTACCTGCCGCCCTCCACTCTAACCACTAGGCTACCTGCCGCCACTCCACTCTAACCACTAGGCTACCTGCCGCCCCTCCACTCTTACCACTAGGCTACCTGCCGCCCCTCCACTCTAACCACTAGGCTACCTGCCTCCCCTCCACTCTAACCACTAGGCTACCTGCCGCCCCTCCACTCTAACCACTAGGCTACCTGCCTCCCCTCCACTCTAACCACTAGGCTACCTGCCGCCCCTCCACTCTAACCACTAGGCTACCTGCCGCCCCTCCACTCTAACCACTAGGCTACCTGCCTCCCCTACACTCTAACCACTAGGCTACCTGCCGCCCCTCCACTCTAACCACTATGCTACCTGCCACCTCTACACTCTAACCACTAGGCTACCTGCCGCCCCTCCACTCTAACCACTAGGCTACCTGCCACCTCTACACTCTAACCACTAGGCTACCTGCCGCCCCTCCACTCTAACCAGTAGGCTACTTTCCTCCCCTACACTCTAACCACTGGGCTACCTGCCTCCCCTCCACTCTAACCACTAGGCTACCTGCCACCTCTACACTCTAACCACTAGGCTACCTGCCGCCCCTCCACTCTAACCACTAGGCTACCTGCCTCCCCTCCACTCTAACCACTAGGCTACCTGCCACCCCTCCACTCTAACCACTAGGCTACCTGCCACCTCTACACTCTAACCACTAGGCTACCTGCCGCCCCTCCACTCTAACCACTAGGCTACCTGCCACCCCTCCACTCTAACCACTAGGCTACCCTGCCGCCTCTACACTCTAACCACTAGGCTACCTGCCGCCCCTCCACTCTAACCACTAGGCTACCTGCCGCCCCTCCACTCTAACCACTAGGCTACCTGCCTCCCCTCCTACTCTAACCACTAGGCTACCTGCCGCCCCTCCACTCTAACCACTAGGCTACCTGCCTCCCCTCCACTCTAACCACTAGGCTACCTGCCTCCCCTCCAGTCTAACCACTAGGCTACCTGCCTCCCCTCCACTCTAACCACTAGGCTACCTGCCGCCCCTCCACTCTAACCACTAGGCTACCTGCCGCCCCTCCACTCTAACCACTAGGTTACCTGCCGCCCATCCACTCTAACCATTAGGCTACCTGCCTCCCCTCCACTCTAACCACTAGGCTACCTGCCTCCCCTCCACTCTAACCACTAGGCTACCTGCCTGCCCCTACACTCTAACCACTAGGCTACCCTGCCACCTCTACACTCTAACCACTAGGCTACCTGCCGCCCCTCCACTCTAACCACTAGGCTACCTGCCGCCCCTCCACTCTAACCACTAGGCTACCTGCCACCCCTCCACTCTAACCACTAGGCTACCTGCCGCCTCTACACTCTAACCACTAGGCTACCTGCCTCCCCTATACTGTAACCACTAGGCCACCTGCCTCCCCTCCACTCTAACCACTAGGCTACCTGCCTCCCCTCCACTCTAACCAGTAGGCTACCTGCCTCCCCTCCACTCTAACCAGTAGGCTACCTGCCTCCCCTCCTCTCTAACCACTAGGCTACCTGCCTCCCCTCCACTCTAACCACTAGGCTACCTGCCGCCTCTCCACTCTAACCACTAGGCTACCTGCCGGCCCTTTCACTCTAACCACTAGGCTACCTGCCACTCCTCACTCTAACCACTAGGCTACCTGCCACCTCTACACTCTAACCACTAGGCTACCTGCCGCCCCTCCACTCTAACCACTAGGCTACCTGCCTCCCCTCAACTCTAACCACTAGGCTACCTGCCGCCCCTCCACTCTAACCACTAGGCTACCTGCCGCCCCTCCACTCTAACCACTAGGCTACCTGCCGCCCCTCCACTCTAACCACTAGGCTACCTGCCTCCCCTCCACTCTAACCACTAGGCTACCTGCCACCCCTCCACTCTAACTACTAGGCTACCTGCCGCTCCTCCACTCTAACCACTAGGCTACCTGCCGCCCCTCCACTCTAACCACTAGGCTACCTGCCGCCCCTACACTCTAACCACTAGGCTACCTGCCTTCCCTCCACTCTAACCACTAGGCTACCTGCCTCCCCTCCACTCTAACCACTAGGCTACCTGCCTCCCCTCCACTCTAACCACTAGGCTACCTGCCTCCCCTCCACTCTAACCACTTGGCTACCTGCCGCCCCTCCACTCTAACCACTAGGCTTCCTGCCTCCCCTCCACTCTAACCACTAGGCTACCTGCCTCCCCTCCACTCTAACCACTAGGCTAGCTGCCTCCCCTCCACTCTAACCACTAGGCTACCTGCCGCCCCTCCACTGTAACCACTAGGCTAGCTGCCTCCCCTCCACTCTAACCACTAGGCTACCTGCCTCCCCTCAACTCTAACCACTAGACTACCTGCCTCCCCTTCCACTCTAACCACTAGGCTACCTGCCTCCCCTCCGCTCTAACCACTAGGCTACCTGCTACCCCTCCGCTCTAACCACTAGGCTACCTGCCTCCCCTCTGCTCTAACCACTAGGCTACCTGCCTCCCCTCCACTCTAACCACTAGGCTACCTGCCTCCCCTCCACTCTAACCACTAGGCTACCTGCCGCCCCTCCACTCTAACCACTAGGCTACCTGCCTCCCCTCCACTCTAACCACTAGGCTAACTGCCGCCCCTCCACTCTAACCACTAGGCTACCTGCCTCCCCTCCACTCTAACCACTAGGCTACCTGCCTCCCCTCCACTCTAACCACTAGGCTAGCTGCTACTATTAGCATGTATCAACATAGTTATAAGAGTCTATGACAGATTAAAATATTCCTCAACTGAACCCTAATCAGATATCACTTACATGGTCAATGATACACTAACACCAGGGGCGGAAATCCCGGGGGGGACGGGGGGGACACGACCCCCCCCCCATCCTGGGAAAAATACGATTTGTCCCCCCCAATATATCACTGAAACATAACTATGTAATTTAAATAATATTAATAATACGCAATGAAAGCAATTGTGCTGATTATAGACACTTAATAGCTCGTTTTTAAGTTTCAAAAGATTGTGACCCCCCCGCCCTTTGCCTCACAATGGTTTAATTCACTGGCAAGGTAACAGAGGGGTCGTAGCCACTGTCTGAAAGGCACTCAATGAACGTAACTGACGTAAAGTTAATCCAGTCAATCGCGCACACACACTAGCTGAATATGCATAGCTAGCGCGCAAATATTAACTATTAAGCTAGCTAGTACCTGTTCCATTTATGTGGCCTCGTCAAAGATGGAATCTTTGCTATCGTCAATTTATTCCGAGATCAGCATGCAGATGATGTAAGTTAGTGCTTTAAAGTCCCTGTGATAAGGTTAGCGATAAACTGAAGTCCAAACTGAACAGAACTACACTCTTCTTCTACCATTGTCTTAAATATATTTAATGGTCTCGTTGCAAAAGCTAAATTGTCGCAAGGGAACTTTTATTCATTTATTCTATTTAACCCGGGTAGCAAAGATTATAGCAAACACCACTGAAACGGAATTGGTGCTCGCTTGCTTTGCAAATTCAGCTATTGTTGGAAGCCAGCCAATATGAAACAAACTATTAAAATTACAAAAGGTTGCAGCATATGTTGTGTAAATGGTGAACTCATACAGCTGTCAACTCTTGTCATTTTAATCCGTTTCACATTTGCTAGCTACCTTTTAGATCGAAGCCCAAATAGAATGATAAAAGATAAGATGATAGAAGCCCATCTCCTACTGTAAATAACCTGTGTGTGTAGCCAGC